>NC_134953.1:70288057-70592745 GCF_965638725.1 Aptenodytes patagonicus | reverse complement strand
GGCAGCAACAGTAGATTATAGGCTGAATATACTCACTTCTACACTTTCTTCTGCAATTGCGTCTCCTGCTCCCAGTTTAATGGAACCACAACTTGCTTCATCTTCAACTTGCCTGTTACGGAAAGTTAGTGCCTGCTCCCATCGACGCAGTGCTTCTTCGAAAAGCTCCATACCTGGGGGAGATCAGGAATACCTCCATTCCATCAAATACACAGCTTCCATATGTATTTACATTTTAGAGTCACAGGAAACTATGTAGCTAATAAGCATGATTATAGCAGAGATGTAAGTTTTTAAAACAATAGCAATTCCCAGTCTTAAAAAAAAAAAAAATCCGCCTTTTTAATAAGATAAAGAAGTTCACAACATGATTAAAGCAACAATGTTCAGTGTATTTTTCCCTATTTACTTTTAAAAATAATTCTATGGCTTACTACTACAAATACAGGAATAAAAAAATATGTATTTTAAAAAACTAACTCTAGATCAAGTAAGATTTCATTATTTTATGGAAATGTTCTTAGACACATGCCCACAGGACACCGTGAATAATATTGTGTGTCACTTTGCCACAAAAGCAAGAAATTATTTACATTCATTGTTGGTAGATGCTGAATATTCTTATTATAACTTACCCATCAAATATAAATTTTCAGGTGTGGTCACTGGAATATTGACAAGCTTAATATCATCTTCATCTGCTTTATCCCAGGAATTAGAATTGGCACAAGCACAACTGTGACAAGAGGTGGCACTCTGAACCTTAAAAAAAAAAAAAAAACCAACAAATTTTGAAGTGTCATTATACAGAGTATCCTTAAAACTACATTCCTGCCAGAGTACATTACATCCAAGTTACCTATCTAGAAACTATTTTTACTATGTAGTAAGTACAATGGCCTTCTCAGCATCTCTAGCCATCTGTGCAGCTTGTTCAGGAAAGTTGTTTCAGCTCAGTGAAACCATTAGGTGCATATGCAGCGCAAGTTAACAGACATTCAAGAGCCTTAAAACACTTCTACTTACCGAGGCCAGACTCTGAACTGAACCGGAGTATTTACTGAAAAGTCCTCCATTTGCATAGATAGAAGGCTGAGATCCTTTTTCCTTGGCAGAGCTCAGAGAAAGAGTCAAGTTTTGGCGACTACTGGAACAACTAGAACCTAACAGATACAATGTTTTGAGTTTGCAGCAGCTTTAAAATCAGTGTATCTTTCGTTAGCAAGATCTATCAAGAACTGCATTTACTCTTTTAAATAAAATCCAGTTTAGAAGCAAACAACAATTACTCTTTTATTTTCAGTTCTATATGGAAACTACAAATTAGAAGTCAATATCTATAACAACAAATGTGCATTTGAGCATAATTATTCTCCCATCCTATAAAAATTTGTCTGCTTTTCTCAGTATTGAGACATGTTCACAAGAACTGCAAACCCCATTGTTAATATGCTATTGATAAAAAAAGTTTTAATCCAAATTCATGATTAAAACTTCAGCTTTGAGAACAAGACCAGCTTATTTGTAAAACACTGTAATTTTGTTCCTAATTTGCACAATTTCTACTTTCACAATTCAAACCTACTCAGCATTAAAGGAAAACGGTTTGTTTTACTACTACACACTGTTATGTACACCCATCCGCTCACACGCCTTTTCTTCCCCTCTAAGAAAACAAAAAAGACTTGGGGGTTCCTTCATGTACCTTTTTCTGATGCAGCTGCTTTGGTACACTCTAATACTAGATGACTTGGTTCCCATGGTGGCACTTTCTTGTTTTTCTTTCCACGTCTTCTTTTAAAATGATGGGCCAGAAAAATAACAGATATTGCACTCACTGCTGTTACCGTGAACAGCTTCTTTAACCCAGAGGAAAGCTTTATCTGAAAATAAAAGCGTGTGACTTCATTGGAAATATACGCTCCTTAACTCCCACCTTTCCTCCTACCTTCCTTTTGGTGTGTTCAACCTAGGCTATAGCTTGTCTGAGGGAGACAAGATGCTGCTCTCACATAGCCTGAGAAACAACCAACTCTGAGTAAGGACATAGACTAACTGCTTCTCAAAATTTGCAATGGCCAGCAGGTGAGAGTTTACAAAGGGGCTGGTGCGACAAAGTGGGTGGCTGCACCGAGACACATACTGCAGCACCACTAACTATAAGGTATACTGCAAATCCACGAACTATGGGGATCTAAGTAAATGACTTTCAGACAAGCGTCTTTTTTTATTTATTTCTTTTTAATGCCAGGACAATGCAGGGCTTCAATTAATTCTCTAACGGCAAAAAAATACTGAGAAAAAACACACCTTTCACAACTAGACTATTTTCTTGTACTGTGAAAGAGTGGAGGATCCAAAAGCTAAGATTTGCATGGCGTTTCAATTTGGGAAAAACATGTATTTAAACATATTTCACTAAATAAATCAATTTTGGTTTTAATTGTTACATTTTATTTTGGATATAGATCAGTCATAGGTTTACAAACATTTAAATTAGCAAATAAGAACCATATATACGAGCAACTGGAATTAAAAGCCATTAACAAAGTTTATAAAATTCAAAGTGACAAGATATACAAGGAAGAAAAGAGCCATTTAACTGGAAACTAGAGTCCACATTCACAAAATCTTAAGGAGATCTATGCTGCTTGAGAAACAGACTGCTGGGAGAAAACCAGGTCTGCCGTCCTGGGGGCTAATATGGTGCTTCTGTAACATGTTTCCTCATATGAGAGAGAGCTGGCCACACAGAGTACCACTGCACTCTGGCAGTCCCTGGTTGCTGTGCAATTGGTTAATACTATCAGAATTGTGTAATTTAAAGCAGCGTTGAAAGCTTTGCTCTGCACTGAGTTTGCAATCAACAAGTCAAACAAGTTCTCAAGTTTGACTTGAGAACCCTGTCCTTAGCGGTACTGTATCTTGACCGAGGCCAAAAACCTAGCACCGTACTCTGAGCAAAAGGAAATCCCTGAAACACAGCACAAACACATACTTACAAAAGACTATTATATTTAACAGAAAAGAATTAATAACCAAATAACTGAGATTAAAACCTTGAAGCTCACAGAATTAAATGCAAGAACTACAGTTTTCAAAGAACTGTAAGTGGATTTTTTTAAGTTTCTGTGCCTACAAGCATGATCATAAATAAATTAACAGTGAAATGAAAACCTCTAAGGAGGGGAAAGTTAATAGTTGCACATGGTATTTAAAAAGCATATGAATACGCTGCACCGTAAAAAAGAAATCAGTGATCTTGCAGTGAGAATTTTCAAGTATTGCAAATACACATGAAAACGTGAAAATAATCAGATGCAGCTAAGACTGAGAATATCTCACTCTGGTTTTATATGCAGTAAAACTTTGAAAAGCATTTACATGCAAATATGAAAAATGACATAGCTTTTGTTTAAAAGCATCTAATTCAATAAAAATAAAATACAGTCATATTAAAGACATGGGTTTTAAAAACAGAACTTTATTAGGACCTGCTAATATCTATCTTTTAAAAAATATTATTGGCATTCCTAATTCTAAACTTTTTTTTTCTTATAGTTATCCTTGTCAAAGATTCAGCATACACAGAATGGAAAAAACTACTGGACCATATTTTGCACAGCCGACTAGAAACCCTTTTTTTTTTCTCCTGTGCATTATGGCATCAGAATATGGCTCACTCCTCAAGAAATTTATTCCCTGAGGGATACGACTGAAGCCTTAATATTTTCTCAAGTACTTCTGACTATCATTTATCACATATGTAGTTCTGGGCAACTAACACCTCTCTTCTCTGAATCTCTACAACACAATTACAGCTCCTCCTCCCTATCTTTGACATGAAGGTGCTCCAGGGACAAATCTTATGATTCCCTGCAGACGACGAGTATCAGCTTCACAATACTTCCAGCTTTTGTCAACCTGAAAACTAAGATCATAAAGTACTCTTTGCCCAGACTTGAGTGACTGCTATCCATGTTGCTATTTATATAGTGAAAACTAGCCTATAATACCAATGAAAGAAAACAAAAATAAATCACTCCAGGGCCATCTATAAAAGGAAATACTGTTATTAACAGAGCCTTAAGATTTTCTCTGAAGATCTTTCCGTAAGTAAAACCACCAAACAAAACCAGGAAAAAGAACTGAATGGGTTTAAAAAACAGCCTGTTTTTAAAGAATCACTGCCTTGTTTTATTCATGTGCCACTTATTTAATCAAACAGAAGTGACTGGAAAACTAAAACAAGTGATTTTTGATTTGCATTAATTAATTATCAATTAGATTGCCACTACCACTCACCAACTTAATCTAGAAATTATTTCAGACCACACTCAATACTATTTTTCCAAGTTTAATGACAGTTATGTTTAGTTTTTAAATACCTAAAAAATCTACCAAAAAAAAAAGACAACTTGAGGATTTTGATATTTGATTTGATGAGAATCATTGTGCTGTTGCAAAACAAAGACATATAGCCATTGCAGATAAAGCAATCTCCTGAGTCAGATGTATGATGATGCACTAAGTGTTTGTTAGCAGAAAAAGAAAAAAAAACCTGCTTATTTTAGTTCAGTCTTCTAAACAAACTAAAAATAAAGATATTCTGTAAAAATTTCATTCATATTAAGCTCAGAAGAGCGAGTACAACATTGCAATTAAACTTCTAAACGTATATCAAGAGTGACAATATTCAGATAACGTATATATTACCTGGTTAAGAGAATAATACCAAGAAAGGGGAAGATGAAATACCCGTAAAGCTACCGCCTTCAGAGAAAATCGTGCCTCAGTAACAGCTTCTTCTGACATGGCTCCTTCTCTCCCATAACCTCATTAAGTAGAACTATCTTGAAAACAGTCACAGATGGTCTCTGGAATACTCTGTCAAATGAAGGAAACATACTAAATTATGCAATGGAAGCCCAGAACAGATTTCTTCTACAAGCTCGAGTCTGTTTCATAACAGGTACCCGACTTGTTTGATTTACGTTTCTGAGTAGAGTTAAGACTTGTGCTTAACGAGAAGACAGCAAATTTGCTGGCTCAGCTTAGGCCTCATTCATTCCAACTGCTCTGTGCAGAGACCTGTATACGCATAACCAGGATCTACAGAGGACTCAGTCTGCTTTCATTAGCCGGCAGCTCACTTATTACATCCTCTAAATCATACATGGAAACAACCCGGTTTCTAAGATCACTGTTGTTGGAAGAACATATTTGCCAGCTAAAAGAGTTAAAAGATTTGAGAGCAGCCAGAAAAAGTTTATCTCATTCAGAGCTTCAATTTTTTTGCAGACACATGATGAGGAATGAATATTATAGCCTGACGGACTCTCCCCCGTTAAAAGGAACATCCCCCTTACTCCCTGGTGCTAAACACAAGGCGAAGCCCCTGACGCGTGACACCCACGACCGCAACCGTGGCACGGAGTGAGGTGAAAGAAAAGGGCGGGCCCACACGCCGAGGGAGCGGTCAGCTTTAATCACCGGCTGTTTTCCCTCCGCCGACGCCTCCGACCACAGGCGGGTTGTGCTGCGCCGGAGGCGTTTACTTCAGGGCAGGCGCCTCTCCCCGCCGCGGGACACGGAGCAGGGCCCGGCCGGCTTCGGAGGGGCAGCGAACCCGCCCCCGTAGCCGGCCCCCTTGGGGGCAGAAGCCACCTCCCTCCGGCCCTGCCGAGCGCTCCCCAGGAAAGGCAGCCCCGGCATCCCGGTCGGGGGTGCCCGAGCCTTGCGGCGCCTCGGGCGGGCGACGCACAGAGCCGGGGTGCCGGCTCTGCGCGCCCCTCAGCTCCCGTCCCGCAGCCGCCCAGGCAAAGGCAGGCGCCCCTCTCCCTGAGCCCGGGCCGAGTCCCGCTGCGCGGCGGCCCTGCGGTTGCCGCCCTCGGTTACCTGCCGAGCACCGGGGCAGGCGCCACGGGCAGCAGCCGCGGCCCCTCGCGGGCGGCTCCCTTCCCGCACCGGCGGCTGCTAGGAGACCGGCAGGGGATCTGCTTCCGGGCCAGCGAGAAGCAGCCGAGGTCGGCCGGGAGGCAGCCCCCGTCACTGCCACGTGAGGGTGACCCGCTCCCTTAGGAGTCCGCGTCGGCCATCTTTACACAGGGCAGCCTTCTTCTGCAGACTACCAGGCAAGGTGGGGTGAGAGCCTGGCGCCGCCATCTTTGTGCGTGGCAGCGCTCACGTGAGCGGCGGAGACGCTCCGCGCGGCCATCTTTGTGCGGGGCGCGTCTCGCGGCCGGTGTCGCCGCAGCCGCGGCCGGTGGGCGTCTGTCTGCGTGAGGAGGCGCTGGCGGAGCCGCGGCCTGGGCGCGCGCCTTCTCCACCACGGCGGGCTTCTGCACCGCGGCGTCCCGGGCGGGGGAGCGCCGCCCGCCCGCCCGTCAGGGCCGCTGTCCCCGGAGGCTGGGGTTCGCCATCGGTGTGAACCGCGGGGTTCGCCGCGGCCCGGCTTAGCGCCGGGCTCCGCGCGCGGTACGTCCTTCCGGCTGCTCCGGTAAGAGGGGGAGAGTCCCGCCGGCGGCGGGGAAGGCGAGTCGGGTCCGGCGTCCGTGAGGGGGGACAGGAGCGCGGCGGGCGGTTTCTCCGGCCGGTCTCAAAGTCCAGGGCGGCTCGGCCCGCTGGGCGTGTCGGCACGGCGATGGCCGCCGCCGGCGGGAGCCGTCTCGGCGGCCTGGGCGCCGCGCTGCCGGAGGGCTGGGCGGGGGCCGGGGGCGGTGCGCGGCCTGCCTCTCCCGCCGGGCCGCTGAGCTGAGCTGCGGGGCGATGGGTCGGCGGTGCCCGGGCCGCCCGCTCCGAGCCAGCGGGTCGCCGTGCGGGGCGGTCGGCGGGCGGGGTAGGTACGCCTGCCTGCCTGCCCGCTGGAAGCGGCCAAAGAGCATTGGATCGACCTCCGCAAATGCCTTCTAAAGTGGAAGCGGTGCGGCGACGGTATTGTAGGTACGATGCAATTCCTAAAAACAGCAGTTTACCTATAAATCACTCTGTTGGTTCCCTGAGGTATCTACACGCTTCGATCCCCGTGTACGAGGGATGAAATAGACTGGAGAAAAAAGTCTGGTGTAGCACCTAGTGGAAAATCACTGTCGACTTCTGTGCGCAGGCAAAGCCTGAGTTAGGAAAAAGCCTGAGTTAGGAAAATCCTCTTAGAAACATAAAGGTCAGCTAATGGGTTTCGGAGTTAGGATTTAAAGTGGTGGAAGAAAGAAATGAATGGACAGTCTATATACCTTAAAAGGCAATATAAAATGAAAAATGGCTAACTCTGTAAGAGGATATAGCCTCAACTCAAGCATTTTTTTAATGCCCTTTCTGTTGGGAAACGATACTTCATGACAGAAAAAAAGATCTAACGGAAGTGACTTTAGAAATTCTGTCTTGCTGTGCTGGTTTTGGCTGGGATAGAGTTAATTTTCTTTATAGTAGCTAGCATGGGGCTGTGTTTTGGATTTGTGCTGAAAACAGGGTTGACAATATAGGGGTGTTTTCATTACTGCTGAGCAGTGCTGACACAGAGTCAAGGCCTTTTCTGCTTCTCACCCCACCCCACCAGCAAGGAGGCTGGGGGTGCACAAGAAGGTGGGAGGGGACACAGCCGGGACAGCTGACCCCAACTGACTAAAGGGATATTCCATACCATATGACGTCATGCTCAGCATAGAAAGCTGGGGGAAGAGGAAGGAAGGGGGGGACGTTCGGAGTGATGGCATTTGTCTTTCCAAGCGTGATGGAGCCCTGCTTTCCTGGAGATGGCTGAACACCTGCCTGCTGATGGAAGTGGTGAATGAATTCCTTGCTTTGCTTTGCTTGTGCGTGCGGCTTTTGCTTTACCTATTAAACTGTCTTCATCTCAACCCATGAGTTTTCTCACTTTTACCCTTCCTATTGTCTCCCCCATCCCAACCAGGGGGGGGAGTGAGTGAGCGGCTGTGTGGTGCTTAGCTGCTGGCTGGGATATAGCCTACCACGACACTTGCTTGGATGGATAGTTCTTGGTGCCTGAAGAGAAGGACCAGGTATCTTTCATCAGCTTACTGAGTATGCTTTTGTCATTTACTGGGAAAATACCAGGTTTTATTCTAAATAGATGAAGTAAGTTTTCTACCAGAGTTAGTACTGGTGTTGTCATTTTTTCTAAGAAAATGGGATACTCGTGTTTAGAGCTGATAGATTAAAAAAGGTAGAAATAGGGAGGGATGGGAGATGAAAATCAAAACCACCTACTGATTAACAGAATATAAAGGAACTTAGTGTGTGAAATTAGGATTAATATTCCCTATTTCGTGACCCAAGATGACTATTCTCAAGTTTGGTAACAATATTATTCACGTATATTGTTATGCTGAAGTAATTTCTGTAATAATTGTCAAAGAATCCAGTAAAGTTTTTAAAGAGGAACACAGTTCTTTAGAAAACTGATAGAAAAATGTACATCTTAAAAATCTGAATATGTATGTCTGAGGCTGTAGCTTCAATGGGCATGTATAGTTTAGAGTGAATGCTGGTGGGTTTTTTTCAGAAGTGTGAAGAATATCTATATGACAAGTAAGTACTGAAGTTCCAGACCTCTTTAGTGTTCTCAGTAATTAAATGTTCAGATACAAAATTTCACCCCCGTGTCACTCTTATTTTGTTGCCATAAAATGAAAATAAATGTTAAATGTGATTGTTCCAGTTCATCACTAGTAAAAATAACTGTGAGTGCAAATAAGAAGCCTGAACTTAGAGCTTACTGGTTTGATATGCTGTTATTCAGAGCTGTACAGGCAAAATAGTAAAAGCCTATAATGAAAATACAATTACTGCTTCAGGTAATTGCTGTCTTCAGAATAATCGTTTTATTCTTAAAATCTTCTACCAGTATTCCCTAACTGAACCCTCTAAAATGATCTGATAAAATAGCTTTGTATTTAGGGACATCAACAGAATAAAGATATGTATTTGTTTATTTCAACATCTGTTGAAGTCTTTACTACTATAATTACGCAGATGAAAACATTAACTTTAATTCAAAAAATTTTTGAGATAATTTAAAATCTGTTCTGTTTCTTTAGGAACTGTTAGGCTCCCTGCATGAGCCTAAGATCATTTTCAAGATCAGTTGAATTCTCTGAGTCCTTGATGGGATTTTTCTGTGTGTGTGATAGTTCTTCAATGGTAGGCACCACACAAGTCTGTGATGCCATGGAATTCTGCTGAATAATAAATAGGTTGCTGGTCATGATGCTTTAAATTATGGTTCACGTGTCTCTGACGGCTCACGTGAGCAAATGTTATTTTTCCTAGTGAATGCAAAGAATAAACAGGAAAAAAAAAAGGACTGGAATTCAAGATAAGTGTTACAGGCTTTTTTTCTTTGCAGTATGACTCGCTATGCATGCACTAAGCAAAAATGTGTTAATAAGTACTTCTTTTGAACATTAAATGATTCAGTTAGTTGAATGATGTAGTATGATGCGTTGAGATAGGCGGGCTGAAACAAACCTTTCAGTGGAAACAATGGAGAGAGCTAGGAAGAACAAGGGAGAGATTGCAAAGTTCTCTCCCAAATATATGGGAAGCATTTGATGAGAAGCTTATTGCATGAATATGATCATGAACAGTTAGTGTGAAAACTTGAGTTCTATTCCGAGTTAAGTTTTACTTCATTCTTAACCTCATAGTGAAACAAAGATGCTTCTTGTATCCCGTATTTGTAGGTCCATGGTTTTCAGCTTGCGATTTCTCAAAGTTTCCTGTGAGACCATGGAATACTTCTGAAGGGTCCATGAAAGGTGACTTGTACCACTGGACACATGATTGCTGTCTAAGAATTCCTGTCTTGATAACAGTTTTTTAGAGATCTTCAACCTGAGGAAGGCTGAAATAATATGTAAACTTTCTGTTCAGGAAGACCCAGAGCTGGAAGGGATTCAGGAAGCGATATATTCTTGTAATATTTTTATTCTTCTGTGGGTGTCTTCTTGTGGTCAGTGGTGGAAACAGCATACTGGGCTAAACGGACCTTTCATCTGACTCAGCAGAGCTGTTCATATGAGATATCTAGGTGTTTTTCCAGTACAAACTATCGCATATCGTTGGGGGTATGAAGTGGAGATATACTCGAGCTTCAGAACAGGAGTGTAAAATGGAATGTAAGAAAAACTACAAAAGCAGATTTTTTTGGGGTTTTTTTTTTTTTTTAATTACTGAAAATGCGAAGAAGTGACTTTTGGATGAGGCCAATGCAATGCAGAAGCTTGTGAAAAAGCAGTTGTGATAATGAGATACATCACTAGAGGAAGATAAGCAATCTTTTCAGATAAAGTAGGAAGTGGTGAAATGGAGGAAGGGCAGTGAGCGAGGGAGGGGCTACCCTGGGCTTGCTAGGACTTAGAGAGATGAAGGATGAATCATGGTTTTGAAATTAATTTTACAGTTTTAGATTTTAACATAAAATTTTACAAAATGTGTTACTGCATCTAGGTGTATTAAGCTACCAAGGTTATGGCAGTACAGTGAGTTATTATGGTTGCTATAGGATGCAAGGAGGTGTGTAAGAATTTTGTTAACAAAAGGTGAAAGAAAGGCCATTCAGCTCTGCTCATATAATAACATGTACAAATCTGTAACATTAACTAGACTTCTACAAGGGATGCTCTCCATATGGACCACATCCATAGGGACACGAGTTTCAACATGCTTTGGTCTTTCTGATGATTATTATGAGGAGATGCAGACTGCACCAAGAAATGGAATCTGGTGGGAGCAGAGCTCCTGGGTTTGGGTTTGTTCAGGACTGCAGGTTTGGATTTGCGTGGTTCCAGGTGTGAAAAGTAGCTATTAAATACAAATCTGGTAGCATGAGGTGAAGTCTCCACTTCATTGACTGCTTTGTATTGCTTGGAATAATGCATTCAGAAAGTTCTTCCATAAAAAACCTAAGCCTAAAGCTTTACTAATCCATTATACCAGTCTTTCTAAAGCATTTGTGTTAAATCAGCATTAATTCACACTGAATTTTTTTTAAGGTTGTCAGGACTTTATTTGAAACTCTCTCGTCCATTTTTAATGTTTTAACAGACCTTGCAAAATGTGCAACATGAAACATACATTCATGTTTCCATTTCTGTTCTGAAAAGGAACTTTACAGTTCAAAGCAGAATTGCTAATATGACTGAAGTTGAGGGGATTTGGCCTGAAGAACTATTGTTTTCATGTTTGAAGTGTCTTTCAGCAATACTGCACATAGATTACAAATAGACACTGAACTGAGGAAATACTTCTCCAGCTGCAGCTTATATTTGAGAGTAATGCTTTTCAAATGTCATGCCATTGGTCCAGGAAAAGAGTTTAGACTTCATCTTGAAAAAAATCCCAGATTATTAATTTACTGTAGTATTTCCAGTCTTGTGAGATAAGTTCTTAAATATTTTATTGAACAGCTGTTAACATGACATTCAGAAAGACTGAAAGATACACACACACTTGAGTATATGTATACATGTTATATATAATAAATATTTTGTGTATTGTCTATATATAAATAAAATGTATTTAAGTGTGTATATATACACAAGTATATACATGCATGTATATAACAAATTTTATAAATTATTATATATTATTCCTATACAAATAATATATAATACTCTAATAATATTATTTGTATAGGAATGTTTGTAGGAATAATATAGACTATCTATACACATGCACACATACATAAAAAACCCCTTTGATAATCAAAGGGAACTGAAATGACTCTTGACTCAAAGGGATCTTATTGCAAGGCAATGGAAGTAAAGGCCAAGTCAAAGATAACAAACTGGAAGTTTACTAGGAAGTGTGTCTGAGATGCCTACGAGGCAAGGTTTGTTTTCCCCCACACCATCAAAGCCCTAGGTTACTTAATTCTCAAAGGAGTGATTGGTTGTATAGCGGAAGGAGCAGACCTAAAGCTGTCAAAGCAAACAGGCAAAGCGGAAAGAGGTGTTGGTAACAGTGCTAAAGGCTGCAAACAGATCAAGGAGTGTGCATCACTAAGTTAGAATGGAAGTTCAGTTGCAAGTCTTGATAAAGGAATGCTAGATTGGACAGATAATAATTGGGCAAAGAAAGCTTAAGATTTCTTGGGCTTTAGAGAGACTGAGGCATCAATAGTAATTGTTTAGGTGACAAAACTGGAACAAAGTTCTTGGATGATTCTTATCTGCATGAATCAATTTGAGTATTTATATAAAAGAACATTACTGAGTTCATTTTTTTTAGTTTTCCATTCTGTAAAACATCATAGCTTGCTGTTCAACCATCAAAATGATAATGACAAAGTGATTGTACTTAGCATTCTTTATTTCTGATAAGTTTCTGTGTCTGCATCAGAGACCTTGGATGGACAGAGAGAACTCAAATGAGAAAAGCTTGCTGAGTGTTCAGTACTACATGTGAGTTACAAGTTTCAGTTTGCTTTTGATATATAATATGCCTGAATCTAGAATGTGTCTTTGTAAATAAATAAAACCAAGATAAAGTTTCCTTCTCCTTTGACAAGCAAGTCATGTACTCCTGCATTTTAGCCTTCACAGCTTCAGCAGTGTTGCATAAGATCCCTTTCCAGAATATACAGTCAAAGCCACCATCAGTTCTGGGTAGGCTTGAAAACTGTAATTTTTATGTCGTTGGGGTGCCATGATAGAGGCCAGGAAGTTAAATAATTAATCCAAACCAGCTCTGCTCCACTGAGGATTCTGTTAGTTTATGCCCTAAAAGTCAGAGGATTTCACTTTAGAAGTCAGTTGTGTTTAATTTGGACTATTGGATTCTCTTACTGTTAATAAAGTTATTTATACTAACTTACTTTAACAAGGCACATTCTTTTAGAAGTTACGTATATGTTGCATATTAGATATCTAATATTGCTGCCTACTGTAAGGAATTGGGTTTTACTCATTCTTGCTTCTATTGACAAGTGATTCCCTGGTCTTGAAAATCCCGGCTAGAGGATCTCAGAAAATACAGCTTCTGAAATGTCATCGCCCAGCAGTAATTGCCCACACTTGGAATCAGTTGGTGAGATAACAAAAGAGGAATTGATACAGAAATCTCATGTGAGTTCTAGCAGCTTACTTGCTTCCTATCACAGTTAACTCTGGTCACTTATTTTAGCTACATATCTTGTCATGTATTATTAGTTATAAGATGCATTTATGTGTTGCTTATGGGTAAAATCTTCTGTACTGGAATAGTAAGGTTTAAATGAAGTACAGGAAGAATTATGGACTTGATAAAACTGAAAAACTATTTTTCAATACTTAACACTTAAAGAGTACCTTTCCCAGCAGTGTTTTCCAAAGCAAGTGATGTTTTAATGGAAATACTAGAGTTAGCATAACACCCAGCTGAACTTTATTTTCAGACACTGCCATTGTAGTAGTTGTTTGGAATGTTCATGTAATAGAGTATAACTGACTTGACTTCAAGTAGAAACTGTAATGAAGAAATTTCTGCTTAAGTTTTTCTTGGATAACAGTTCACTTTTTGATGGAGGAGTCACAGTTTGAGAAACTGCCCCTACCTGAACTCTTGGTTTCCAGCTAGTATTAATAAATGGAACAAAGAAAGATCTTGTAACCCATTTTAGTAGCTGGGAGGTGATGAAAAGCCAAACCTTTTCTGTCCATGGTGCTAAATTTCTTTATTTGAAAAGTGGAACAGTTAATTTGCTGCTGAGGGCTATAGCATTTCTCTAGTGTTGCATCTTTTTTTGTAAACCTTTGCAGGTAGTGTTGACTGTCTTCAAATAGGAATATGCAGTTATTACAAGTTCTATCACTTTAATTTCTTTTTATGTTAAATCTATAGGAAACACCAATTTTGAGGATTTTTATAATAATGTGATATGATACATGTTTATGCTTTATTTAGAAGAACAATTTTTGGTTTAAGAGGAAAACTCAGAGAGAGATCCATGGTTTTACTAGAAAAATATGCTGATCTTAAGATTATGTGAAACAAAACAAAAATTGGGTTGGTTATCAACACATTTTTTTTGTCTTAAAATTATTCAGCTGATACTGAGCTTTACAGTATTCTTTCTCATTTTGTCTCAAAGTTGTTGTTTACTGGTGAAAGTAAATTAAATAATACTTTGCTTGTGTGTTTAATAGGGCACTTGTCAGGACTGTAAAGTCAGAGGACCCAACCTTTGGGCATGCTTGGAGGTAAGTTGTTCTGTTGTTCCATAGTAGGGTCCTTTTCTAGTAATCTGTAAAGTTGGTAGTATTTTTTTTAAGAAACAACTATAAAGAAGTTGTTTTAAATAATAACTTAAAGAAACTAATTTAAAGCAAAACCTCTTGTGCAGTTTTCTATTTAAAAAATTATTTACCCTCTGTCAGGTACATATTTCTTGTAAATTAAGAATACTGTGTTTAAAATGAGATTTTTTTATTTGATAAGTTAGCATATTAAGGTTTCTTCTTGAGTTATGATTTTTTTAGCTCTAAAGTGTTGTGTGTTTGGTTTTTTTTAAATCTTTTCCCCAGGTCTGTAGATCTGAAAAATAATACATTCCTGAATTAATTTACTTTTTATAAGCCTCTCTTAGCATTTGTAGTAATAACATCTAGCAGTAAATGCTGACTTTTTACAGCATAAAAATACATACTCTGACTTTTATTCTTAAGCAAAACAAAGAAAAAACTTATTTTGAAACTTGTAGAAGCTTGTATAAACATTCTTCAAACTTTGTACGAATTTTGTACAGTCTTTACCCTGTATATAGTTTGTTCTTAAATATGCTTTTGCCTTACTCTTCTTGCTGTCTACAAAAAATGTAATTTTCAGTGTATTTAAAAAAAAAAAGGCTCTGAAAATATTGCTTCTGATTGATCTATGATACCAACAGGAAAGTATGTAGCTAATTTAGTTTTTAAATGTCTTGTGAGTTCTTCAGACATACAGCTGTTTCCAGAGATTGAAATTTCACTCTATAGGCTTAACTTCATTTCTTGGCAACTTTTGTCTAAGTCCTGTCAGGAAGATATCTTTTAGATGTATTTATGAGTATTTTTAAAAATCTACTTCATTAGTTTCCTTTTAAGTGGATTATGGTAACAGTTAAGAGGTCAGATTATTTTGCTCCTTCTATCAATAGGAGAGAGAAATGAAGGGGGAAAGAAACAGTGTTTAACGTCTTTTTGTTAGATGGCTTGAAGTTTAATTACATATAAAAATGCTCTTGGGAGTAGGAAGAGGTGTTCAGGGATGCATCAACCTAGCAGGTAGGGAAATTCTGTGAAACTTAAAACATGTTTTTTATTTCTCAGAGCTCTTAAACTGTTACTGAAAGCTTAATTTCATACCAACATTTCCATAGGAGAGTTTTGTAATTGCAGTAGGACATTTAGTGTCATGCTGTGATGTATCTTCTCTTGGATGAATTGGCATCTTGCCTTCACCTTTTTCAGTAGAAAAACATGGTGAGATCCCAGCATGTTAACTATCTGTAACTTACCAATATCTGTGATTATTTAATATAGAAAATTGACTGTGTTCAGCTGCTACTTGGTTGTATAAATTAACGTGCTTAGAGTTACACAGATGACATGCTGTACCTTCTTATGTGATTGTCTTGACTCATGCAAATGAGGGATTAATGAAAAATGCTTGAAGATTGGCAGCTGCAAGATTTCACACTCAACTCAGCCAAATATGTTTTGCAGTTAGCACAATTAAAATCAACAATTATTTTGCATGTTATAAATTAGATTGTAGTAAGTACTTAACCATATAGCGCTGGAAACTCTTATTTAAAGGTGAAAAAACTAATTAATTGTGAAGTAATGCTCTGATAAATAGACACTGCAGATAGGGGCATACAGGCATTTTTGTATAAATGTGTCATGTTCCGAGGCTGTTGCAATTCAGTATTTTAGACACTGGGCTAACTTCATATTTTCTGTAACAATCTCTACCAAATCATGAATTGTAAAAAATATATGTAGACCTTAATCTGAATAAATATATCAAAATGGCCAAAAAATTATATTCCAAACACATTAGATGTCTTAACACTGCCCACCAGTGAGAGGAGTTGAGTTAAATCTTGCAGCATTCTTATTTGCTTTAGATGATACTTATTTTAACACTTGCTATGCATGTCTCTTGGTTTGTGTAGGATTCTGCAAGTTTGGAATTTGAGTGAATTTTAAAGGGACTGGCAGTATATTCCTATTCTGTAAACCTGTTTGACACCACTTTTTAATTCTGTGTACTTCTTCATATCTTACTCAACAGAACAGGTGTACATATGTTGGCTGTGGTGAATCCCATGTTGATCACAGTACCACCCATTCCCAGGTATGTGTATTTGCTAGTAATGCAGTTACTTGAAGCAGTGAAGTAGAGTTAAGAGAACCTTTTTTACTCATTTTAGCGAAGTCAATAACCTGTGTTAGCATAATTGTTTGGAAGTTTAATTAGCTATAATTGTTTTTCATCTATAGAAGCAGGGCTTACTATTTTAGGAGTATGTGAGTTTACAGTCTTTGTGCAGCTGCATAATTATTTATGTAATTCTGACATTATTGTGCTCCTTAAAAGAACACGGTGAAAATTAAAAAACGAACAACAATTACTGATCATTTTCAAGATGCATGGACAAAAGACTTCTTGAATATTTATACTTACTCAGCTTATATGTACTTCACTACTTCAGTCTAACTTTTTAAGATTGTGGCTGCCTGATGGATAAGAGCAGGGAAGTTGGATTAATGAAGATGAGAGTTGAACGAATGTAAGATAGGAAGTATAAATTACCAGAAACAGGTGCTTTGTTTCTGCATTATGCTCCCTCTTCCAGTGGCTACAGATGAAGAACCTGTAGACTGAGCTGAGCATATCCTTTCCTGCTATGTCCTGATTTTGGATCCAGCTTGGTAGGAGTGTGTGCACTATGTTCCCCAGCATGCCAAGTTCTGGCAAGGTTGGGCAGCTTGAGTGCATCTGTTTGGGTCTTAAACTCACTGTCTGTTCAGTGCACACACATGTGCAAGTGGAACACTTGCCAAAATGAAGCAAATGAGATATATCATGCTCTCTTAGCAAATATACTGGGGACAGAGGGATGGCAGTTTTATTAACATGTCATTTCAGAATTGCTGACTTTCCGATTAAATGAAATTCTTGCCACCAATTTACAGTTCGTCTGTCAGGAAATACATCTAAGGTTCCACACTGAGCAATTTTTGGTCCTTAAAAATACTAAAAAAACCCAACCTTGGTGAATACTAAAATGAACAAATATTATATACTAGGGTCTTACAAGAAGTACGCTTTATGACTGCATTTTACCACCACTCTGGATTTTTTTTTGAAGCAGGGCCTTGAGAGGAGTGCATATTTACACAAATCAATAGTGCATTAATATAAATCTATATAAATACATTTTTTTTTGCCAGCTATTTGAGCTGAACACAGTTCTAAAGCCTTTACAATAGATATATAAATGAGCTGCTTGTAGTGCAATTGGGGAACAGATGGTCCCTGAATTTCTTGCCTACAATTTTATACCTCTTGGCTTTCTGTGGTAGTTTATTCCTGATTTACATGCTGTTTTAGCAATGTTATGTACTTGCCAGGTAAGAGAAAGGGAATGGATAGTTTGCTTGCTGTCAGTGACATCCTTGTCTTGATTTTCTTGTTACTTAATTTTAATTTCTGGATAGTAAGCCCTCTTCTGGATATTTTTTTTTTTTTGGTAAAAATCTCAATAAACTCTCTAAAATGAGGGAAGCAAGGTTGACATGAATCAGTCTATTTCTGCTTACTCCAGTTTCCACCAGCAAGGCTCCCTGTACTGCAAATAATCATATTCGTTGTGTCCACTTCAAGAAAATTAATAAGCTGTTGCTCTGGAGACTTGTAATTATTTATGCAGCTGAAGCTGCAGAATCAAGCATATTCTCATGATTAAAATTGTCTGAGATATTTACGTAATCTGATGTTTCTGATGTTTTTTAGTAGGGGGACAGCTACTTCGTGAAATTGTAGCCCACTTTTTATATTAAAAACATTGTTCTTGTACAAGGCCTTATTAAATGAGGGGAGGAGGAACTGCAGCAGTTGTAGTAGTTTCCTAATTTCTAGCAAATCCCTCATTGTCTATAAACCTGACTGGTGCCGACATATAAGGAAGAAATACAGGAAGGATTGATGGAAATATTTGGAGGATGATAGCAACTGTGTACAAAATCTTACAGTAAGCAAAGATGTTAAAAAAAAAAAAATATTAGAACAGTAAAAATACTCTCCATCTGCCAAATTTTTATATTGCTTCACAGTATGAAGCTGTCAACAAGAGAACTAATTGAGTCTAGAATGTTTGTTTTGATATGAGCACCTCTTACTGTAACTGAACTAAAAATCTTATCTTACTCTTCTGATTGATTGTTAAATAGCTTGAATTTCCTACAGCAAACCAGTAGAAATAAACACTGCCCTTACTGTAGAGGAGGCGGCTACCATTATGACCAATAGCAGACATTCCTGGAAAATCGGTTTGTTGTGAACTGTAACACTTCTGACAACTGGCTTTCTTCTTATTTTTGTAATTACACAGAGGCATGTCAGATATGACAATGGCTTAGATTCTGATTTTACCTTGTTGCTAATTTGAGTGACTTGTACTAAAAATGAGTGTTGGATAGTTTGTGCTAAAATTTCAGTAATTGAATTGCTATTTTTTAATATTCTAACATAAAGATTTGTTTCATTGTTGAAAGATCTAGAATTTTAATACTTCTGTTCTAGCTTGCATGTAGCAGTATTTAATTATTCCAAATTTCTGAATCACAGTTTTGGTTTTTGTTCTGTTTTAGGAGACAAAACACTGTCTAACTGTGAACCTTACTACACTCCGTGTTTGGTGTTATGCCTGTAGTAAGGAAGTATTCCTGGATAGAAAATTAGGATCTTATTCTCCACTACCAAATGCAAGACTCTCTCACCAAGCACAAGAAAATAGTGTGCAGGTAATTTTTAACCCAATGAAACAAAGGCAGCTGTAGCTTTGCAGTAAACATTGTGTCTTCTCTCAAGTGAGAGACTGACTTTTCCTCCTTTCTTGTGGCTGAACTTTCTATTAATTTCTCTCTATTTTTATAAAATTTCTTTAAAAAGACAGTGCCCAGCTTCTATGTTCTGTCTCTGTGTACTGCATGCTTCCTAAGAATGCTTTTTGCATCTTAATGTCTGTTTGTAATCTACAATAAACTGTAAGGTACAGAAAAAGCACAGGGCTAAATTTAAGGTTACGAGATTGGAATAGTTCACCTGTGCTTCCCCATTCTGTTAGCTCTTGAAAATGTTATTTACAAAACTCATTACAGTAACTGCTGGCTAACTTACAGGGAGCAGCAGAATGCCTTAGTATGTGTTTGTGGATACTTGCCTGAGATACAAATTCATTCGTACAAGCGCAATACTTTTAGAGAAATATATGCTAATTGTTAACCTCATTCAGCTAGTAATAGAAGATACTTAAAGATTCCTGTAACTTAGTTTCTGAGGTTTCAACCTGTCTAGTTTTCAGTTTTGATAAATGACTGAAAAGGTCTTGATTTTTGTGTATGTATATGTGTGGGAATTTTTTTCCAGTGGAGTCGTATACACACAAACACTCCTGAATAGTTAAGAATTTAACTACTATGCAAGAATTTACTAAGGCGGTAGTAGTAACCTGTGTATATTCTATATACGTGTGTAATTTTGGTGTAGAATGACAAATACATTGTGTTAGATTCCTGTGGAAAAATACATATCAAGCTAGAAATCAGGAGAATGCTAGTAGTGCTCTGTGGCAGTTAGGATTGCCAAGGAGTATAAATATGCCAAGGAGAAAAATATGGCCAGTATCTGGGAAGCTGATATTAGTCGAGTAAAACACAGGCTTAAGATTGTAGTGTTTTATGTGATTATGGCATCAAAGACAAGATGCTATAAAAGTGCTTAGCTATTCCTAACTCCACATTTATTAACAATTAACATAGTAGCTGAAGAGTAAGATAATGAACAAAGCATGAGCTAGTATTGGAGGCAAGCTAGAGGCAAAAAATGAACAAAGCAGACATTATACGGAGAAATTTGAAATATGCCATTTGCTTGTCTTGTTGTTCTGCAATTTCAACAAGGTTTGTTTAAGTTTGTTTTGTTATCTTCTCCTGGTTACATTAGTCTTCACTGGCATCAGTACTGTTCACTCTGATAATATCTTTTCTAGGTAAGCGTTGTCTTGGAGGAAGTTATGCTGCAATTTCTTAAGTATAATTGGCATAGTGCATGTATCTGAAAAAAAGGTGTTATTTCTTTATTGCATATTTAATGTACTTACATAAAAATGACAGCTAACAGTTAAAATTGACACAAGTACAAGTATGGTATTTCTAAAATTGTTTTGCTTGAGGCATAAAGCTATGGAAGAGATACTGTGATGCACAGGTTGGACAGAAAGATGGGCAGTTTTTCAATATATGTAGAGAGGAAATATCCTTTAATATTTTCACTTCGAAGTTTAGTATTTAATATGACCGTAATCTGATCATTTTCTCATAAAATGCCAGCAGCTCAATTGGAATAATACCATTGGAATATTTTTTTTTTTTTAAATTTCTGTTGTCCAGAAAATCTGGTGACTTGATATAAAGCTGGGTTCAGACTTCTGAACTTCTATTATACTTAATCTGTTTTAATCTTCCAAGGAAATTTGTATAATATACAGAAAAATCAGTAGAACTTACCAAGTCTGTCAAACATTTTGTTCAGAACTTTTATATATATGCCCACAAAAAGAGCTCGTCATGCAATAAATGTCTGCCTGCCTAATACTCTGTTTCTCTATTTGTACATTTTGCTTCCAACAGTTTAATTTGTCTTCGTTAAATGTAGTGAGCCATCTGGTGGTATATCAAAAACATATACCCTAACTTTTATGTGATGACTACTGTGTTAGCTTTTCAATGCTGGCTTACTGTATGCTATCCAAGGGAAAGAAATACTATAACTTGCTTTGTTTTGATTCTTCAGCTGTTGCCATAAAATCATGCAATGTTGTCATTGCTAATCTGAAAACAAAAACATGGTTTTTTTCTTAGTAAATTTTATCAGGGTAGCTGTGGAATCCTATTATTCTCACTTTGTGCAGAGAGATTTCAAAATGCATTCACATAATTTTCAGTTCCTAGATTTGTTGGTGAAATTATATGTAAGCTCAATTAAGAGGAAAATTGATAAATACAAGTAAATATACTTTTTTTCTTTTTCTCTTTATAAGGATTTTAAAATACCTAGTAATCCCACACTGAAGATTCCGCTAGCAGCTGTATTTGATGACTTAGATATAGAAGTGGAAGAAGATGAGTTAAAGACTAGAGGTAATAAAAGCAAAATCCAGTGCTTTATTGCCCTTTATCACACATGTATATCTCCAAGTCTGTTCTCCAGCTATAAACTAGTTCTCTTCTAAGTGGAACTGTTTCCTGTTCTGCTCCAACTAAGATGTTTATTTTTAGTTTCACCTTTATTGCAGCAATCTTTACTTACCTTCAGAGGAAAAGCTGCAGTAATAAACGTAGTGCACCCGTGCAAGCAGCAACAAAAATAAGAAAGCATGTTAGAGTAATGTTTAGTGTAGCTGATGTTCCATCCACTCTGGTAAAAGTAGTTTTTCATAAAATCTGTTCTAATGTTTTCTCCTGTCCTAAAAGGTTCCTGATTTGAATGCTTTCCTGCATTTTGGGTAACCCTTTTCTGAGCCTGTAGTATCCCAGTATGGGTTTTTGGTTTTTTTTGTTTTCTCCTTTTCAGTAATGGATTTCATGCACTACCAAACTTTCTGGTATAAAAGTTTACCCCACCCTAATATTAAACTATTGTAAAGATGAAAATGAGAGTGGATGAAATCCCAAACAGTGAAGCTTTAATTTCTCATTTCATGAGAGAACGTAATAATTATTATTTCTTACACGTCTCAAATTGGTACTGACCATTTTAAAAAGGATGTGTGTTTGTTAGTAAAGAAAATATTTCTAACTACCATTTTCTCAGAAAAATCTGACCAGCAGATTGTTAAGCTATTGTTTTTGAGATGCCAATGCATATGTCAAGGCAGTTTGTTTTCCATCAGTGATGATAAAAGTGTTATTCTAATTTACGGATCTCACTTCTCCTTTACTCATCTACTACCAGCTTTCCCTCTCCTAAGTCTGCTGGCATTGGCCAAAAAACCCACTTTGCCCCTTCTGTTGTCTGGCACAGTCTTTCTGGATATGTCACCACCCCACTAATTTGCCATCTGCCCTTAAATCATTAAACCATGTGTTTTATTCCCTGTTAGTTTCTCCTACCAATGTGTGTATTTGTATATCTTCTTGTCCTATTAATACTTTGGGGAATGTAACTTGTACAAGTAGAATTGCATTAAAGTTCCCAGTAATATGGATATGACTGTGTTAATACATTTCCCAACTTAAAGGAAAAAACTTCTTTAGCTCCATTTTAACTTTGTTCTTAAAGTTTCTTTTAAAATGCTTTTGATGAAGCAAACATTAGAATATATCTTTGCAAGAAAAGAAGTCTATTCAGAAACTTTACTTGCAACACTGCAGGCTGGAAAACTGCAGTGAGAGTATCTTCCTGACATATCTTCTGGTAAAAAAAAAAAAAAATCTTATGACTGTTCTTACTTTCCAATTTCAGTAGGAATGACTGTCCTTTTTGTAGCAGAAATTGGAAGGGCAGAATGCAGGTTCAGATGTGGGAAGCAGGACTATATTTCCATTCAGATGGATAGAAGAACCTTTTAAAAGCTTAAAAATGAAGTTCTGTGTATTAGAAAGTTCAACTGAAGTAACCAAACTGTTTTTTAGATGTAAAAGGATTTTCTTAGTAAGCTTTATTTTTCTGCCACAGACTGAAATGATCAGGGTAGTTCCTGTACTTCAAGGATTGCATAGAGCCAGCGGTGTTGATTGCTGAATATTTTAAGTTTTCCAATCTTCCTGATTCTTCGGTTATAAGTGTTACTGTTTTCTCACACCAAAAAAAAATTATTTTGAAATTAATTACTTCATTAATTTAACACTTTAGTAGCTACGAATAGCAAGTATTTCAGATTAATTTTTGGTTAAACCACGACAATTGAGATCACATGATAATTATGACTTGTTTAAATAGCCTCTCCTCAAATATTTAGAGAGCATTTTTCATGACTCCATAATCACTGAAAGAATATATGTTAATCATAACTTTTATGTGTGTGGAAAAACTATATGTGGATATCAGTAAAGAAAGTAAACAGTCAGGGCTTGAAAATAAATTCTGTGGGGAAGTCTAAACCGAGCAGTCTGTCTAAAAATAAGGGTATATAATTGGCATAGAAAAAGACTGATGGTAGGTAATTATAATTCTGATTCTGGGATAATCACATGCTGAGTAGGTTTTGAATATTTAGTGTAATCTGTCTACTAGCATGAACTTGAGACAGAAGAATGAAATCTTCCTTGAGAAGCTTTTGGTAATATGATTAAAGGTTACAAATGCAGCATAGCAACAGTTTAGCTGAACAGGTAAATCATTAAGTTCAAGTAAAACTTAAATATTGATAAACATATTTTAAATTACAATCTGCAGCTGTCATAAAACATCCAAAAGTTAGTACGATGAAATACAATCTGCTTGTCTGAAGTGTTTCTGTCAGCCAAAATCAAAACACTTAATTACTTCTTCTAGTTAGATTAGTATTCGTTTAGGAGACCTATGTTTCTTTTAGTAACAACTCTGCATTATAATTAGCATCAGAAGTGTTACACAAGTATTTTAATTAGTACATATTTTCTAGGAAGTATTTTCCTTAATATGTCTTGTATTTGATTAACAGATTTGCTGAATATTCATTCTGTTTTTCAGGTCTAACAGGATTAAAAAATATTGGAAACACTTGTTACATGAATGCAGCTTTACAAGCTCTTTCCAACTGGTAAGGAAAACGGTTGTAAATGTAATTTTATATTTGCTTGTACATGCATTTTCTCAAGATGACTGAAGGATTTTGGAGGGCTGCACTACCATGGAAGATGATGTGTATTTGTTAAATCCCAGTCTTACATAGTACAAACAATTGTGTCACTGATATGAGAAAAAAAAAGTATTATGGTATATGGGCTACTCAGCTTTTTCCCTGTTTCATTCTAATTCCTCACTGTCCTAAATAAAAATACATGTGGTTCTAGAAATTAGAAGAAAATCTGATAAAAGCTATTAAATTTGTGCGGGGTTTTTTTCTGCTACAGAAGAAATCAAAGGAAATGCATAAGAATAAACCCTAATTAAAAAAAAGAGACCTGTTAAGATCAAAAGGTCCAAATTCAGTCCTCGCAGACAATGCATCTGGGACATTCTATGCTAAATCATCCTAGGAACGGCTAGAATACAAAATCTTCTCTTCCCATGGGGGTACCAGACAAGTTCGCGAAGGAGAAATCTGCAAAAGCTGAAGAGATAAAAACACTATCCAGCTCTGAAGTTTCTTGCACTCAGAATGGTTAGGCGGGGACAGTACTTGAGCATGTATCATATTTGCTTACTGTATGCATCTGCTTTTGGCTGCAATCCAAGACAGGATACAGGGCTACGTAGACCTTGCTGAGATCCTTTGTTGAGGGAGAGGAGAACTGAGGCAAATCTCTCTAGAAGGTAAAGAAGTGGATAAGGCATTTAATCATGAGGAAACGATTCTGTTGAGAAATGCCAAATTTTGCAAGTATGCTGGGATATCTCCTTTCTCAGATAAAAATAGGTCCAATCTGTATGAGGGATTATGACTTCAAAAGGGGGGTTGAAGGGAGAGAAGTGAGAGAGTATGTGAGTTGGCAACACTGCATGGAGTAAACAGATAAATAATCATTTAAGTATAAATTATTTACCTACAAACATCATGTGGCACTATTGGATTCTAGAGAAAAGAAGATTTATTTAAGATGCTATTTATGGACTAGGCTTATGGTGATTGTTGCTGTAGTGGTACATGTGTACTTCTGTGATGGCCAGTAGGAATTGCCTTGAATTTGAATCCCATTAGACAATCTGGTGCTTTAACAAATTCATAATATGTTTGAGGAGCAGTGTTTCTGTACTGCTGAAGTTGTCCTATGAGGAAATGTTTGGTTGCAGCATTTAAGGATGCAGGAGACGGAATTGTTCAATTACATAATAGTATTACTCTTATTATTTAAAAAAAAAAAAAAAATTGTATGAAATGCGGATTTCCTCTTGTATTTTAACAACCTGAAAAAAATACTGTTTTCTTCTTTTTAATCAGCCCACCCTTGACGCACTTTTTTCTTGACTGTGGAGGCTTAGCCCGAACAGATAAGAAACCGGCAATTTGTAAAAGTTACCTCAAGCTGATGACAGAACTCTGGCACAAAAGCAGGTATTGCATCATTTTGGTGATGAAATGATTATAAATAAACTCCAGAGTCATGAAGGATGCATTAATCTGTCCTAGGTTCCTAATTTTTATTTTGTGTGTATCACAGAATCACCCTTATAAATTAAGGAAGGAAAGACTAACTTTCAGGATTTAAACACTCCTTATAACCTGTTCTTTTCCATATCTACCAAAGATAGGACAAATAATTGATGTAAATTGTAGTAAAGAAGATCTGACAAGAAACAGATGATAAACACTACACAAAGTAGCATTAAGCTTTTAAAAATAAGTTTATATCTGCCAGAAATACATCTAAAATGTTTAACTACTTTATCCTCTCTGTGTCCTTCATTCTGTATCAATGTTTTATCAACTTCTCTTATTTCCTTATATGGAATTTGTTATTTAAGAAAATACTTCAAAATATAAGTACAAAGGTAAAGAAACAGTAATTGTGCGTAGTGCCATGAGTATGTCTGATTTGTCGTCTGATTCTCTGACAAGAAATGTGGCATAAAATTCCTGATACAGTCTCTATTTCTGTTGGATGACAGATTTTTAAAAAATTGTTAATTATTCAATACCAATATTATGTTTGGTTAAGATTAATATTATTGGTGTTAGACATGTTATAGTTCAGTTGCAGGTAAAATTATGATCCCAGTAAAGATAGAAAATTCCACTTAAATGCTTGCTTTTTTATGTATATTTATATATTTGAAACTTTTTTTTTCTTTAGGCCTGGTTCTGTTGTTCCTACTGGTTTATTTCAAGGAATTAAAACTGTTAATCCAACATTTCGAGGCTACTCTCAACAGGTAAAACTTTATGGCTTAGGCAGATTTAAAAGACATCAGAAAGTTCTCTTATTTTTAAATTTAAATGCTTAAGATATCATGCTTCCTGTATTTGTTTAAAGCAAGTGCAACATAAACTTTAGTTTATATGCTTCAAACGTAGATCATCTGAAACTGAACCATCAACAGTTAAATCAGGTTTTATGTTTGTTTATATCAGATTCTTGAAAGGTCTTCAACTTCTGAGAATAATTCCTTTTCCCTTTTTTCAGGAAAACTAAAATAATACGTATCTAAAACTTTTCTTTTGTGTGAAATAATGCTGCTAATATTTGAGCAGTCCCAGAAAACAAAATAAAGGTGTTCAAAAATAAAAAAGAATGTAATACATGTTTTAATATTCATCTGCCAGTTATGTTTATTAAAAAATTAAATACACCGTATTGAATTTTCATTTAGTAGCTTTGAAAAAACCCCCACAGTTGTGTGTTTCGTAAGCAGTATTGTGGGAACTGTAAGTTGGTAACTTGTTAAAGAGGTATGGATTACTATATAGTAAAGGCATTCTTCAGTTGATACTTCATATAGTATCTTGCTGCATTCATACAGTTTGCAGTACTTTATTAAAAGGTTTTGGGCTAGACGAAAAATTTAAACCCTGTAATTAGAAAAGCTTACTAATATCTTCCAGGAATCTGCTGTTATTTAAAGGAATTTTGCTGTTTCAGTTAGCGTGTTTCATATTTGTGGAGTGGAGGATTAGAACACATGTTCTAATGTTCAAATGCTGCATGTAGCTGTAAAGTAAATGTTTAAATAGTAATCTCAATGGTTTTTAGTTTACTTATGAGTTTCTTAAGAGCCACATGAATTTCTGGAAAAGTAGAAATCAATCTTGATAACTGAAAAGAAACTGTATGGAAGCTTGATTCTTGCAGCTTTGAACACTGATTGGAATGTCTTTTTCCATGCAGACCAAGACTTAATGAGAACCTTTTTAGGTCCTGCCTGGATCACACTTCAGTTGTATGTTTAGTAGGTTTCATGGCAACAATTAAAACAAAGCAGGTCTTCCATGACCAACACTCTCCTCTTGCCCAGCCTCGCTATCTGGGCAGCCAATTGGGTAACTGTGTCCAGTATTCAGGGAGAAAAAGGAATTCTTTTGCTCAGTGAAGAATGTTTATCAGTTAATCTGTGTCTCAAGGTTTGAGTCATCTTTTTTTTTTTTTTTTTTTTAAAAAAAAGGATTACCAGCAAATAGGCATATTAGGTTTTTTTTTTTTCATTACCCAATCCCAAACCTCAAATCTGATAGTTGTAGTTTTTAAGGGGGAAAAAAAAAAGTTTTCTAGTCAGCAGTTGTGAGCTTAAGTAATTGCTATGATGGATGGGAATGTTGAGCAGCAAAAATTATTATTATGAACAACCAAAATACAAAAGGAAAACAGAAGAAAATAGAAGCAGTAGTAGTTGCCAAGAAGAGGCTGTTGTTTTCTCCCATGCTTGCTTTATTAGATATTCTCTATTGCCAAGAACCAAGCTGCTGCGTGGATTGTTGAAATTCGGTGGCTTTTAAGATCTTTCCAAACATGCATTAGACTTGTAGTAATACTTGACAGCTCTTTGTGGAAACGCTGATAGTTGAGGAATCTTGTCCAGGCTTGAGAAGAACAATAAGATCTTGTTGACAGTATGATGCAATTGGAAAGACGGGCTAAGTACATCATACTTTTTAATAAAGTACTTCCATGCCCAGTGAAAGCAAGGCTCTGATTGCTTTGCTGAAGATGCTGCATAAGGTTTTGAAAAACTGTCCCTAAAATGTTCCATTACCAGCAAAACCGGAGTCTGACCACACTGTTGGTAGTTGCTTGAGTTACTTTTATCATTCATGTAAGCTATGGCAGTATTTTTGTTAAAGTTGTTGAAATAAGCTTTTTGGGAATTGAAGTGTTTTGGAGGAAACTTGTATAATAAGATTACTTGTGACATGCAAGAAATGGTTGCAGGAAACAAATATGTGGTCTGGAAATGAAATGTCTTTTGAACATTAGACCTGGGACAGAGGAATTTACCTTATTCTTTAATAGCCAGCTGTAGCTTTCACTTTAGTGATCTGTATCTTTTCCTGCTATGACTTTAATATCTTCCAAATAAAATGGAATAATATTGTAAAACTTGTTTAAAATCCTAGGATGCACAAGAATTTTTGCGTTGTCTAATGGATTTGCTTCATGAAGAACTTAAAGAACCAGTTGTAGAACTGGAAGATGCCCAGCCTATGAGTGTTGAAGAGAGTATGGAAGAAGACAAGAGCCAGTCAGATGTAGGCTTTCAGCCCTGTGAATCCTGTGGTACCTGTGATAAAACAGAAAATGATGCTATTTTCAAACCTGTCTTAGAGGATCCTGCAGAGACAACCATGTTAATTCAGGATGACGATAACAACTCAATCACATCCAAAGATTGGCAGAAAGAAAAAATAACAAACCACAAGCTTAAACGAGCAAATTCTATGGAAGACTTGGAAAAAGACACAAACGCTGCTTCAGAGACCACTGAATTTTTAAATAATCAAGGAACTGTCAAAGTACAGATACACAGCAGATTCTCGGGTAATGCATTACTAAGGTGCAATTGAAATAGTCAAAGTCTTAGCCAGGATATCTGTGTGAGTGGAAATGAGTTGTAGAATACACTAGAGAGGTGTAAGTCAAATAGAGTAGGTGGATTTACTTGTAAACAATGCACCTTCTTAATTTATTTTTTTCAGTTTAGATGTTCTGAATTCAATTTGAATTCCCTTGAAAAGCTAAAGATTTGTACTGGGTAAGGTTTCAGATAACCCAGAAGAGTGGGGGTTTTTGGTTTTGTTCTTAACTTAGATATGTGAATTGAAATGGTGCTTCATTCCTAAATGTCCAGTGACCTGACAGTGTGGTTAAATAAACTACATAACTATTGTGTCTGTTCATTCTGCAGTACATTTTTTTTGGTAGAATTTATGAAATAATGCAAATATTAATTACAGAGTACATCAGTGATGTCCACATGAATGATGTGTCTGCAGCCCAAACCCCATCATCAAATGAAGGGATGAATGCACGCTTATCAAACAGTCCTCCAAAATCCTTCTCATCATGCTCTTCACTGGCACCAGTCCACAAAAAAGGTATAATCCCTTTATTTTCTCCCTCCTGGTACTGAATTGCTCTGTATTACGGTTTTCATTTTGTTGCATCTTGTGTAGCAATGCAGTGTTGTTCTTAGGGGTTTTTTTATCCCCTATCCCCAGTGGGGAGAGGGAGCATTGTGTAAGCTGGACATACAATAAGACTCCCTTTACTTCTGTAAAATTCTGATTCTTTTGAAGGATGAATAGTGTTTGCCTCTGCTTTGGGAGGGTGGAATAATATTTTTAGACAACTTTCTCCATTGCATTGGTTTGGGGAGAGGGAAAACATGGGAGAAGTTAAGTACCCACAGAAAGGTAATGCTTTTCAGAAAACATGCACATTGTTTCTTCAGCAGAAGTTCAGTAAGTCAACATTTTAGTTTATATGTGTACCTATACTGTAGATAGACTTGTAAATGCTAGCTCCTTTCTGGTTTTTACTGTCTTTGCAGTGTAGAGTATTTCTTTTGGCACTTTCCACAGTATGATGTGTTTAACAGCATCCAGAATGTTTAGACTTTTATTGCCTTTAGATACAAGACAGTGCAGCTTTAGGGCACAGGGAATAATATATGATCTTTTTTCATTTTTTGCCCTTATTTGTCTAACAGTACACTATTTCAATAAAAGCTCATCTTTTGGAACATGCTTTTAAGGCTAGTATTAAACCAAAACAAAAAACTCCCACAACTTAAATATTGTGATCCTCTTTCATTCAGCAGGCTCTCCAGGATTAAGTTCTGAAAACATTCACATTATCCTTTTAATGCTTTAGCGTTGGTGTTGAATGACAATGATTTAATGGACTTAAATCATTGACCTCCTTGGCTCATTTGTTCAGCAGTTTTGACACTGCATCTGTGCTAGTCTCCAGTTTTGTCTTCACCATTAGAGGAAGGTTTTAGAGAAACTGAAGTGAGTCTATCAGAAGAGGTACTAGGTGGCTGGAGCCTGTCGTGTACAAGGGGAGGCTGAGAGAGCTGGGTTTGTTCAGCTTGGAGAAGGAAAGGCTAAAGGGGAACTGTTGCTGTCATCAGCATTATGGGTGGTTATAGAGAAGGCAGAGCCAGACTGTTCTTGAAGCCATGCAGCAAATAGAAATGGAAGCAAGTTGCAGAAAGGAAAACTTCTATTGGATGGAAGGAAGAAAAATCTTTCCATCGAGTGGCTGAATACTGGAACAGAGGCAGGAGCCCAGAGGTACCACAAGGTTCCTGGAGATGGATATTCCAAAGTTCAACTAGAGCTGCTTTGAACAGACCATACCAGCTGATATCCAAAGATCTCTTCCAATCTAGACTACTGATTTTTGTCACTTCCTAATAATTTAACTCTTGGTCATCTTCATTGAGTATTGAGGGAACAGATATGTATGCAGTAGAACTGACTAGGGGAGTAGTGTGGCAGCCATTTGCAAGCTCACAAGGTGGTTTTTTTGTTGGTGGTTTTTTTTTTTTTAATTCCCCATAATGCTAGGGGAATTCCCTAGTGTGCCAGGACTTGTGCCTGGGGACTAATACCTAATTACAACACACCTATTCCCTTCTTCTCTTCCATTTCCCCCTTGCTGAAAGCACGTGGTATCTGTTGGGTGCCACAATTCTAAGATGCCTCTCCTCGTCAGTGTCTTCCGTTTCTTCCTACTGTTTGTTAGTGTGGATAAATACAGCACATCCTCCACATTAGTGATAAATGAAGACTTTAGAACCATCTTAAAGCAGTTTAGTGGCAAAATAAATGATTTAAAGGAACCTTAGAGAATTCTGGGCAAAAGGCTGTATGAGGCAGTTTGTGTCTATGATAAATAAAATGTATCTGATGCATTGTGGAAAAGAGGGTTTTTCAGATTACTTCTAACGCCTGTTCTTTCTGCTAGAGATACTTTTGAATTCAGACTCTTCTATTATTTTAGACATCTTCCTAGGTATGGGATGATACAGAGACAATATATAATACTGCTGGACAGTAAAGAGACGAGAGTACTTGCTTATGGGGCAAACTCTTCATGTACAAAGGAGCCTTGGGAGGATGTGTTCTATGTGAAAGATTTATTGGAGTAATCCAGTTTCCTTTTCACTGTAATTATTTCCACGTTTCACTGCCTATCTCGTTACTGGCTGTCAGCATTTTGGCAGAGTTTGCCTTTCACTCCTACAAGACTTTTGAGTGGTCTCCTGGGTGATGTACTAACTCCAGAAGAGGTTTTGTGGTCTTCATTTTTAGCCTATCGTTCCAGTAATCTATAGAGCCCAAGAGACTGCTCTGGTGTGTTTATCTAATTAGTAGTGGATTTGGGTGGGAAGCACATGTTATTGGCTTGGAGGGTTTTTTTGGGGGTTTTTTAATAAGCTGTTGCTAGGCTGGACTCTAGTAGTAAATTTAGTCGTCTTCAATCCACTGTCATCAGTGTTGTGATAAAATAAGCTTGTGTATGAGCTCTTCAGCCCAATGTGGTTAAAACTTCCTGGAAAGATGTGATCAAATGAAATGTCAGATAGAATGTGCCTTTTTAAATTTATACCTTGGGGGATTCCTGCCAAGATGAATCTCGTAGCAGTAGGCTGTAGATTTCAAGACTGGCAGTTTGAGTTTTACTTAAATAGAGGCAAAATCTTCTGGTGTTTGTCCTCCATAAACTGCTTGAGGAACCTACATGAATTGCCTGGTACTAGCAGTAATCTGGTTGTGTAATTTCTAAGAAATATTTAGTAAATAGAAAACAGGGCTTGGCTCATAATTTAATCCTAAATATGTGTGATCTTTAGTTATATTATGCAAAGTTGAAGGAAATCAGAATCCATTGTATCTTGATTTACTTTCAGCATTTTATTTTTGTCATTTTATAGTTTCAACTGTATCATCACCAAAAAGGAAGAAGCGCAAGAAGTACAGGAGTGTTATCTCTGATATATTTGATGGAACTATAATAAGCTCAGTACAGTGCTTGACTTGTGATCGGGTGAGTAAGGAGGGGAAGTTCTAGATTTTGATATGGTTTTTTTCCCCAATACAGATACTTACAGTTTTACTAATACAGTCATTCTCTGGTAATTTTATTCTTTTGTGGCAGATTTCCTCAGAAGGTTAGGTTGTTTCACATTTGTTCACTCAAACAGTAATAGCAGCTACTACCAGTACTTTGTGTTTAGACTAGCTTGCTTTCATTGAGCTGGATATTTACTCAGAGCTGAAAAATAACATTTTGAGAATTGGTTTACAGCAAGGATGGAGAAAGAGGCTTGCTCTTCAACTTCACTTAGGTATGATTAGTTTCTAGTAATGTTCTGAATATTCTAATGCATACCTGCTACTGTCGTAAGTTCTCAGGTACATAACGTTACAAAGAAAAGTAAAAGACGGTAGTCCAATTTTACTGCTATAACAGTCTTATCAGGTAGATTGAGGCTAAGAAAATTCTTGTCTTTCAAAAAATCCAGGTGAAGACACTTAATTTAAAGGTTATATGAATCATTAACTGCTTTCTGAAGTTGTCCTCTACTGCAAGATGGGGTGCAATATAGGAGCAGTTGATTTTTTTCTGTACTATTTGCTCATAGAATTACTTAGAACAGCACACGTGATCATTTAAAAAGTCAATTATCTAAACACGTCTAGCAGACCACTTTGGTTTCAAAGCAATAGTATCAAATATTGGATATCCAAATCTTTGCATTGGGGACAAGTTTCTCAACATACAGTTTAAACCTAACCCTGATGCAGTTGCATGCCCTTACTGCTTCCCTTCCTTTAGATCTAAGAATACTGAGACCTCAGGGTAATCTGGTGAGCAAGTTCAAAAAACAAGTAAGAATTTTTAAAGTTTGCTTGATGTTTCACTCTGTGACTATGTGATCACTAAATCCAGCATGGGAGAAAGAAAATGCACAGCTGGGTCTCTTTTGCAGCAGGTCCAGTTACATCAGGTCAAGATAATGTCAAAGTAAAATACTGTCAAAACAATGGGCTGAAGCTTTGTGAAACTAGTTTGTATAACAGGAGCCTGAGGCAAAAATCATAGTGCTTTGTACGACTAGTAGGAAGACAAATAATTAATAACGACTTAAAAAAAAAGTTTCAGTGATAACAATGTGCAAGTTCACTCTAAAATGTTATTTTTTCTTCCTCTTTTAGAAAATGAATTCTTACATCTCCTTATTTATAATTAATTTGCTGCCTAGTGGAATTTTCAACTATACAGTTACTGGTGAACTTTACAGAATTCCATTTAATTGCTTTTTCTCTTCAAGCTTAACTCTATTTTGTTTCATTTGTTTTCTTCTTTAGCTGTCTGTAACCCTGGAGACCTTTCAGGATCTGTCCTTGCCTATTCCAGGTAAGGAAGATCTTGCTAAACTCCATTCTGCAAGTCATCAGACAACTCTAGTCAAGGCAGGGTCATGTGGAGAAGCATATGCCCCCCAGGGATGGATAGCTTTTTTTATGGAATATTTCAAAAGGTAAATAATATCTACTTTGTTTTATTTATTTATCTATTTTGAAATTCCAGTTTCTGCTCTTCTGGCAGAACATTTGTTGGTTTTCTTTCTTTTCTGTCAATGATGTTTCAGGTTTGTTGTCTCATGTGTTCCTAGCTGGTTTTGGGGTCCAGTTGTAACCTTACAAGATTGTCTTGCTGCCTTTTTCGCCAGAGATGAGCTCAAGGGTAAGAGGTCAATTACATGAACATGTTTCTTTTGGGTTTTTTTCCGCCTATCACAATAAGATGATCAATATGTTCTTAGCTTCACACAATTAAGCAAAGGCCACCTGTTAGACTGTAATAGTCATTCCTTGCTCTTATGGAATCATTCATTTCAAAAAGGTAAGCTGCTCACTCAACTGAATACTTGAGGCAAGAACTGCCCATGAAAGCTGCTTTATAAATGTCAAGTAAATCTGAATTTGGTTTAATGAAATGGTATCAACTGAAGGTTCATAAAAATTTCAAAACCCACTATATTAATACTCATTCCCATAACCTTAATTTGGACGTAGTAAATTATTTCCCTTTTAAATTATACAGCATCATCTCTTCAGATTATGCTGTACTGCTTCATAGTTGAAAGCATAAAACCTAACAAGCTTTCTGTGTAGTTGCTGTGTCAACACTCTTACGACTGTTAAATATTGAATGCAACCTAAAGATAAATTCCCTTGAAACTTTTATATATCAAATGTATGCGCTTGAAGGATAACTATTTCGATTTAGAGAATAATGGCTGTTTTTCTTCTCCCTGATATTTGCAGGTGATAACATGTACAGCTGTGGAAGGTGTAAAAAGTAAGCTGGCTTTTACCTTTGTTTGTTTTAACTTACCTTAATTTGAGTGCTTTAATGCTTCTGTTAGTCAAGAGGCATTTATTTTTGTTGGATATGTCACAGGAGTATTAATCTTTTGATACCACCTTGTGTTCTGGCTGTCAGAAATTTAGTATTACAAAGGTGCAGGAGTCAGGAAGCACTGACTCACCCTACCATATTGCAGACCAAATGTGCTTAATTATTTTTCATGTTCCTTACAATTTTAGACCTTTGTAAATTGTTTTTGATTGATAAAATAAAAGCTTTTAGCCCTCTATATTACTAGCAGGTTTTCACTGATATGCAGTAGGTCACTTCAGTGTGTTAAAAATAAATAAATATACTGTGGCTTTAAATACTAAAGAACCAAGAAACAGAAGTGGTCTGATGGCTGCTCGAAGCCCTTTATGGAAAAGGAGTGTTATTCCTTGCTATATAACTGGTGATCTGCTGTAGGTAATTTCTTAAATAAATCTAGTTGGTTTCTTTTTTTCTATTTTGCTGAATAATCAGCTTTCATGAAGCTTAAAGTTCTTTCCTTTATGCTGAGAGAAACTTAGCTAGATGGAACTTGATTATCTGTGCTTGCTGCTTTGAATTTTTCAGCAGTACAGATTGTCTTTTCTTCTGAAGCATCGTTTGTATCATTTTGACTACTCCATGTCTAATCTACATTCCAGAAATATTTTGGGTTTACTAATGTAATGTTCAGCTTAGACTTTTGCTGATCTAGCACAATAAAATAAAACCTTTTCAGAACTAAGTATTGGTTGTTTTGGGTTTGTGTTTTTTTTTTTCCTTTGCTTAGGTTAAGAAATGGAGTGAAATTCTGCAAAGTGCAAAAATTTCCTGAGGTACTGTTACTACATGCACTTTAAAGCACTTTTTCTGCATGATTAGGAATGTGGTAAGACTAATGAGTTGCATGGAGTAAATTGTGTTTATAACGTTATATGATGAAAGCGTATCTTCATATTGGCATTTGTTTTAAGAATGTGAACAATGTTTGATTATTCACCCTGTAAGAAAGTGAACCTTGTACATGAAAAGTAAAGCTAGAAGAATGGGGTTTTTCTATGTTGTTACTGTCAGCCTGCAGAACTTATTTATACTGTAGATCATAGAATTAAATACCATAGCCAGACCTTTTCTATAAGTAGTGCTTGTAACTCTACATTTTAAAAGTAATCCAGTCTTACACTTCAAAACATGAATTGATGGCTGCAATAATCAGGAAGAATTAATGTCCCTTGTGACAAGATTGTGCAGTAGGTGCACTGAGGAAGAGAAAAGGTATGTTGTTCATTGCTGCATCAGTGTTAGTAACTGTTCAGGACTGTTAATACTGTCAGTAAGATAAGTCTTCAATAATTACAAATTCATTTCTAACTCCTTGAGCTGCAATTGATTTAAAAAAAAAAAATAAATCTGTGTAACACAGAGCTTGTGATAGTTGCCTCAGGCCATAGAGACAAGTGATCCTTTTGGGATGATAAAAGGAAAAGATGGCTTGCACAGTGTGGTTATTAAATATCAAATAGCAGCATGTATATTTCTTGAGTGAATCTGTTGATCTTTCTTACAGATACTGTGCATTCATCTCAAAAGATTTAGACATGAACTTATGTTTTCCACAAAAATTGGGACCCATGTCTCCTTTCCATTGGAAGGCCTTGATCTTCAGCCTTTCCTTGCAAAGGACAGTCCAGCTCAAATAGTGACTTATGATCTCTTGTCTGTCATCTGCCATCATGGAACTGCCAGCAGTAAGTATGAGGTTGATTGTTTTGTCTCTGCAGTTGATAGTCCCATCAGCAGTTCTGTTTAAGGATGATATCCATATACTGAAGGGTAAATAGATGAACATTGGTAATTATAATGTGAAAGATAAATGCTGTGATTTTTACCTTGAACCATAAGATGGCTTGCTCTTTAAGAGTTGACACATCTTTGAAATTATATGGCATACCTAAATAAAATTGTAGGTGGAAAAAAAATTAACAGATCCTGGAATATTAAGTGAAAACACTATATGCGCTATTGAAAGTGAACAGTATAAATGTACAAATAATGTTACATGCCAGCAGATGACCAGTTGATTGGCTGTTCTAAACAGCTGTTGTTTGTCTAGAGTTTTGATGCTTTGTATGCCTTATTTTTTTGGAAAGAGTTCACAAAGCACCACAAAGATGCGAGTAATTTTTTTTAAAGATGTTCTCTTGGATGATCGCTGCCAGTTAACCCCAAAACAGGCAGTAACTGCCACTTATGGGTAGTGATGAGTAGCTATATGTCAAGCTTGTTCCTGCCCAAGTGCTTTCAGTATTTATAAGATTTGGAAAATGGGAGAAAGAAAAGTTTGAAGCGAGAAACTTCATAGATTTTTAGAGAAGTTACCCACCCCCTCCTACTCCCTAAACTTGAGGTATCCATTGTTTAGATGAAGTTGTTTCCATTTTTTCTGGATGCTTTTTCATCTTCAGTTTAGTGCTTGCTGAATGATGCTTCTCGTAATCAGTTTAGTAGATACTTGCTTATTTAATTATTGACAGTTGAATATGTATTTAAAAATAGTAATAATTTAAAATACATTATGAATAGTCTTCAAAACACAGTGAAGTATGGTCTTGAGATCATGTAGCTGTTAAACATCTATGCTAATTTCTATTATAAAGCATACAAAGATTTAAGAGAGTTCACTGTGGAAACTGATTAGGGTAAATTGTTCAGACAGTCTTACTCTGATTTTAATATCATGGTTCAGGAGTACATTAGACAACAAGCTGTTTGAAGAGTTCAAGAATATGCTGAAAGTGGTGCCCAACTTCCCACTAGCTGATAGAAATTCAGAAGGAAAAGCTGATCCTGAGTTTGAGAGAAGTTAATATCCAAGTCCTGTCTGCTAACGATCTAATGTTTCTCCCATTTAAGACTTGCTTTTTTTGGACTTACTATGCAATACATGAAAAGGAAGTAAAATGGGCAGCTCTGGACACTTTAATAAATAACTCTTGCTTCTAACACTCTAGGTGGACATTATATAGCTTATTGTCGCAACAATTTAAATAATCTGTGGTATGAATTTGATGACCAGAGTGTCACAGAAGTATCTGAATCCACAGTGCAAAATGCAGAAGCCTATGTTCTCTTCTACAGGTAAGAAATTAAAAGTACGATCATACTCATATTAGTCAGGTACATAAATAACTTTTTAAGCAGTTGGGCAGCTTTCAGAAATTAGCTGCCCCACAAGAATTATAATGGAAGAATTTGACCAACCAGAAACACCTATGCTGGAGAGAGATTTAATCCTTCAGTTATGTCCTTAACACTTGCTCTGTCACTGCTAAAACGTATAGAACTTAAAATGAAAATTAAATCTGCATAAATAAAGTATAGTAAGATGACCAGAAAGAGGACTTTAATAATAAGGACTTGAAATAATAAAAGCAACTTAACTCAATTTTCAAATTCCAAATTTCTGGTACTAGGATGAAATTTCTACTACAAGTTGACCGCGAAATAGGTTGTATCAGATTTGCGCAAGAAATGAGTTGTGTTCTGAGAATGTTTGAACTTTCATTAGGAGCACTTGTACCTGCCACTGTCTGAGCTAAGCCTGTGAGTCTGACTCAGTAGGTCTTTTAAAAGGAATGTGGAAGTCATGCTGTATTGCCGAGAAATAACACTGTACCTGATTGTGGGCAAACATGTTAAAATAAATAATAAAATAATAGCATTCATAAAATTTGGTTTTTAAAATAGAATATACCCACAAAACACTACCACACACACAAAATAGATGTTCTTTCAGCACATTTTAGAAAGCTTAGTGGAGGTATGTACACATTTTTAAATTACAGCTGGAAAGTGAATTTACCTACTTGAATTTAATTTTCAGACTTTTGAGGCTTTCGTTAAATAATTTTGATCTGAATTTAAACAGGTAATGTATTTTAATTGGGTTCATAGCATTTGTGTTTTTCCTACTCTTTTAGTCTTGTTTTGCTAGACTATAAATAGCTTTGTTGTTATAGCCATTAGGTCTACCTGAAGCTTTTCCATCAGCTATTTGAGTCAACTTTGACTCCGTAAATTAACTGAGGCGGCCCAGCTTTTGTGTGATGTTGAGTGAAGTTTCAGGCCAGGGTTTTGGAGGATGGAATGAATGGTTCAAACCTCCTTTTGCAGAAGAGAGATTCTATTCAATCTAAAAACAGGAGAGCAAAGATACTTCCAGTTGGACACCAGCAACAAGTCTCAATGAGGAAAGTAGGGGAATACAGGAAAAGTAGGGGAATTACCTGATCTACTTACTGTTCAACCTTACTTGTGAAGGTAAGTAAGGAATATCTGCCCAAGGAGTACAGCTTGCAAAGCTTTAGCTCAAAAGATGCATAGAGGAAATGGGCAGAGCCTTATCTCATTCTCCTCTGGTAGAAATCACCTCTGCAGTAGAGTCTGCTGACTCTGTTGCCGTCCAATTTGCTTTCTCGGCCTGGTAGGTTGAATGGGAACTGTCAGGGGTCTTTGAGTTGTTGAACTAAGCAAGCAAAAGTTTTCTTGTAAGCATGATAATACCTGTGCCATGGCTTGTCAGAACTAAGGACAAGCTTAGGTTTAACAGAGCAAGTAGTCTTTGCTGCCCTTCCTGCTCTGTACTAACTGTACTGACTCTTGTGACACGTGATTCTGTAACGTGACAGTCTAGGTTCCTGCCACACATTTAGGTGGTGGCTCTGGTTGTGCATAAAAGGTGCAAGTTTTTTTCACATGCCAAGTCAACTACTTCATGCTAGTAGAACTTTAAAGTATAGACATGGCCCAGGTAATTTACTTGAAAGTACAGTTTTCTTTTCACAAAGTAAATTATCTGCACTGTACACAAGGATATATATTTGTTTAATGATTTCTATTTTGGTAATAGAAAGAGCAGCGAAGAAGCACAGAGAGAGAGACGGAGGATATCGGGTCTACTGAATATGATGGAACCAAGTCTTCTGCAGTTCTATGTTTCCAGACAGTGGTTAAATAAATTCAAGACTTTTGCAGAACCAGGACCAATTTCAAATAATGACTTTCTCTGTATGCATGGAGGTGAGACCGTAACTGAGTATCATTTGTCTGTTGCCTTGTCGCTATACAGGGATGTACGCTTGTTTAAAAGGAATTTGAATATAGTAAGTTCATATTATAACTTCTTAGGTAAATTAGAACTATAACTTCTAAGTAAATTATTTCTCTCATTTTAGTAGCTGTCTGGTTGGAAATGATACTGTGTGAAGTTCTCCTAATTTTTTTTTCTTTTCTCTGCACATTTGATTTTGTTTATAAGCTTTCTTGATTCTTAAAGAGGCACAGTTTGGCTTATCTGCTTGCTTCCTAAACATGTATATTCCCATTTTTAAAAATCCTGTCACTTCATCATCATCCTTAATACTTTGGTCTGCCAATCTAAATTTTTTTTCTCAGCTGCATGCTAGAAGCAACAAGAAGGCTTGAAGGCTGCGGAACAAGAAGTTGGTCTGATGCAGAGTATCCAGTGCATAGCAGTGTGAAAATAGAGTAGTAATTCTGTATATTTTGTATAGGAGCATAAAAATTTTACTTTGTGCTAAACGTTAATAAAAATGAGATAATTACATTAAGCAAAACATATTTGGGGAAATACCCATATTTGAGTGCTAACATTCCAAGAAATCATTACTATGTGGTGTTCTTATACCTATTTTCTAGTAAGAAACACAGCTGTATTAGATTAGCAGTTAGAGGTGCTGCCCCGGTTGCTGAACCAAACTTTTAACATAGGAATATTGTGCCCCTGTAGCAATTTGTGGAGTGTGTACATGTGAGCCCTTGTAGCTGTGGCTTTCCTTCTGCAGGGTTACAGCAGATGACTCTTGTTGTACGAGTGCCTGAACTACTAGATTTTCCCTATTCAAAAGAATTCCTGCGTAGCACGTTGCTGCTTACCATGTGCTTCAACGCAACGCTTCTAATTCTGCAAGCCCCTCTACTTTTGCCTCCCTCAAAATTTTGCTACTTTCAAGGATTCATGTTGTTTAAAGTAATTCAAAAAGGTCTACAGCAAATAAGTGAATTTAGAATAGACAGTTTGCTAATGTGTTTACATGCATAAACAAAATATTTAATCACTCTTAAACATTTTAATTGTATAACTTCAGAAGCATTGTGCAATCAGTATCTAAAAAGGATTCTAGCCCTTTAATTTTAAGCTTTCATGTAGTTTTCTTCTGCTTTTTATAAACTTTCCAGCCTCATAAGACTAAAACTAGAGTGGTCTCTTTAAAATACAGTAATAGATTATACTGTGGTAAAACTTGTTTCACATGATTTCTCTGAATTAATTGAAAGGTTGTATTTTTTTTTCTTTTATTTAGAGACCTCTAACATAGTCTCCCCCCCCAAATCTGCAAGTCTCTTTTTTTGTTGTTGTTGTTGCTTCTGCAGGTGTTCCTCCACACAAAGCTAACTTCATAGAGGACCTAGTTGTAATGCTACCTCAAAATATATGGGATAATCTGTATAGCAGGTAAGTTTTTGTACTGTAACTGGAAAAAAAAAAGAGAGATACAGTTTGAGAGCAAACATGTGCCAAGCAGCAACATCAGACTTTAGAATTAGTGGTTCAGAAAAATACATATACTCTAGGCACAAAACTAAGTGAAGGGATTGCAAACCACCAATTTATATAATTTCCTTGTGCAAAGTAATGCTAGAAACCTACATAAAGTAGTGTGTTACTGGGATAATACTTAAGTATTAAACCAATAAACATGTATGGTATGTACAAAATGACACAAAGTAGGTCAGCAAAAGTACACTTTGCAAGAGGTATTTTGAAAGAGCTCTCTGTATCAGCTTCCTGTTCTCTTGTTGGCTGGAGACAGCTTTTCTTTTATGTTGGCTTTGAATCCATAGCCTCAGCTGCCAGTACTGCTTCAAAATAACTTATATCTAAGCATTCCGTATAACCACTCCACACTTTTTAATGTAGGTCAGGTTTAAGTGCTTGCTTATAAAGGAGGGATTCTTACAAGATGTGTCTCCTTTTAAAGTAACAAAAAGCTGCAGAAGAGCTTTGCTGATGACCTTAAGGACTGTGTATTGTACTTGCATTAAATATTTTTAGCTGTTAATTGCCTACCACCTAAGCACTGTAGCTAAATGTTGGGGTTTTTTTGTTTTAAAGTTTCAATGGACACAAGTGAAAAATAGAAACAATACTATTTCCAGCTTATTTTCACTTTCCTAGATGTACTGGTTTTTTTCTTCCAACTGACAAAGGCATTATCTATTTTCTGTACGCGGAAATATTTAAAAACATTTTCCTTCAGATTTAACTTCTCATTAATTTCCCTTCTCTATAAACTTTTTTAACAAGATGTCAAACTTCAATCGTTCGATAGAAAGGTAGAAGTCCCAGAGATGGTAGGGTCCTCCAGATTTTGAGAGTAATCTACTAGGTAGAAAAGAGGTATGAATTGTTAGTGCTAAACATTTGTCTGTTCTCTCTGGCTTCCTGACTGGTGCATGCACCCTTCAACACAGAGTAGCTCTGAAACAACCATATTTTGCTTTTTGTCTTGCTGTTATCTAAGAATTATGGGAGAGTACCACGGCTGCAGTGGGTGAGAATGTAGGGTGAGGAAGCCTGCTATGGTGGATGGAAGCTGACTTTTACTGAGATAGTATTAAGGAAAAAAAATACTCATCTAGGATGCCGATTGCCAATCCATGTCCCAAACACACTTATTTTGCTGCTAACATGGCACTACTCCAATTCCAAATAGTTTAGGGTCAGAGTTGCTTCCAGATAATATCGTATAATCCATACTTGACCTATTTCAGTTAAAAACTTGTGAACTGATCAGTGCAGTCTAAAGACAAATTGTCATCTTCAGAGGTGCAATTTAAGTGGTAGGTGACCATTTTATGAAACATATCTCTTTGTTTAGTTGGGGTGATTGAGTATATACCAAAAAACTTGCATGTACAAGTGCTATTGTATTGAAATAATGCTTTAATTTTCAGTTAAAGTATATACTTCTGTATTTTGGGGAAAAAAAAATAGCATCCCAAATTATTTTTATGGACTGACAAACATACAAGTCTAAAAGGGAAAAAAAAGCAATGCCTTCCATGGCAGATTTTTGTTCAATTTTATTCACTAAGTAAACAGTTACTTTTCACTCTTGCTTAAGAACTTTTATATTTTGAACTTTAATTCATGTTGCTATACTTAAGAGCACTCTCTTTTATCTCATTTAACGTAAGATGTTTGGAATAAAATCTGAGCTTTTAGAGGAGAAACAAAATTGGACGAGAACACAGCTCTGACAAAAATAATTATTTAACTAGGAAGTAGAACCTGGAATATCCTTATCTCAATGCGTATTTTAACCTGACCTTTCTGTTGTAGTAAATGCAGCTCTTTAAGGCTGCTAGTTATACAAGAATATTTTCTTTATCGAGCTTGTTGTTTCCAGGCTAGCAAATGCTGCCCATGTTCATGATGATACATACACACACATATTTATATATTTCTCCTGTGCTTCTCAGTAACAGTGTCCCTGAAGACTTCCATGTATGCAGTTTCACACAAGGAAGATATGGAGGGGAGGGTCATGGAGAATAACTTCTTAAGAACAAAACAATAAACAAGTTCAGAGGCTGGTGTCAGGGAGGTAGCAAACTGATGAAGAGCCTGCAGTGGAGTGGAGGAACATGATTAAGATAGAACTAGCTGGAACATTTTCATAAGCTGTTTCTTAGAGGCCTTTAATAAAATCACGTGGTGTATATATAACAGAATGCTTGCTCACTGGCATATTCTTCCCATAGTTAACACCTTTTGAAGTATGTGATACAGCAGAGTTTGAGATGGTTTGCACTGGCTTTAGGCAGTCAGAACTTGGAAGATGATTATGTCTTAGGATGGAGTACAAAATATTACCAGGAAAATAAATTATGTCATTTGTGGATCAGTGTGACTGGCATGTATCAGACTTCTGTTACATATTATAAGAAGCTGACATTTGGGATGTCTACAGGTATATGATCTTTTTACATGGTATTTTCCACAAGGTTAATGGTTTTTTACTTTTACTGTAGGTATGGAGGAGGACCAGCTGTTAACCATCTGTATGTTTGTCACACCTGCCAAATAGAGTCTGAAAGAATTGAAAAAAGAAGAAAAAATGAATTGGAAATGTTTATTCGGGTAAAAAAGTAAACATTTATTCATTCTGCTTTTTGACATTACCTGATATTCATGACTTGACCCAAGGGGTTACCAGAAGTGCATAGGTGATTCCTGCAACAAATTCCTGCTTTCTTGTTGGCAACAGTAATGTTCTTGTGATATCCCAGATAACTGTTTATATGGAAATGTACTTAGAGAAAATATTTAATGTGTTGCTTAAATTGCCTTTTTTATAGTATGGAAACAGAGTGCAGCCACATGAGCTAGTTGTTCTTTATACACTACCAGTGATCTGTTCTGTGCAATCTGATAAGGTTTAAGTGCAATAATATAACACCATGCCAGCAAAAAGTTAATCATAATCTTTATCTCTAGTTCTAATTTTAAAAATATCATTAGACACATAAACATAAATAATTTGGTGCGAAGTAAATACCTTAGTATTGTAATGGATCTGTAAAATTAATATCAAGCAGCTACTATATTTTCAATGAGTTCGAGATTATGTGCATGGGTCTGGTAAAATAACTAGTAGTAATGATTTTGTAATTCTTAAAGCAAAAATGTGTTTTGAAGTTTTCAGTGAAAATAAATGCAGAGAGATTGGAGTCCCATTTCTGCTATCTTAATTCATGAGAGGGAGAAAAATGGAATTGCAGCTGTTGTTTCAGTTCTATCTGTGCTTTAATCACACTTCAGAGATTGTGTCAGCTTTTCCATATTTTAACTGCTATTTGAACTTTTTAGTAATTGATTTTTCTTTAGTCTGGGTTACCACTGGATAGTAATTATTATTAACAACATTGAGTCAACCTCATTTGCTTTAGCGATCAGTATTTTTCCAGTATAAACAATGATTATATGTGCACTGTTACGCAAGTATTGCTACTGGTTAGCAGACAGAAAATTCTGTTATCCTCTATAGATTGCTTTAGGGAATGATTGCAAAACTTACTCTATCCAAAACCTTAAGAAGTTGTGTTGATGGTTTAGGTTCATGGCTTCAAGGGCGAAGTATAGCTATATTATTACAGAGCTAAAAGATAATGGTTTTAAAGGTTTAAGTGACTTTTTGCATGTTTCTTATTAAGAGTGTGAAAAGATCTGTAGTCTCTGAAAAAGAATAACATGTTAAACTTCCTAAAATCTTAATTATAAAAAAAAGTATGGTTTTTTTACAGTGATAGAAACAAATTTAGTTTAAATGCAGCTGAGACTTGTTACCTAGCTGTATTTTGTAATTTATACAGTCACTTCCATTGCCTTGCAACAGAAACTCAGAAAGCCAGGATGTGATTTTTTTTTTTAATTTCTTTTTTTAAATTTTAAAATAGTAGGAACAAAAAAATATTTTGTGTTTTTTAAACTGACGCAAAAGAGAGTCATGAGACGTCCCAGTGCATTAGTTCACCATGCCTTGCTTGGAATCATATTGTTCAAAGTATTAGGGGAGAAACAAACATAGATGAAGATATAGTTCATCACACAAAAAACCTTCCATGAAATTATGGAGCAAATCTTTCAAATCACTGGTTTATTTTATTTTACAAAACTAAGTTTTCTGTTTTCTTTTGCTACTTGAAAGTTCAGCCTTCACAGTAGTTATCCAGTAGTGTTTGATGGGTAAGCAGTTGTGCTTAAGAAGAACTTGTTGCTGTTCTCAGGAAAAAATAAATAAATTCTCAAGTACAGAATAAATCATCTTTTAATATGAAGGCTACCACTACATCAAAATCTCACCTCGGGAATTCACCAGGTGTTTACTGTTCTGATGGTCAGTAGTTCTTTAAAATGTTCTGTAGCAGTGTAATATTATGCTGTTAATAATTACAGTGGTTAAAAAAATTCAGTAGTTTAAAGGAAAAAAAAAAAAGGCCGAAAAACATGGATTCTTTTTCCTTTCAGCTTAATAGAGCATTCCAAGAAGAAGAATCTCCGTCAACATTTTACTGCATCAGTATGCAATGGTTCAGAGAATGGGAAGGATTTGTAAAGGGTAAAGACAGTGGTAAGTTGTACTCCATTTCAAAATATGGGTAATCTTTTCTTTTTTTGTTGTCATGTAGTGGTACTGTTTAAGTAAATTGTTTGCTTTGGTAGAAGGTTGTAGGAAGAACAGATCGAGAAGGCAACAAAAGCTCTTAAAACAAACATCTAAGACACAGGCTTTATAGGTTACAAATGTATTCAGGAACCAAATTACAGAATATAGTCAAATAATTCACAAGAATGGATAATGGGATAGTTGTGGAAAGAATGTTGCTTGTCTGCAGGGGGGTTGCTGTTAGCAGCAGCAGGAAAGTTGGATCTAAGTATAAGGGAGGATGGATTCTGCTGTGCAAACTCATAGATAATGCTACAGCTTCTGGAGGAAAGGTGACCTCGCTGTCACAACCTAAACTCATAGATAACTGAGTAACAACTACAGTAATATCACTTTAGCCTACTTTAGGTGCCTCTAAAGCTTTGAAATGGAAACACTGATAAAATGTTCTACAATCTTGTCTGAGTCTGCTCTAGGACAACTTTGCTAGGGGTAAGAATTAGGATTAATTTGTTTTGCGTTGCTTGAAGACTTACTGTAATCACAAATGCTTTGAAAAACCTCCTCTTAATTAAAATTCTGATTGGCTTTTAATAACTTAGAATGTACTGTTAAGCAGTACAAGAACAAGCAGTAAACAAACAAGCTATTTCTCCTTCCATTTGAAAATAGAACTTCCAACCTGCCGTTTGTTTTCAGCTCTCCCAATTTTAATCATCTTTCTGTCACACTAGATCCTCCTGGTCCTATCGATAACGCTAAGATTGCAGTAACAAAATGTGGAAACGCTGTGCTAAAACAAGGTAGGTGTCCAATATTGCTGCAGCTTTGGGCTTCTTATGATGTATTTGCTGAAGTTTGGAAAATTTATTATGAATTCTTTTTTTAACTGTTATCATAAAATGGCAATTCCTAGTGAATCTGTGTTGTGCCCATTTTGGGGGGAGCAGCTTATTCTTAAAATAAAGAATTAGTATCTGTAATAGACTAATCCAAGTACAGATAAGAGTGTAGAAGGAGGTGCAGAGTAACTTTAAAATGGTGAAAGTGTGCTTTGGCTTTGTATCACTTGGTTTGATTTGGGTTTTCTTAACGTAAATTGGGAGACGCTTGGCTTTTAGACTGTGTCATATATTTGTATGTAGTTACTTGAATCTTGAAACCTAATTTAAATTGAGAGCTACTTCTGACACAGGGAAATAAACCACAGTAAGTAAATGCTGTTGCTCATTTTTCTGCAAGTTATTTGCCACTGTACATTGCAAAAACTTCTCTAGCATGCAAAGACAGATTTCTTTGTTATTCTTCACAATCAGATGCTTAATACCATTTACTTGAAATTTGTAGGTACAGAGAAAAAAAAATTCTAATATGGCCTGCTTTATGAAGACTTTAGACTTTCTATGAATATTAAATTCATTGTAGCTCAGCTTAAAAAAAAAAAAAAGGGAGCATTAAGATTAACCTTTATGATTAACCTTTATTTAACTGGATTTTTTCCCAATTTAACTTAATGCCGCAGCATACAGTGGACCTACCAATGGCAGTTCACTGGAGGCCCCTAGGCCCTGCATAAACCTCAATTGTAAAATGTCAAGAGTGTATTTAAAAAAGAATGAGTTCTTACACTCATGAGTTTTGCAGTACATTTTAATGATTTAAGCGGTAATGCAGAATTCAAATACAAGGTATAAAGCATCTGATGGACGTGTAGCAAAAAAAAATTGTTTTAGAATCAGTAACTGATAGCAAATTAGCTAGTTGTTGACTTCAGCTACACTGATTCAAATTGGAACTTGGGTAGAAATGAAGATGAATAGGCTGTGGAAAATTTGTCTCAAGTCATGAGAGAAGAGGTGGGAGCGCCACTAAATAGTATGCAGTATTACGTATTTCTGTGATACCGTAGTCCTGATCCCAGTTCACTGTGCCTGTTCAGTTAAACCTGACTGTTAGAAGAGCTGGAATCTGGATAAGGGAGTGCAGATCTACTCCTGTGCCTGCAGAGGTGGAGTTGTTTTTTAAGAACCTGAACCTAAATGAGTAAAACTGAGGCATAACGTCATTAGTACTGCCATAGGATCTGCATCATGACTTCCAGATGAAGCTTTGCATGGTTGAGTTAGCGTAGGTAAACAAACGTGCAGCTCTTTGTACCCTTTCTCTTTGGAAACTTTTTATATATAAAGTACAGTAGTAGGCACACTGGAGCAGGTGGTGAGGACAGAAAAGTATAGGAGGTAGGGGGCGAAGTCCCCTTGTTATGGCGCTTTTTTGTTCGTTTGTTTTTAGTAGGAGGGTGCTGAAATTAGGCTTAACAAGACAGATTAATAGTCTCTAATAAGGATATTGGGGGAAACTTGCTGTGGAGCAGGGTTTTAATGAGTTGCTTAAAGAAGAGGGGGTTTATTCAGATAGAATACAAATTTGTCCTCTCTGCCTTAGGTTAGTGTGAAGAAATTACTTCAACTGTATCAGACAGGATCCTTGTGTTAAAACCTAGAGGGGCGATGTGCGGATGTTCCCTTGCCCTTTGCCACTATAAAAGGTTATGGAAAATCAGAAATGATTGTTGGATGCTGACCTGAGACAGGAGAGGGACCTCTAGCCAGAGGAATGGAATCATAAGCAAAGACTTTAATCAGTGAACGAAAAGAAATCAGGCTGACCCATTAGTGCTACATACAAGAAGCATTAGTGGGGCTGTTAATGTCCTAATCATGGTTTCTCTCTGTGGTTCTGAGAATTTCACTGTGGTTCTCACACTTTTATTCTTTACTATCAATATTAATTTCTTTAATGAAACAAGACTCTTGAGTCCTTGAACTTTACTGTGTAATTGATGGGACTGCGTATTCTTACATTAATATGAATCATTGTTTCCTGTGTACCAAGAGCTACCAGTTGTCAGCTTGATTGATAAGTATCAGATAAGATGTTTATCATAGAACCTTAATGTGTTTTATGCTTGAGGTGTGTTAAGTACTGGAGAGCTTGGAGCAGGTAGTTGTAAGAATCAAGAAGTATAAAGTTAACATAAAATACATCACTGGGTTTGGTAGTTGGCACAAGATAAAGCCCAAATTCAGATTAGGCTTTTAAATTTGAATCTATATTCTTTTTTTCTTTTTGTATCTGTTATGGACTTCAAAGAAATAATGAAAGAATTATTCTAAATAGTAATTAAAATTTTAAAAATGTTTTCAGGTGCAGATTCTGGACAAATATCTGAAGAAACATGGAATTTTCTTCAGTCAATCTATGGTGGAGGTCCAGAAATTATACTCAGACCACCTGTTCCTCCAGTAGAACCTGATATGTTGCAGACAGAGGAGAAGATTGAATTAGAAACTCATGGTCTGTAGCTATTGAGAAAAAGATGAACTTGTAAGGAATCCAGCTTCCTTACAAAATGCCCAAAATACATTCCTAAAAGTTTTATTCTCTTACGTCTGTTGGAGGCACAGCTCACTGGGCATTACATTAACTACAGAATAGTAAGTTGAAATATGTAGTACAATTTGTTTAAATAGAGGCTGTTTCTCTGTTTTGAAAGGCATGTGGCTTGTACATTTTGGACTGTTTGGTCAATGGAAAAAAAATGTAATTTCTGAACTTTTTGGTATAAATCAAAATCCTGTTATATCCTTAGACTTGAAAAATGGGGACAAATTTTAGAGATGTTCAATAACCCTTTTGATTCCTGATTTGGCTTCTGCTATCTACAAACCTTTGCCTGTCTTAATTGTACAGTCTTGACAAGCCTAGGTATATGGGGAGTATATTTTAAATGGATTGCAATCAATGACAAAGAAAAAGGATTTTAATTTCCTAAATGCTCAGGAAAAAAATTCTCACTTATTTTGCACTGTAAGTATATGAAATGGGTAGTATATAACATCCAAATACTTACTGTATTTGAATGGATCAAACATTAGTGTAGATTGAATATTGTTTTAGTCAGCAAATGTCATAACTTATTACCTACTAAATTTTACATCTTCTTATAGTCTTCTGTAACTCTATAAACCTGGCTAGTGTCTTTAATAGTATATGTGACAAAGATCTAGTCTTCTCTAGGGTAATGTTTGAGAGCATGAAGTGTGAAATGTAAAATGATTATGGACATGAGTGATATAAATTTCAGAAATTAAATTGTCTGGTCTCTTGAATTACATTCATAAACAGTTCCATTTGAAGGATTTTATTGTATTGTTAAAAATTTTCATTGGCATGATGACCTATAATGTCAGAAGCTGGATAAAATGTATATATTGCAAAACTTTACTGAATGATTCATATTGGAATGCAGAATGGTGCTTGCTCTTGTTTTTGCCTGATATTGTTACCAAATAAGTAGCATTATTCAAGGCTGGATCAATTAAAAAAAAAAAAAAAAAGAAAAATTAAACTGTGGAGGGGAGGGGGGGAAGCTTTCTTAAACGTTTTTCATTTATTACATCAATACAAAAACTTTTGAAGTAATGCTGTGGTACTGCTCTCACACCCATATAACTATATTTCTTGACCGCGTCATGTTTTGGCAATGATGTTGACAGTTCTAGCTCCAAAGTAAGAAAATGCTGACATGTAAAATTATCTAGAAGAATGCTATCTAGTATAAAATCAATCTGGTTTTGAACTTTCTAAAGCATTTAAAGCCATTCTGGTTAAAAAGACACCTATAAGAGTCCTAGAAAAAGTGTCCTCTAACCTTAAGTACTTGCTAATGTGCTGTGTAGGAGGAGTCAGTTCTGTCTGAATGTAAATCCAAGTATTCTCCTCAGCCTACCTGAGAAGAACTAGAGCTAAAAACACAGCAGTGCAAATAAGAGGGGTGAATGGACAGCAGTATGAAGCCAATGATTATGTGGCTGGTACATAAGGAAAACATTTTTCAATTTTAAACTGTATCACAGGTAACTCTTGGCCAGCCTGTTAAGTTTCTGAACTTGTATGTAAGTGTTCTTTAAATTCCAGAGGAGGTCATGGGGCATCAGCAGCTGAGAAGCCTTGCATGTACATAGGTGTAAATGTAAAGAAACAGTGAGCAGAGACTTTTAATGTCCAACAATGCATTTGGACAACTTTATATTAGTAGATAAGGCAACTTGAAGTTAGTATCAAGTTACCTCTGTATGTACAAGGTAAACAAACACATCAGTTACTACTACAGACTTGTCTTACTGATTAAGGTAAAGTTAACTTGCTTATGAACAGTCAATAGTAACTTGCTGACCTTGGCCTGTGGAAGGCTGTTCTAACTTCCCACCTCCATTTTTTTTGTCCTTTTTTCATATTAGGGCAACTAAACTAAACCTGGATTTATATTGTCTTATTTTAACTTTTTTTTTTTTGCTAAGGTTTTATCTCATTTAAGCTATTCTTAAGGTTCTCTATCATACTAAAGCTAAATAACAGTGAATAGATCTGCATGCTATAGGAAGAATTTTTCCTACATGATGTTCTTAATTGGAAACTTAGGAAATATTTTTCTTGGTTAAATCACTGTATGGTGATCAGGTTTACCAATTTATTCAATGTTTTCGTTAATAATCTGGATGGTGGAACAGACTGCCCTTGTAAAACTTGCAAGAGAAAAATGGATTGAGTGTTAAGGACATCAGCTTGTTGGGGGGAATGAAGCAGTTCTGTGCTAAGTATTCTGGGTATTATAGCAGATCAGACTAAGAGTTAAAATCCAGTGATACCAAAACAAAACCTGTTCTGGGCAATACTAACAAAAGCATCAGATGTGAGGCACAGGAGGTAATTATTCTGCTCTACTTGGTGCTGTGCTTGTTGTGAGATCTCATCTGTACTGTTCCAAATTTTGGATGCTATATGGTGATAATTACAAGTTGGGGAGAGGTTATTTCAGAGAAGAGCAACAAGACTCACCATTAAAAACGAAGTTGTTCTCTTGCTTAAAAGAATGCTGAAGATGCAAGACTTCCAATGTGGAAATAATTGCTGGATAATAGTGAACAATTTTTCCTAGATGAGTAGGAATATTTGCCTCAGCTTTAGCAATGGTGACTTGTGCTGGGTTTAGGTAGCCTATTAAAAATCTAGAAATCTTCTAGCAGTTTTGTCAATCCTTTCCATTGGGTGTCTGGGAATCCATAGTCAAACTGTGATGCACATAGATCAGCAACGAGATGCGTTAAGCTAGCAGAGTTGTGAAATGCCTCTGTCACTGCGGTAAAAGGCATCTTCACACTAGAACTGTTTGTCATGCTTTAAAAAAAAAAAAATCCCAAGTTTGCCGAAATGAAATAGATGTGTTTGTGTTTAAGACAGACAGTTCCAAAGGGATGACTGTCTGGCTTTCAGCCCTTTGAGGGCTCTACAAGGGATTTTATGCCACAGAAATGGAAGTAGCCTTTTAAAGTAAGACAGTGTGAAGGACCTCCAGATGGATGGCTTGTGTATGCTGGAGGGAAGGCAACGCCTCAGAGTATGGGTAAAGGGGAAGCCATTACTGTGAAGAGCTGTCTGATTTGCAGCAAAGAAAGAATGCATCTCAGGAAGGGGCTGTGGAAGTTATTTTTTTTCCATAAGCCTTTCACCAGACTATTTGGATTCTTTGTTCATTTGTTTCCAGTTGAGGAGACACAGCAATGTGTTTGGGTGCCAGGGAAGCTGTCATTTCAAGTAAGGAAAAATCCAGTGGAGTCCTTGTTTTAGGCCTGGGAATCTAGATTTGAGCTGTTAAAAGCCTGCTATTCAGTCTGGTAACTTTAATACTCTCTTCTGGAGAAAACTGCCTGGAGGGTATGTGGGGGACTTACAGCTCAAAGTTTGATTTTTCTAAATTTTTTAAAGGTTTTTTGCAAGTACTATAGCTAATTGTTCATCTGAACTCCCAACATCGAGGAGAGTGCTTCAGATACTGTGTGATGTAGCTGAACAGTATAATTGGAAGGAAAAAGATTAGCGGAAGAGCTATTGAATTACTTAGTAGTAAAATAAGGCACTCATATTATGCTTCAGAAGCGAGAGCTCAGTAGTCAGTCTGCTTAATAAAGCAAATAAAACTGACCTGCTTGTTAGCTATAAAATTATTCCATGTTATACTTTCACTGACTTAAAGGCCAGTCTCTTCCTTTCCTGTGACAGGAATGTTAGGAAATGAAGGAAGTTCTGAAGACAATTCTGTGATGCAAATCCATTGTTTAACTTGGGTAGTCCAGAAAGCTGTTTCTGCAAGTATAATCTAAATTAGTCCTGTGTCTAGGGATATATATATGACATATGTATAAATGCACATAATCTATTTCTCCAGTCTCTTAATTGAACTGTGGCTGGAGGCACTACAGTAGTTATTTTTGGTTCTGTGTTGGAATAGTGATCTTGAGTCGATACGTTTGATAAAGGTTGTTTTTTATTTTCAAATAGATAAATGACACTCAATTGACTGCTGTTATGGGTATCAGCCTTCCCATCAGTAATGGCCTGAAAGTTTGCTAGGTAAGTTAGAGACTTCATGCACGGTTCAAAAGCTGTATCAAGAGAAGATGAAAAAGGACAAAAGCTATTTTTATTAATTCATATCGGACAAACTCAGAACCGTTTTGATAACTCTGCATATTTTATATGAATACTATTGTCATTGTCAGCTGTTGAGCTGCCTGAATGCAGCAAAAGCTCTTTTTAAGGTATCCTCTAATACCTATTTGACAAAAACTGCTGTAGGATAAGCTTTCAGTGGTGAGACACTACAAACCTGCCAAATCTGAATTCAAGGGAGAACAGCCACACCCATTGTTGCCACATGTCCCTGATAGCGGTAAAGGCATCTTGCATTTGAATTTCACTGCTCTGTCTAGATACCATACTATGACTTGCAAATCTGCTATATGCAGCTGGGTCAATGGAAGCTAATTTATTTAGGGGTTTTTTATTTAATTAATCTATTTCTTCTCCCTGACGATATCATATTTGATGTGGAAGTTGTAGTCGGTTTAGCTTTGCTTGGGAGTCACATAGTTGTGTGGGAATGTTTACTGTTCTATTGACAGATGGCTGATAGGAATTAACTTCTGACCAAGCTATCCAAGTAGAGATGTCAGAAGATTGGAGCCTACAAGTAGTAGTGAGTTAGTCCCTACTCTGGAGGCTAGATAATAATGTACTGTTAGAAACCTGTCCTTCCAGCAGAGTGCAACACTCAGTGACATCTGAAAGAATTTATATTTAGAGCCTCTTGTAAATTTGTATGGTCCTGTATTTTGGTAAAGAGGGCCACAGAGCAGGGTAGTTTCATGTAACTATCTGTTGAGTTAGTTCTGTGAGTTATCCCACACTGAGAGTGGGATATAGCATAAAGTGTTAGAAATATGTTTGGCTATAAAATATATTATGTGGATGAAGCAGTTTTCATTTGTGGCGCAAAAGTTAAATACGCCTATCTAGGCCTGAACTTTTCTTATGAAATCTGGTGTAATTTGATGTGCTATGTTAATGCATTATGTAAGAATCCTGCTTCTCAGATTCAAAACTCACATAGTGATTGGCTTCTTACACAAGATATCCTAGGTTTTCTTAAAAGGACTAAAGCTAAGAAGTTTCTTTCAAGTTAGTATTGTAGGCATTTATTTATAATGATACTGCTAACATTTGATTATTTTTTTTTATTGATAGATTAGCTTGTTATTCATCATATAACTTCATTTGGAAAACTAAACCTAAGATTTGGAAAATTTACAGGAAAACTTACATATTATCTGCTTAAAGGGGCAAGTGGTTTCTTCATATTTGCCATACAACTATTTTATACTGAACTAAGAAAATTCTGTTCCATTTATTCTTTTGAATTCCCTATATACATCTGGCTTAGTGCAGTCTAAGCAGTTTTCTCACTGAAAACCTTTGAGATCTTCTTTTTGCCCAGGAAATGAGTAAAACAACTAGGCTTTTTCATTCTTCCAAACAGATGGCTTTTCTGGCTTCCCTCTATACTTAAGCCATCCAGAGCTGACAATTAGTAGCAGGAAGCAAAATAAGAGTTCTAGATTTCTGAAGTGTCACAAAGAAAGACAAATCACTTTCAGCATTATTTCACAGAAATTATCTGGTTGCCAACAAACTTGGTTTATATTAGCCTTCAAAATCTTAGCAGATTAGAAAATAGCCTTGTTCAGTAAAAAATTTTAAAAGCACTATTCTCACTAACAGTAAAAAGTATAACTTGTTTTAAACATCTATATATATTATAGAATATATTCAAGAAAACGTGACTCGTCTTAATAGCTTCAGCCTAGCTTTCAGCTGTTCAACAAGGTGACAAGGCTGTTTCTCCATAAAAAACAGTGTTAACACTGCCACACAATAAGATAAAATGTCATCTGTTTATAATACATTTAATATTACAGATGTTTGCTTACAATAGCAGAGTCATGTTTTTCATGGAAAGCTGATATTATTTATTCTATCACGGAACTTTTCTTTCTTCTAAATGTGTGTCCACTGGGACATGCAGCTAGAAAAAGAAGGTCCATACCACTGATGTGTCTGATAGGTTTTATGGATTGTTAGTGATACTACATGCCAAGTCACCCGGTGCCAAGTTTCCTTAGAAGGGTCTTTGATGGGTATATGTGTGGACTTAAGAAAATGCAATAGGAACTTGATCACTCAAATAGGCCCTTTATAAGATGAATAAGCAAGAAATTTCTTTTTCCGACTTGTTCAAGATTGAGTTGATTAGCTAAAAGGTAAAATACAGGTTCTGGTTGTTGACATGAATGGACATGAGGAAATACAGTTGATACTTGACTTACTGATTACATACCGTTATGAAATGAACTGTCAGTAAAAAAGTAAAGTTGGAGTAATAGGAATACACTGGTTATTTATGCAGCTTTGATATGCCTTTATGCAATGCTAGTGAATCTCAAATCACTTATTTTCCTTACCAGTCATTTGTTCAGCAGCATGGGAGGTGCAAAAATAAAGCAGTCACCATCCACAAAATGTTTTTCTAATATAAATGAAGTTGAGAAGATTTCATTTTCAGGTATGTTCCTCCTTTCTCATTTGGAACTCACAAAGAACTTACTATACATTAAGAACTTTAGTAAGATCCATTTCTGGAATAACTTGCCACATGAGAAAGTAAATCTTAAAGTACTTTGAGAAGAATAAAGAGGGCAGAGGAGAGAGGAGGTGTTTGATTCTTACAAATAAGAAAAAACTTAGCTCAGAATAAGTTGTCAGCTGTCAAAAATGAAAAAAAGCAATTTTTTTCTCTTACCTCACAGGACAATGCCAAGACCTTTTCATTTTCATTGTTTGTGAATAGTTTTGCCCAGAAATGAATATCTTTCTAGGTGACTAATTTTGTTCTGTCCTGTGTGTTTTTTAATGTACGTGCTAAAACAAGATGTCCTGGTTACCATGGTGATGCATTGCTTTCCTCCCCCTCCCCCGGGTGTCTGTTAAAATGCCGAACCCAAATGAACAGAGATGCAGCACTTGCTCATTCTGTGAATGCATGTTTGTTTTCACCAATGTGCACACCTTCTCTTTAGGACCAGAAGTAAGATTACTTTGAGATTTTTCGGCTATAACAAAAGAAATGCACTCATACATGCCAAAATTCTAATTGATTGGCAGCTATTAATTCAGTTAGACAATATTTTCAATTAAATTTCTAGTCTAGTACTGAGGTTTTTATATTTAGACTGACCTTACAATTTAACTGTAGAAGCAAGAATTAAGACATTTATTTAGCTATGAACTTTTCTTTGGTGCCCCATCTTCTGAATAATTTTCAGTAAAGGAAATGTACTCTCTCTTACCTTGTTTGTTTGTAGTATAATTAATTTGCTTTCCAGCCAAGCAGGGTAGTGGCGGTAATTTGCCTCTTAAACTAGATCAGTAGCAATCTGAACTTCATGTGTGACCTTGACTTTGCACACTCAAGTGCTGAGGCTAGTCTTCCTGGACTCTTTCTGTAGATACTGAAAAAGATACAGGTAATGGAGGCACTTTCTGGGCTTCTGCTCTGCAAGCCTCCTCCAGAAGATGTTAAGCTTCCTGATCGCGCTGTTAACCTAAATCTGAAAAGTGCCTACCTTCCACTCTGGAGTTGAGCCCTGAACAGGGATCTCTCCTTTTTAAACTGTCAGTGGTGCTGGTGTCCCCTCCTGGGTGATGGCAATTAGGTTTAAATAAAAATTCAATCTTTCATACCCTGTATGAGAGGGCCCTCATCACAGGCTAGGCTTGTCTTTAAAAAACTTTTCTGTTTGGGGGGGGGGAAAAAGTGCCTAAAGGCTAGGCAGAAATGTGCCAGGTCTTATTTTTTTGGATTTTGACATCTACATCTTACTTGAAAACTTATTTGTGTTTTTCTGGTTTATGTTGAACATACTACATGCTGTTCAGTTTGAGTAATAATAGAGCCTGTTATTCTGGTCGAGGGCCTGAAGGAATATGCAAGGTAGTCAAAAGAGTAACAGGAATATTCCATGACCTGACACATCTTTTTACGTAGGTTGTACATAATTGAAAGTATTGATGCAGAACCACCAATACCTGAGAGTGCTCCATACATGTAACAAAGGGAAGTTTCTAAAGGAGAGGGGAAAGGATAAAAGTGATTGTTTGGATAGGAGTTCGTAACACTTGTAAGGGGTAAAACTCCTAGAGTAAGCTAACTCTTAAAGTCAGTGCTGATGTGAACAGTCCAGTCAGGTAACTATTAATATGGACTTCAATTTTTCAGTAGCCTTAGGCAAACACTCCTGTGCCCATATAGGTCCAGCTCCTATTCTAATCTTATTTAGTCAAAACTTCCCTGTCTCATACATGTGAAATCTTCCAGAACCTGGAAGTCTCTGGACTGTTGTTTTCTTGAAGTGTGAGTCAAAGTTTATACACTAGAATAATAACCTGCTTAAAATAACCGAAATAAGGCAAATAAAAAAATACAGTTGCTAATATTTTAGACACTGATATTTCAGTTTTGAAATATAAAACCTCACTCTTGAGCATTAAAAACTAAGAAGGAGAATACATTCTGAAAAACAAGGAGCTTCCTTCTTTGTATACTGCTTTTATGTTTAATGAGTTCCAATCTGGAATATTTTTTTAATAATGCACTACAGTCTAGCTATCATTTCTTACCTGCCTGACTTTGAAGCCTCTATTGAAATTAGAAAAAGCCATGTAAATGGAAATACCTCATGAGCAAGGAGTGGTTATACATTGTACTGAATATAGCCTAATGAATTTAATTATTAAAAATAAGTATCAGACCTACTCAACTGCAAATTTTTAGACCATTTTGGGTTAGATTGCCCCAATTTTAAATATATGGGTATAAAATGGAAATAAACTAATAACTTCCTAAATGTGTTTAACTTTTGTAATTGGCAACTTGCTTTTTCAACATGGAATATGACATCTTTCAGTAACCAAGTCAACTCTGCAGTCATCTGTGTGGATTATAAGACTCCTAAATTGTCTAATGTACATATCTTTTATCAACGACTGGAGATCGTTCTGTTTAATAAATAGCTATAACTTTGATTTCCGAAATCAACAGTGTCACGAAAAAAAGTGTCATAAAAGCAGGCATTCTAAATTTATGGCTGAAGTGGATTTATTTTGAGTAGATATTAGACCAGATGACCACTTATAATCCTGTGCAATTTACCACAATTGCGTATTTTTTTTAGTTATGATTTTAGTAATTTTTCTATTATTAATTTTGACATGCTGACTTCCAGAACTACTGTAAAGTCTTTGTCAGAGTAGTATTTGAAGTAGTGGAAATATTAGTAAAAACATACATTTTGTTACTATATTACTGAGTTGATAATACTGTAAATTTCAATAAAAGTTGTGGCAAAAAGCCTGTACAGTCTCTGATGTGAACCGGCTACTGAAGCCACACCTAAATGAGTCAGTAGGGTATGTCTTCAGGCAGAATTTTTTTTTTCCTTTAAAGTTTAGACACAAACCAATTTTGTTTATCTAAAGCATTTCGCTTCAGGTAAAAACATTGAAAATGCTTTTTTGTTGATGATGATCTTAAGGGAAATCTAGCCTTTCTCATGTTTGTTCTTTACATATGGTAGCATGAATGGAAAAAAAAATAATTAGAATTTAGGGCTCTCCAGGGAATACAGCAGGCAGGACTGAGCAGCAAAACAGAGGACCTATAACAAAGAAAACATGAAGTGATTCTGTGTAAGTATGCATATTTAAGCAGAAAATGGTCTTAACACTGTTAAATTTTTTTTTTCTTTTAGCTCAACAAAAACTTCCCTTTTATAACTTTATTTTCTGTAACTATCTATTGTTGGAATTTTCTTCTCAACAATGCAAATGCTTTTTCTTTTTTTCTTTCAGAAATATGTAAATACAAAATCCAAAAGGCCACCTATAAAGTACCTACAAACAAAATTATTGAGATGGCAAGGTAATTAGTGCAGGGACTTCTGAGTGCTGTGCTGAGCCAACTCGCATCCAGTCCAGGATGGTTTATTAGGTTTGGGCCGTACTGTGGAAGTTGACCCTACTGAACCAAAGCTGGCTTTAGGAAAAGTCTCTCTGCTCTCATCCAGGGCTCACTGTGCAGCTACCCAAGTAATTCCACACAATGAGCCAGTCCAATACAGCTGCCGTCGAGTCAGAACAAATAAGCTTGAGCTGAACTCTCGAGATGAATTCAGCTATAATCTTCCTCGTCCTGCATGCCCTTTTTAAGAGCCAGTGTGGATCTAGAGCTGTAGCCAAGAACATAAGCCCTGTTTGAACTGCAGTGTTGGGTAGCAAGCAGTAATAGCTTGCTAATGTTGTTCTTGGGGCATGGTGTAAAGATTACCAGAGTAGCCCTCACAGAACTAACCTAGATGTCCTTAGGATCAACTTCTCAATTGTGCTGAACTGTGAAGAGTGAACTTTGTTAATCTTTTGTCAGAAAAAAAATCACATTTAATTTGCCCTAATAATAGGAGAAGCAATTAAGCTATTTTATGGATTGAGACAGGTAGAAACAGCAATGCTGCCACTGAAAGCATGAGCCATGTAACAGCTTCATCGAAGACGGACGTTGTGGTCTTAGGCAGTTCTCTATGCAAAAACATGAGCTGAGGTTTCAGTGATGTGGAGGGATATAAAACATCTCAGCTCCTGATTTTGTAGAAAGTACCGACTTGGGGGAGGGGGACTGATCTAGTATTTTTTTAGCTTGTCCCATTGTAACATTCTGAAAAGCCGTCATTAACACCATTTTCCCTTGATCAGAACAGTGGGTTGTTACGGTTTTTTGGTTTTGGGGTTGTTTTGTTTTTGTTTTTTTTTTTTTTACTACCAACATTGATGGGGCCAGAGAAATTGTTATTGCCCTATAAATGAGTAATACTCAAGGCTGCCCATAATAAATGCAGCTGCCAATTACTGGTACAAGATAGATGCTGTAGCACACAGGAAACTGCAGCCACAAGAATTGGGAATGTGATACAATTTGGGTAGTGTATATGAGAAGTGAGGGAGACTGACTGGAAGTGAAAATGTATTGGAGAAAGCAGCGTGGTGCTGCTAGACAGGAGCATATTCCTTTATACTTAGGAATTACTTAAAAGCTGCTGTAGGATACTGTGGGGAAGGGGCTGCAGGATAGATAGCATGGGTGGATGAAAAAGAGATTTTGAACTGTGGGGACAACAGAGTGGATGTAGAGCCCCAGCCAGGCAGCTTCAAACAAAGCAGGTTTCTCCAGGTTTAAATGTAAATTCTCTTGGGCAGAGGTCTTAGTAAACCTGCTTGATCTCAGTCCTTATTACACATGGACTGCTTTTTTCTTCTTTGCATGTTGTTAATTTTCCTCTGGAAGGTTAGCTGAGCCAAACTACCCTGTAGATACACAATGGCTGGATTCAATCCAGGGAAAAGCAGGGGGCATGTAGAGGTGGGGCAAGAGCCTCGGGAGTATCCCTTTCATTAGCAGCAACCATTACCTGAAACATCACACCATTAACAACAGTTGCTCTGTTATCATACCATCACTAGACATTACTGCTTCTTGGGCAAGATGGCAGAACACAGTATTTAAGTCCTCCGTAGTGAATTCAAGGCAAGTCCTGGTGTAGGGTGTGGTTAGACAATATAGTTTGACTGGTTTAATCCTGTTGCCAAAAAGTTACTGCTGCCAAAAGAGGATTGTCTTGTTCCTCCCCTCTACTGGCAACACTCTCTTCACCCCCATCTCGCATGCTGGCTCTCTTGTCGGTCTCCACGGTGAGCCAATGCAGCTTATTTTCTAGCTGAAAACTAACACACCAGAAACAGGAACAGTTTCTCAGTGGTTTAGGAAGTCCGACTGGTTTACCATGTGTGTAGATGAGCACCAGAGTGGGCAGCGGGGAAGACAGGGGGGTGGGGGGAAAGACTGCTGCCTCGTGTGTGTCAGCAGGCCATCGGATTAGGTCAGCTCTGTTGCTCAACTGCACCCTTAAATATGGCCATGCGACTTGGGGGGGGGGGGGGGGGAGGAATCAAAACTCAAACCAAAAACCTCACCCTCCAAATTACCCAATCGCATTTGCACTGAAGCAGCTGAGAAGAACCCTCAGTTCTACTGTGAAAGCACTAACACTTGTCTGAAATGCAATGTCATCTTCAGCCACTGCAGCTGTTGAGCTAAGTGAACGTATTTCTAAATGGATTGCAGTTCACAACATCTTAGTGCTTACAGGTGCTCCTGCAGTAACGCAAAAAGCTCCATTCCTCTTTCAGATTCAGGCACACAGACGGAAGACTGCATGAGAACAGTGGCATAGGTTCAAGAAAAAAAAAATTCCTTCCCTCTCTTGTGGGATTTCAGTTTTGAGTCTGATCACAGGAGAAGAGTTCCAAGTCAGCAAGACGCAGGGAAAAGCGAGAGCTGCTTGGGAAAGTGGAAAAGCTACTGAGGTTTTTCTGCACGCTCTGGCATTGCAGAATTGAGTGTCTGTATGACTAGCCTTGCAATTTGGGCAATTAGGATTTTATTAAATCTGCTTTCTTTACAAAAGTATCAAGTTACCGCACAGTAACTACTTTTAAAAGCAATTTAAAATATTCTTCAGCACGTAGTCTTCTATTAGAGAAAACTGTTTTAGCTTAGGATTTTCTAGCAATTTGGAAACTTGTTAATTGTTCTTAAGGGAAAGGGTCTTGAGTTTTATAAGCATTTAACAGAAAACGTCAGTCTTTCGTGTTTCTTGCCTACACGAAGCTCTTCCAGATGCTTTATAACCGTGGTATATCAGGAAAAAAACAATGAGAGGTTACAATAATAGTAAGAGATAGACGGTAGTTCCTCTCCCTCTGTAGGAGTACAGAGGTAAATAATCTATTCGAGCAGACTGCGTGCGTTAAATAGTTAACTCTTTGTGATCACATACACGTTCATTCTCTAGCAGAGAACCACGCGGCTACCAAAAATAAGAGATGTGAAAGCACGACTGGTAAATTTTTAGTCATAATCTGAGGGCTGGAGTACCCCGTGCCTGTTCCTGAGGCACTGCTTGAAGTGAGAACGTCAGGAGAGAGCGCTGGAACTTGTCCAGGAGCCGCGAACAAAACAGCCCCACTTTTGGGGCACAGAACCGGCTGTGGCGGCAGGCGCGGGGGGTTCCAGAGGCAGGAACTGCCTCGTACGACCTGGGAAGCGGCGCTTCCAGTCAGCAGAAAACCGCCCGAGCCCTGCTCCCCATTACCCTTCCTAACCGCAGCAAACCTGCAAGTCACCAGGCGCTGGCCGGCTGCTACCGCTGCCGACGCGGCTCGGCGCCAGAGCAGCCCGCCGGAGGGGGCGGCAGGCGGGACGGCCGCGGCGCTGCCCGGCACGGCGGGAGCACCCACAGCCGCCGGGTGCCGCTTCGGGCCGCGCCGCCCTCTTCCTCCTCCCGCCTCAGCTGCCCGCCCTGGCCGGGCCCGCGGAGCTCCGTCCCCTTCCCTCAGGGAGCCCCGCCAGACACCTGCCCCAGCGCACGGGGGCACGTCCCGTCCCCCAGCCGCGTCGCAGGGCCGGCCCTCCCCTCGGGGCATACCGGAGCGCGGCGCCGCCCGGCCCCCCGGCCCCGCCCGGGGGCAGCGGGCCGCCCCCCGCCCGTTGGCCGCGGGCAGGCCGGGCCGGCCGCCTCCGCCCTCTGCCAGCAGGCGGAGCTGCAGGGAGCGGGTCCCCGCCGCAGCGGCTGGAGGGGGAGGGGAAGGAAGCGGAAGGAGCCGCCGCCGCGCTGAGGGGAGCAGGCGCTGTGCGGAGCCGCCGCCGCTGCCTGGTGCGGGCAGCACGGAGGGAGCGAGCCGCGCACGGGGCTGCGCGGGCCGGCCGCGCCCGCCGCGCCGAGGAGCGGGCGCCAGGTGAGGGCTCGGGCCCGGGCGCGGGCCCGGCCCCGGGGGAAGGGGGACCCGGATGGTGCCGAGTTCGGAACCCGCGAGGGGAGGGGGAAGGAGGGGAAGGAGGAGGAGGAGGAGGGAATGAGAGGGGGGAAGCCCCCACGTGACCAGCGCGTGCGGGGAGGAGGTGGCGGCTCGCGCGCCCTGTTCGAATCAGCTGGCCCGCAGCGGCGCCTCGTGCGCGTGCGCGGCGGCCCCGCCCCTCTCCCCGCTCCCCCTCCCGAGCGTTACGTGTGCGTATGTGTGTCCATGCGCGCGCCCGGCCTGACGCGGCGGGGCCGGGGACACGTGCGCGGCGCCGCGGCCGCCATGTTGGGTCTGAGCTGCGTGCGGGCGGTGCGCGTGCGCGCTCGCGGGGCCGGGCCGGGTGGCGGGGCGGGGGGGTGGCGTGCGGGGGGAAAGGAAGTCTCGCGAGGTCGCGCGGTCCCTGCGGGAGCGGGCCGGCTGCGGGATGGCGGCGCAGCGCTGGGCGTGCTGGGTAATGGTAACGGGGGCCCGGGGGGCGGGGACCCTGGGACCAGCCTCCTCCCCGCCATCGTGCCCCGGGCCACACGGGGAGCGGGGCGGGGTTGGGCGCCCCGGGGAAGCGCGACTGGCTCCGCGCCGCTCCCTCCTCCCCCCCGCCCCGGCCCTGCCCCGCCTCACCTCAGATCACCTCACGCCTGCCCCTCGCAGTGCCTGGGCCGCGCCGCGCCAGCACCCCCCCCTCCCCCCCGGCTCTCCAGAGGCGCGTAGGCTGCAGCGTCGTGGCCCCGGCCGTGTCCCATTGCTTGCTCCGCGCTTCCCCCCCCCCCCCCCCCGCCGCCGCACCGCCTCTGCCCTTGCGTCCGGGGCCCTCCAGCCACGGGTGCCGGGCTTGCGGGCGGTGTTGCTGGCGCCGTCCCGGGGTGGGCGGCGTGCCCCGCAGAGCCCATTGGCGTGCCCCTTGATTGTCCCCCGCTGTCCTGCCGTATCACCTGCTGGACGGGGTGCCCAACTTCACAGCGCTAACTTGGCTGTGCCTCTCACTGCTCCAGTGCTGCTCTCGCAGCTTCCAGTCTGTGTTAACATCCAGAGGTCCTTTGGCCCTTCCTCGACCAACGTGCAGCCTTGGGCCGTGCCCTTGCCCCCCACAAGCACTTCATGGTGTTTTTGCTGTCTCGGCTTGCTTTTCACACCTGTCCCATGCTGTCCCTTCTGTACTCATTCAGGTTTCTGCTGTTGAACCCAAACTGCTCCTGCCCTGTAGGAACGCTGATGGTTAAGGATGCAGGGGTCCACAAAGAAAGATATTTAACATCACAAATCTGATCTCTCCTGAGGCTGCGATACGTGTCCCATTATATCCCAAACTTGTAAAATACATTTCTGTTTTCTCTTGTATTTGGAAAAATAATACCAGTAGTATCCAAGCGTCCCAGCTCAGCAATATCCCCTTTGTCTCTTAGTCCTGATCTCTCTTAAGGGAGAGCATATGGTTCTGCTTCTTCCTTATGGTGTCTTGTATTCCGTCCCTGATTACCCAGGAACACTGGCAGTTTTTGTAGTCTTGGAGTATAACTCTGCATTTTACTAATCTGCCTAAAGGCTGCCACATAACTGATAGTAAATTTTTATAAAATAATATGTTCTTTAGGCTTTCAAGTTCCAAGCTTTGTTTTGGATATATGTTTGCAGTTATTATTAAACAAATTGTAGTAGCTCTTTAGTGCTTGCACATATATTTGCTTGTTTTCCATTGATATTGTCATTATTACTGTGCTAATAAGATAGTGATCGTTTACTGAGGCTTTTAAGGTGAAGCTCTAAGTATACTCTGTATTTTATATTAAATACTAACTCGTGCAACCTTTTGAGAATATGCTTTTTGGGTGTATTTCTAACCTATGGTTAGATATTATCCTTCCCCCCACCTCCCTCACCCCTAGCTGCTACAAGGACTGGTGATCTAGTAGGGACTGGTAGGTTTGGGGTTAGCAAAATTTGATTCTTTTCATAAGCAAGTATAACTTTTCAGAAAATAAGTTGACAAGTTACTGTTGCAGTTTGTTTTCAAGTATCTTTTACTCTTACTGTTCTGTCTTTCAGATTAATAATATTGGTATTTGCTTAATCAGCAGTGGAAAAAAGTTTCTTTAGGGAAAAAAGGGTGGTGTGTGTTAAACAGTAGGGGAGAAAAATGCAGTTCTTTTAAAGTAAAGAGTATGTGGTAAAATGTTAAAAATAAATAGCTATCAGGTGAAATTTTCATCCAATTGAAGTCACTCATGAAACTCCCATTGCCTTAGAAGGAGTTAGCAGTTAGTAATTTACTTTAACATGTGACTTCTAGCAAGTCATTCAGAACCTGAACAACTTTGGTTGCAGGCTTTCTCCAGCACTGTCATGCTTACTTCATAAAAACATTTGATGTCTTGAATTTACAGTAAGGCTTTTTGTGAAGGACTGTTATACAGTACAGCCGTGTGTGTCAGTAAGGAGCAGCAGTTATGACCTTAAATTGAAATACTGTTGATAATTTATGTGTCTAGTTATTTAGTCCAATACAGGTAGTTGTTGCAGTTTTCAGTTTTACCTGAAACGATTTTTCCTTTGCATTGCATACTCCAAGTGTATAATTACTAAGAGATAGGCTGTATTAAATAGCTTAGTTACTAAACTATTTAGTCATGAAGTTCAATTGTATGTTTTGTCTAATAATTTTTAACATTTCTGGAAAAAGAGAAATAGCGAATAGGATTTTTGAGCTCAGTGTTATTACAGATTTAATGTGCAAAAATAACTAGATCTCTATTTCACAAAATTTGGGAATGTATCCTAGTATGGGCTTCTGTTCTACAGCTGAACAGCACATGACTGCTCTGATATTTATCAGTGTTTTTAACATACTTATGTAGTGAGATTCCAGCCTGCTGTCCATAGTCTCATACAGAATGAAGGCTTTACTCTCCCAATATTTCCAGGAGACTTAAAGATTTTTTTGTTTCTGCTTCTTCCAGATCATTCTAGGTACTTTGATTAGGTTAACTTCTGGTCAGTAGGAGTTCTCTGGTTGATACAAGGTGGAAAGACTTTTACTCTGCTCTTTTACCACCTTGTTGGATAAGGGAAATAAGAAACGTTTTCTTAATGTTTGTAAAAGTACTCTGGAAGTTGGAACAGAAGTCTTTGCAGCCTGCCCTACTTCCAGTTGTGGGTTTTTTAAATTAGTCTTTCACATTTGAAAAGCTCTCTCAAGTCTTCGGGGCTAATCTATTGGGGTTTGCTTTGTTTTGGTTTTCCCAAAATGGAAGTCTTTGCATTGTGTGGGAACTGATGATACAGGTCTCTCCGGTCATAAAGAACCAGATTTGCAAGAGAGAACTTATTTTTCAAGTATTCAGCACTTGCTTATATCCATAGATTTACATTGCACTCACTGTTCTAGAAATGCAGTACTGTAAGACCTATTGTTCCCTTTCTTTAGGGTTGGTTTAAATGTACTTAGATTATTCCAGACAGATATTTGTAGAACTTGTCCTTAAAAACCTTGAATAAGAAAAATTCTGCCACCTCTGTAGGCGGGAGTGAAGTTGCAGAAAGTGAGAAACTTTCTCACTTCTGTAGTGAGGAAGTTCTTTTTTAGTTTCCAAGTTAAGTGTTCTTTGCTGGAAATCAAGCTGCTGATTATAAGAACTTGCCTCTGGTAAACTTTACACTCTAACACTTAAGGGTTTATTGTTCTAGTTCTAAGAACATTGTAAATATGGTTTCTGCTTCAAAAACTGCCTTGGTTGTAGAAGAACCGTCATGAGAGTTTATTTTGCTTTTGTGAAAACCTTCTTTCTGTTTGAGTAACTTGTAAAACACACTTAAGAAATGCAGAGCTGAACATTAAATAGTGTGTTTTCTTTCTTATTGGACACTGGTTTTCAAACAAAAAGACTTTCAAAAAGATTCTCTGATTAAGTGCAGCTTTGTAGTCAAAATACTCAGTTTTGGTTTTGTAGTGTAGTAGGCTGATAGTTTGTACAGTTTGTGTTCAAAATTTGTGTATTTGTTAACAGTTTGCATTTAACTACTTTCCCTTATACGGATAATTTGTCATACAAGAGTTTTTTATATCTTCAGACAAAAATCTTAGTAGCTTCCCTTACACTAACTGTTCTTTAAGGTTACTTTGATGTTTTGATGCTTATAATGAATTCAGTTAAACATAGAAATACAGAAAGGTCGGCTAGTCCAGTCCTCTGCCCTTTGGAAGTGTAGCGAGATCATTCCCTCTGATGACAAAGTTCCTCTTTGTGTTGCTTGTTTCAGCAGCTCATCAACCCATGGTTAAAGTTTTACCTGATACTCAATTTAAATATTTTTGCTTTGCATTAAGCTGATCGCTTTGTGTCTTGTTGCTTCAGAAAACAGTTGATTGTCCTTGTAGCAATGTTTTATCTATTAGATTGCCATTAGCTGCTCTCCATTTTTTCTGGGCTGTTGAACTTCATCATAGGACATAGGAATATGAATGTTGGCAAGATAGACAATTTGATTGTCCAAGATTTTAGATGTGTTTTTACTAGTTCAGATTTAAATACAGTATTTAAACACAAATATTTGTTTTGATTAGTGGGTACACATGTGCTAGACAAACTAGTGGTAAGAAGGGTAAAAGCTTACCTTTTAGAGAATATGTCAGTAGTAGAGCAGTGGGATTTTGTCAGTCTCTTACAGCTTTGTCGTGAGAAATACCTGATTTGTGTCCCTAAAATGTAGTGATTTGAACTTTGTTTAAAACACTTATTTTAGTTAGAAAATTTGAAAGTCAAAAAGGAAATGGGTGTTCTTGAGAGTTTGCCTGTTGGTACCTAAATGGTAACATCCTCCTTTTTTTGTTGTTTTTGTTTTATTGGGGGGTGGTGGTGTGTATATATGTACATAAGATCTGAATTTTTCAGAGCTAGTGATTTTTTTTTGTGAATTGAAGTGTCTCTGTATTATCTCTAGTATAGGAAAGGAAAACAGCCCAAATTCAAAATCGGAGGAGCTATGCAACTGGGTTACTGTGCCACATACAAATATATTAAAGGGGGAGGAGAGTGGTAGAGCCTCCCCTGTATATTTGTGTTTGAAAGATACTCTGCCTGCACGGTAGTGTTGAAGTTAGGAATTTTATCTCCACAGCTAAAGAATCTAGAAACACCAAAAATAGATACTGTCAGAGAAGATTTGCCATGCTGGTTAGTTACTTATTAATTAAATGCTTTAAGGACATTTCAAATTGAAGGCATGCATTGAGTGGAATTGTACAGGTGTATTTTCTGAATTTAATCCTGTTTAGTCTTTCAGTTTGTGAGCTGGATGATAGAACAAAGCAGATTTACTAACTGCCTGGACAGTACAAATCTGGGAGGGAATACAAGCATTAGAGTGTGAAATGGTCTTGACAAATTGGATGAATGACCTGAACTATATGGGATGCAGTTCAGTAAAGAGAAACACAAAATAATATGTTTGGGTAGCAACAATAAACATAAATATGAGAAACAACTGGCTGGGCGACAGTTCTGCAAATAAGCAGCTGTATCACAAAATGAACACAAAGGAGTCATGACAGTTGTATAAAAAAAGAGTCATACTGGGATATATGAACAGGATTGTTGTTGCATACAAGATAGGAAATTCTTCTGCAGTATTCAGCGTAAGGCCTCAGATGATGTATGGTCTCCATTTTTGTTACTCTACTTCAAACAGATTTGGACCAATTGAAGAGTATTTAGAGAAGAGTTGCAATAATGACCTTTAAGGAAGGACTGAAAGAATTGCACTTGTTTAGTCTAAAGCAGAGATGGGGAGGCATAATAATAGGCTTCAAATATGGTAAAGATCACTACAGAGAAGAATGTAATAAACTGTTATCTCTAGGTAGGATAAGAAATAATGGTCCTAAAGAGCACAAAAGGAGATCGCGATGTTAGGAAAAACTTTCCAGTACTGTGGGTAGATAAATCACAGGGTTAAATATCTGAGGGAGGTAATGGGATATCTGTTGCTGAAAGTGCTCTAGAAAGGGTTAAATAACCTCCCTTTAGAGGTGATTTAGGTATAGTTGGTCGGTCCTTGGCACAGGAGGTAGGATGACTTGTCAGCATTAGATGTCTCCACATTTTTATGATCTTTGTAATTTGCTGGCCATGATTTAAAAAACCAAAACAAAACTCCATGGTGGAGCAAAAAAAATTAGTGATGTGACAGTTCGTAAGATTTAATTAAAAAAAAAAAATCAAATATATTCATTAAAAGTTTTTTAATAAAGCATTTATTAAAGCCTTCTGTAATGTAATATTGAAAATAACTTTAATAGGGTCTTCATTGTAGATTTAATATCTTTGACTTACCTTTATGTGTTTTTTACGATCCAGTAGAAATAAACTGAGCTAGAGTCAAAGTCTTTCAGGAGACTTCATTGAAGAGAAGCAAAGTTCAAAAGATTAAGCTAGGGAGCCAGGGAATCAGGTGCATTCCAGGCTCTGAAACAGAGCAAATCATGCAATTTCACCTTCTTTCTGTAAAATAGAGATAACAGTTATTATCTGAGAGATGTATTTTGAGGGATAATCATAACTTACAAAGTATCTTCAGGTTCCTGAAGAGTTTGTTATATAAATATGATGTTATTTAAAATTGGTTTGTGTTCCATGAATTAGAAATACGTTTCAGTCTTTCATGCCTGTTGCTGTGTAATAGCCACAATATGGAAGAGTCTGAATAGAAATGTATCCTTTCTACTACATAGACTAGTTTTAAACAAAATTTCTCCTCTGAGATTTTTTTAGGTGATTTAAAAATACTTGATTAAATTGGAAGAACTAACCTTGACACAAATGAGTTGTTAAAGCTTTTTAGGGTTAAAAATACTGGACAATTTGGTAAAATTGTGTTTTGAACCAAATTCAGTTTAATGAATCATTCTGCACTACTTCTGTTCAAAATCGACTGCCTACATTCCATGTGACCTTGTTGAAGCTTTTCTGATTTTTGAAATTTAACAAAGTTGCCTTGGGCTTAATGGTGACTGAAGGATAGGCTCTGTGTCACTTATGTATGTGCTCTGTAACTAGGAAAAGGGTTAAAGTGAAATAAATTCTATCACATTCTCAACGTTTAAAGAGTGTAGAGGATTTAGATAAAATAATGGTTTCGATCTATTACTGCCTAATTGTAATTAGGCTTTCAGGGCATTTTTCCATCTTACCAATGATATGGGTTAAACTTTATATATACTTTCACTTCACAGAGTGTCATCATTCTGTTTGTTGTAATTGATGGGAAATTGGTCACTAAACCATTGAGAAACAAAGTGTTGGTAACTGACATGGCACTGGTTTTAGATCCTGATGCAATGTTTGCTTACATATAGTTGCAAATGCAGCAGGACGTGGTGGAAGTTAATTCTAACCGTTTCGTATACTTTATTTCAGTTAAATAAATGTGATCTCAGAGCTGTTAATGAGAATCCTCTTTCTAAAAATCAATAAAGGAAGAATGCAAACACTGTTCACTATATTAGAATGGTGTCAGAAAAGGAATCTGTTCCTTTCCTCAAATATTTTAAGTCTTCCAGGGATTTTCCTTATATGTATCACTGCAGTACAGAGGCTTTTTTGTAGAGTATTATAAAGGGGTCACAGTATCTCATGCATCAAGGGCACAAAGGCTTAAGTCTTAGGCAGAGACAGATGCACCTATTCCCTAAGCTCCACCTGAAGAGCTGTAACTGAGAAGAAATTGTCAGACAGAACTGTTTGAAAAATGCTGTTTTAACCTGGAGTTTGGAGAAGCATTTCTTGCAGAGTGGACTGGGGGAGTGTATAGACAGTGACTGACTGAAAGACTTGGAGTGGGAATCTATTAACACTGCAACAGGTGCTGGGGTTTGTTTGCTTGTTTTTTTCTGTTTCCAAGTGTACAAAATTTCTTTGGCAACTTTAAAAATTGTATTTTATTAATCATTCTAAAGTTAGAATATATCGGTATATGTTTTCTCTTCCACCCACTACCTTCTTTTCACTTACTTGTGCTTTCTCTGTACGTGTCTCTGAAAGTCAGAGTGTAACTAGCAGCGAGTTTTACTGGTTAGGTATACATGATTATATTGCTTTTGTTAGTACCTACTCTGCCTAAATTGTCACTTGAAAAGATTTGACAATGTTTTCTGCCAGCACTGTTCTTTGGGTACTTCCTCAAAAGCTAGGCTTCAGGAGAAAGGAAGCTAACCAGATGTTCTCAGTTCTTTTCAGTCCTCAGTCTGCAAATTTTCTGTTTGTTTTTTTTTTTAATTTATTTTGCCCTGGAAAAATAGGCAAAATAGAAAGCTACTACAGCTTATGATTTTTTTTTTAAACTAGTTTTCTGTTTTTAGCAGGATCGTGGTGTTTATTGCGTCAATTTTCTGTCAATTCTGCTGTATTCTGTTGCATTGCAAAAAATGCAGAAAGGCTGAAAAAATCATTATACACAGTATCATTGTGGAGGCTGCAGTAATGCAATTACTTTTCATATATGCTTGCATAGTTTGAAATCCATCTGTGAGGAAGTGGTTTCTAACAGAACAAAGTGTAGTTAATCTCATTTCTCTTCAGTGAGGTCAGCCGAGAATTTCTCTGGATCGTGTAATTGGGAATCCACGGATCCTTTGTTAAGAGGATTCCTAAGATACTTCAGATAGAAAAGGTTCTTCACATAGCTGCCATCTCACAGCCAGTGCTGAAAAGGACAATGAGAAACATTTATTCTTTGTATGATGTCCTAGTGCAAATAGAGCTTCCCCCTCTCCTGACCCCTCCCACCCCAAAGTGAAGTCTGTCTTTTTCAGTTTTCTTTTCCTACTTTACAGTTCATTTCAAGACTTTTTAGATGCTAAGTCTCACCTCAGTGTGGTTCTTGACATGTAGTTTGAAGGTCTTAGTTGTTGTTGAACCAAAGAGAATTTTGCAAATCCTCAAGAATCCTTTATATTTTGTTATCATAAATGGATTGCTTTATGGAGTACAGTTTGCTGTCAGGACCATTCAAATTCTCCAAGTGTGTAAGTGTAAAGGAACAGATTTCTTGATGTTAAGATCTAGACAGTCTTTTGTTGTTGTTGTTTTATGACTACCCTCAAAAAAGTCCTACACCAACAATATAGGTAATTAATTTTTTGTTAATATTTGTGAATTTCAGTTATGTCACTCATGATCTGAAAATATCCCTGGTTAATTACAGCCCAGAAGTAGTTTCATTGAAACTTCCTATATTGCATGAAGGGTTATTTTTTTTTCTCCTATAGAAATTCTGAATGTAGGGAGGGAATCTTTGCAGGGGTATGGAGGTAAAGGCAGGCCAGTTAATGTCATTTTACCCAGCGTGACTCATGTCTCATCGATTTTCCACTTGAGAGGTAACTGGTGATCAGACCTTTGTGTCCTGCTTTTAGGGTATAGCTCATAATTGAATTTAGTTGCAGTTAGATCAACCGCCTTTTTAAAAAACTCTTGTTAGATTATTGTATGTCTGTATTTACTTGGTCCAAGAAATTCTCCCAAAGAAACCATCCCAAAAGGTCAGGAGATTCTCCATGAGAAACAGGAGAGCTCTAGAGAGGCTTATTGTGTAATATTCTTGGTACCATTTTCAGTTTTGATTCGTGTGTCACTATAGCTTTGTTCTATGACTTGTACCAAATAATCATGCGGACGTTTCTTATCCTATCCATTCTGTCAGTAGGCCTGATTTGCAGCAGTGGCATGAGCTAGAATTGAATTCTGTTTGTTTATCCTCCCTTAAATGTGTCCTTTACTACTTGTGGGCTATAGTTACAGCTTCCCTAGTTGGTTAGCTCTTGCTACTGCTTTGAAACAAAAGTTTGCTTTTCTTATACGTAGAAATTAACTTCTGTTGAAGTCTAGACAAATGTTTCTTTTTGACCTTCACTGGCTACATTTCCCATAATGGAAGATGTCAAAAAGAGCCCAAGGGTTTGAATCAGTAACAAATCAGAATATAGGTGGTCTATTTTTTTTTTCCTCTGATGCCTTTTCTGTGCCTCAGGTTTTGTCAGTGAAGACTTGCATCAACTGGATTTCAGTTAAATTTTCAATAGAATTTTAACAGTTTTATATCCAAGTGAACAGTAAAACAGAATGAAAATAAAGATGATGCGATGACCCCTGCTTTGCAGAAGCAGACAGAAAGAACGTTTCCCCCAAGGAGTTCACAGTTCCAGAATAATACAGGTTATAGCTGGGCAATACAGATAGACGGAAACAGTAAGATGGTTGAATTATTTCCCGTGCATCGGTTATAAAATATTTTTATCCTCATCATGGAAGATTAGAGTTTCACGTTAAAAGAAGTAACTGTGCTTCTTACGCTTACAAAGCGTGAGGGAGAGCCTGAGAGTAAGGCTTCACATTACAGCTAACCTGATCCAACGACTATCTGTCACCAAAATACATAGTTGTGACCCCTGCTTTCCACTGGCACCTGTGCTCATTTGACCATTACAGTAAGCCTGTTCAAGGAGCTAAACCAGCAGAAAAATAATGGCTCTTTTGTGGGGGTTTGTATTTTCTAAATCAGCTCATTGTGAGATCGGATTGAATACTAAAGCAAATGCATGGGAAAAATCAGGATGATGCGCCTGAGAGTTACAGGGGAGTGGGATTGCTCTTTTTTGTAGATTAAATCACTTAACAGTAAAATGAAACCTCACCTGGGAAGTCTTCTTGCAAAATTAAAGAAAGAATGATTGAAGGCTCACCAGAATGTGAATCAACCCTTTGATAAGGAGCAAGATGATAGATGGGTGTGGCTTTGTTTGCTCTATTAGAAAGATATAAGGAAAGTGGTGTCTTGGACAAAGCAATAAACTAAGGAAATGCTCTTTGGAGAAGTATCTAAATGGATACGAGTGGAGCAGGGAGTAGAGGAAAAGAGCATTGCAGTAATTAGGATGCAAAATGGTGAGATCCTCATGAGAGTTACCCACTTGGGTTAACAGTGGAAGCCTTTCTAAATCAAGCCAACTGCTGAAAGAGGGTTCAGTTGCTAAAGAAGGTGTTTGCCATTGGCTCTTCATAACCTTCATTGTCAATGAATGTGTAACCTTCAACATAGGCTGCTGGACTGGCATAACATACTTCTAATTATGATTCTGCTAACTCACACGTGGATTTATTTCCTTGGTGGCTGTTTAAATACACGGACAGCGTAGAGTTGCTCTTCCTCACCACTAAGAGTGAATAAAAAAATGTTTTTAATGTTTTCCTCAACTGAGCAAGGATAATCCAAACTGTATGCATGCAGAACTCCAGAAAGGAGGTAGTGCCCACCTTAGCTGGCACATAATTTAAGAGGGGGATTTTTAGTCAACATAAGCAGGTGGTTTAAATGTTAGAAGATTATCAGAATTGTTAATTTTGATCAAATACTTATAGAGTAGTGATATTTTAATAAAATTCTTTCAGTGATTGCAGAAAAAAAACCCCTTTACTCTGATAATAGTCTAGAGATGATACAAATCTGATGACTCTTGATTTCACCACTGTCTTGAGTCAGAGTTGTAGAAGGATCTCACAAAACTGAGCGAATGGGTGGTAAAATAGAAGCAGGAATTCATTTTCAGAAATGTGAAGTAGTGCATGAGAATAAAACAACTTCATGCAAAAAAACCCAACCCTGACTTTAAGTCAGCTATCACTGCTCAAGGAAAGTGTTCTGATAGACATTTCTGTAAAAACATCAACTCGGTTTTCACTAGCTGTCAAAAAAAGTAAATAGTGTTAAGTATTATTAGAAAGGGGTCATAACATAAAACATTACTATTCTATGGTAAAAATCCATGACATACATAGGCCAGGCTTTGAATATGATTATCCTGCACTGATCTTTCTGCTAGACTTAGTACAGAAAAAGGCAACAAGAATAATCAAAGGTTTGGGATAGCTTTTCTACGCAGAACACCAAAGAGAGAAGCCAAATAAAATATCCATTAATTCTGGGAGTGTACAATAAAGGTATGTCCTCAGGTCTGCCATGCCATACGTGGTCACTGTATTTCAGTACTTTCTTTGTTTCTAGATACAGTGAAACTAATGTTTAAAGGTACGGGGGGGTTACGTATTTTTTTTTCTCCTGTTATCAAGAAAGGAATGTGTTTAATTGCTTACTGCCCTAGGAGAGATAATATATCATGGAGTTATGAAGGCTTTGTATATTCAAGATATAGCTTAGGGGCTATATTCTTACTGTATTTATTTTTTTTTTATGGCTACAGCATTATGCTGTGGGTAATACAGTTGTTCATAGCTGAATAATTTTATATTTTTATACAGAAATCTTAGATGTTCTCTAAGAGAACTGACAATCAGTTATTTTTTTATAGTATTTTAAAAAAGGTTAAGCAGTTTTATGGTTGGCATGTAAATTACATTTGTCAAGTTAATCCGTACTTAATACTTGATGTCAGCTCTTCAGAGGTACTAAGGAATAAGCATAGCACTTGGTTTGACATAGCACTGTTAAATTCCTTAGAATTGTTTGAAAAAACTGTGTCTTAGAAAGGGTTAGTAAGGCTTTTTTAGGACATCACTGGCAAACTGTAAGTGATTTATTATTAAAAAAAGCTATGTAGAGTCTTCTGCTTGATATCTTTACTCTATAAATGCAAACATGCATATGACAAAGTGAATGAATGTGATTTCTAACTTTGTAACTGCTTTTATTGATTATTTTCAAATTCATACTATAAAGATTCCCAACTGTATCTGCGGCAAACTCGGAAAGCTACTGGTCAAATTGTTTTTGGTCTTGTAAGAAATAAACATCTGGAGTAATCAGATCTCTATAACTGAATGTTTCAGAGGGATAAAAATCAGAAAAAAATCCATTTTACATTGTATTTGTGTAAGTCAATATGTAAGTCCATAGTAAATAACTTAGCCATTTACTCTAAGCTTTATCTAATCTCTTCAAATTAGAAGTTTTTAAATGTGTTGTCACTTGATACAGTATGTGGGCAATCTGGTGTGCATTTCAGAGGCAAAGCCCATGCTTGTGGAGAGCAAGAACTTAACTGCTAGTGCAGATTTTGTACTGCTGTGATGGGTTAGCCGTTCAGGAAACTGTCTGAACTCTGGCAATCTGCTCATGTTTGCTTAGGATAGGTATGGAAACTATGTAACTCACACTCTCTGACCCAGCTTCTGGCAGCTCCTTCCTGTTGCCTGGATCTGTGATAAAATGTGCTGAAGGTAGACGGTAGCTCTCTTTTCCTTTGTTCTTGTGCTTTGAGAAAGTCTCTAGTGGCTGAACCTGGAATTTTAATAGCCTTTTTATGTTTCTTCAGTCCTTTTACCTGCTGTTATAGGGTAATTGCGAGGAATGGTAGGATGAGCATCTTCTTTTTATTTTTGGAAATAGTTATTACTAAGAATTTTAGATACCATAGCCAGACATATATTTATATAAAAGGTTAAATGTTCTAATTGTTATTTTATTAAAATGTGGTCACAGTTTGCACTGTATTATTGAATTAATAACTGATGAAGTATAAAATCAGTGAAATATTACTGTAGTCATGAGTCCTATCGTCTTGAGACGAAGGGTGAAAGTCAGAGCTGTCAGAAATTACTTCAGTTTCAGAAAATTAAAATGAGAAAAGGCAAGATGCTATTTAAAACCTTGAAGTCTCATATGTTCTATTAGGGTAGATTAAAACTGCAAACATATACCTAGGTTACTAGTACTGAGTGTATCCATTTGAAACATCCATGACATTGTAGTTGAAAAGGCATACTTTGTTTATGCAGTAGCTTTCCACCATTGATAATACCATGGATCTTTTTTTTTTTTTTTCTTTATTCCTGGAAAAATGTATATACGCAAAGTCATAAAAAGTGAAGCAGAAGGGGTAGCTCTGAGTGAAACACAAAAATTTTATTCTGCCAATAAAAAAAATACAATTGAAAGCAGCAAGGAGAAAGAGTTAAAACTGAAGTTGCTGAGAGAGTTGCATCGGCTATCTAACCTTGCAGCCTTTCCTTTTTGCCAGGTTATGGGTCTTTATACCCATTTGTAAAAATGAAAAATGAGAATTGCCTTTTACAAACACATCAGTGGGATAGCTTGAATGCTAAAAATTTATGGGAGCTCAAGGGAAGACAGGGAGAATTCATGGAAGAGAAATCCATTGAAGTTTAGTAAAAAGATAGAAATCGCATATGTCTTAAGAGGGACCTGAGCTAAAAATAGTTGGAAGCTGGAAAGGTATTGTATACAGCAGCTCTTCCCTAGCCATCTGCTTATGGCTGCTGTTGGAGACAAAGTACTGACTAGATAGACCTTTGGTCTGAGTCAATGTGAGGAAAGAGGTTTGAAATTAATAAAGTTTAAAATAATTGATTTACTTTAAAGTTAGTGAGGAAGAAATTTTGAAAATGGATAGTCAATTAATGTATAACGGGAATTGAGTGTATATGTGCATAGGTGACAGGTATGTGCATGTGCTTAGGCGGTAATAGGTAAGTCCCTTTTGCTCTGTATATGTAGTGCAACATCTCAATATCTGGAGCATGGAACAAATTTAGAAAGTGCTTGATAAAGTATTCAGGAAGTGGGAAGGGATAATAGCATTGGAATGAATTTTTCACTTTGTAGGCAGTCTTTCATTTTATGCTTGAACAGTGAACATAGTTTTGAAAGTAAATTTTCTCATGTAGGTGTAGGAAATCATAAACTGAGTATTGCAAAACAAAATAACCCTGAAGAACAATAATAAAGCAGAATACCTCAGTATTCCTTATATCACAAAGTTGAGTAAAGGAAGCAAAAAGAAAAGCATACAGAGGATAAACTGTAATTGTATTTCAGCAATGTGTTAACAGGTTAATGGTGGGTTTACAGTAACAGTGTAAAATCTCAGAAATGCTTAGAAATGCATTTTAAATGTATAAAATACGTATATTTAACAAGTTAATAAGATACCTGGAGAAAAAAACAACCTATGCGTAGTTGTACTGTGTGCAAAGTTTTACTCTTCTGGCTGAATCTTTCAAGGGAATTAATTTGTGACTTTCAAAGATAAAAAAAATGTGAATCAGACTGGACTGAGCTTTTACTGTGCCAAGGGCTGTAGAAACTGCAAAACTGATGAGCAAGCCTGCATCTAGATGAAAAATGTAAGTAGAGCAATCCTAAAGATTATTTACCAGTGGTCACAAGAAAAGCAAAGACCTGTAATTACGGTCAAAAAAAATACTCTTCTTCTGGGTTTTTTACAGGGTGATAACGGCATTTTATGCCAAAGTGTTCAAGTGAAAAAAATGTTCATATTGAGAAAGTAAGCAGTAACTAAAAGGCTGAGATTTTAAATGTAAATGCAGGCCAAACAGAACTTTCTTTGTATTTCCAGTTAGTACTGTAAGCATAGGCAAGGCAGAACACAGAAACCTCAGGAAATTAAATGCAGCGTATTGTTTATCAGTGAGTGTACTGGCCTACAAAGACTTTCTGAGCAGAGCAAGAGAAGAAAGCAAAATAGCAATCAAGCAAAACAAAATTACACATGATGCAATCATAGTCCTATTTGAAATATATATATATATATTAGAATAAAAAAGGAAAATAGACTACCATTGTACTGTTAAATCAAGGAAATTCTGGCCAGCTATCCTATCTGGAAGTAGTTGGATGTAGACAGAAGCAGCTAGACAAAGTAATGTATTAGTTGAACTGGGACCACTCTTAAAAGGAAGTTTGGGTTTTTTAAATCAAGGCCTCTATTACCAGTAGGTACGCTGTAATTAAAAGGAAAAGGTATACGATAATGTTCATATTGAAAGGTTTTTTTTCTGTGCCCAGAGACAGGACAGCAATCAAACAGAAAGTGGCTGGTCACTGTTACTTTAAGAGCTATTAAAAAATGCAGTTGCTAATGCACTTAAAACACCTTCAGTACTTGCCAGTTGAAACTTCAGGAATCCAAGTAGACTGAAATGTGCATAATGGTCTTTTATTCAGAACACTTAAATACAGACTGAACAAAGAATGAGAACATCGAACTATAGACGGGTATGAAACCTCTCTGCTTAACAAGCTCAGTGTCAGTTACAAAGCAGAATTTGGAAAGAATCTAAGAATAAATTGTAAGACATTGTAAGTGCTGATATCTGCTGTTCTGTCAGGATGCCCAAGCGCTGCGAGAAAATTTCTGTCTGCCTTCAAGTACTCCTGGGGAGACAGGCTCATTCTCCGTGTAGATGATGCTCACATCCAGCTCACAGAACAGGAATGTGCTCAAAACTGCTTTGAAAGACTACCTGCAAAGGCAAAGCTATCATGTACGGCTAAATGTAGCTAGCGGTTGTGTTGTGTATTAGACCAAACAGCAAAAAGAGACAATGAAAATAAACAATATCCTGTATGGAAGGCTGGAAGAAAAAGTAGGCATGGGTCTTTTTGCCACAGATCACTATTTTGAGAACTGCAACAATGTTGAGGTTCTAGCATAGAGGTATAGCAGTGAAACATTTCAACGGCTGTAGTATCTCAGACTGTTTCTGCAGAAAATAGATATTTCTCTGCTTGCTGTGGGCCAGAGACTTGACTCGGTATTACAAAGTCAGTTGCGCTATACAATTTTATTAATATATCAAAGTCAGTCATAACACAGCCACATGAGCATTTAAAAGAGCTAGGGCTTTTAAAAATAACTGCCAATCAAAAAGCAACATAAGGCAAGTCATTTACGGTTGGACTTGATGATCTTACGGGTCTTTTCCAACCTAAATTATTCTATGATTCTATGGTAGCAGGCTACTACAGTATTTAAATTCAAGGTTAAAGCATAGTTTGTCTTACAAGCTAGTCCATTGCTTTCTAGAACACGTAGCATATGAGAACACATCTGTTTGGTTACATGGTGAGTGGTGCTACAATTATACCTGCAGTATCAGCTTGTGTGGCAAGGGATGCCTGTAATTTTGGGAGCGTGAAAATGCATCTGTTCAGAAGACGCAGCAGGGCCACAGCATAGCTGTGACAGGCTTCGTTTCTTTTGTTCATAGATGCCAGGATAGTTCTGGATTCCCCGCCACCCCCAGTCTGTCCAGAATGTGTTTTAAGCATTTAGAGCCATAATTTAGATCAACCCTTTAGCTTAGGCAAGAAGACGAGATATCGGGATGGCGAGCAGGATGAACCCCCCGTAATCCAAGAGGAAGCAGTCAATGACCTGCTACGCCACCTGGATGCTCACAAGTCTATGGGGCCGGATGGGATCCACCCGAGAGTGCTGAGAGAGCTGGCGGAGGTGCTCGCCAAGCCGCTCTCCATCATTTATCAGCAGTCCTGGTTAATGGGGGAAGTCCCGGATGACTGGAGGCTTGCCAATGTGATGCCCATCTACAAGAAGGGCCGGAAGGAGGATCCAGGGAACTACAGGCCTGTCAGCCTGACCTCGGTGCCAGGGAAGATTATGGAGCGGTTCATCTTGAGGGCGCTCACAAGGCATGAGCGGGACAACCAGGGGATCAGGCCTAGCCAGCACGGATTCATGAAAGGCAGGTCCTGCTTGACCAACCTGATCTCCTTCTATGACCAGGTGACCCGCCTAGTGGACGAGGGAAAGGCTGTGGATGTGGTCTACCTAGACTTCATCAAGGCCTTTGACACCGTCTCCCACAGCATTCTCCTTGAGAAGCTGGCGGCTCATGGCTTAGACAGGTGTACTCTTCACTGGGTCAAAAACTGGCTGGACGGCCGGGCCCAGAGAGTTGTGGTGAATGGAGTTGAATCCAGTTGGCGGCCGGTCACGAGCGGTGTTCCCCAGGGCTCAGTTTTGGGGCCGGTCTTGTTTAATATCTTTATCGATGATCTGGATGAGGGGATCGAGTGCACCCTCAGTAAGTTTGCAGACGACACCAAGTTGGGCAGGAGTGTTGATGTGCTCGAGGGTAGGAAGGCTCTGCAGAGGGACCTGGACAGGCTGGATCGATGGGCCCAGACCAATTGTACGAGGTTCAACAAGGCCAAGTGCCGGGTCCTGCACTTCGGCCACAACAACCCCATGCAGCGCTACAGGCTTGGGGAAGAGTGGCTGGAAAGCTGCCTGTCGGAAAAGGACCTGGGGGTGCTGGTCGACAGCCGGCTGAACATGAGCTGGCAGTGTGCCCAGGCGGCCAAGAAGGCCAATGGCATCCTGGCCTGTATCAGAAATAGTGTGGCCAGCAGGAGGAGGGAAGTGATCGTGCCCCTGTACTCGGCCCTGGTGAGGCCGCACCTCGAATACTGTGTTCAGTTTTGGGCCCCTCACTACAAGAAGGACGTTGAGGTGCTGGAGCGTGTGCAGAGAAGGGCAACGAGGCTGGTGAGGGGTCTGGAGAACAAGTCTTCTGAGGAGCGGCTGAGGGAACTGGGGTTGTTTAGCCTGGAGAAAAGGAGGCTGAGGGGAGACCTCATCGCTCTCTACAACTACCTGAAAGGAGGTTGTAGCGAGGTGGGTGTTGGTCTCTTCTCCCAAGTAACAAGCGATAGGACAAGAGGAAATGGCCTCAAGTTGCGGCAGGGGAGGTTTAGATTGGATGTAAGGAAAAATTTCTTTACTGAAAGAGTGGTGAAACATTGGACCAGGCTGCCCAGGGAAGTGGTTGAGTCCCCATCCCTGGAGGTATTTAAAAGACGCGTAGATGAGGCGCTTAGGGACATGGTTTAGTGGGCATGGTGGTGTTGGGTTGACGGTTGGACTCAATGATCTTAGAGGTCTTTTCCAACCTTAATGATTCTATGATTCTATGATTCTAAGATGTCCCTCTATTTGTTTACTGTTATCACTGAGTAACATTTGAACCTCTTGGCCAACTTTAGCAACGCCCCCTAAATTTAGCTGGGAGTGAAGATCCCAGAAGTGTAAAGAGTTTGCAGCTTTCATGAAAGTTGGAGTCTCCTTTTTAAGGAGGATTGCAGTTTGAGCCCAGCAGTTACCTGCTATACATGGTTTGCTAGCAGTCTAGTCAGTGCATTGTATAGATTGGAACTGGCCACACCATCCTTCAGTTTTGGAGATTGCCAGAGGGACGAACATGAAGTTTTTCAAAATGTTGGAAGTGAGATGGGATGTCTGGCAGAACTGGGTTGCATTTAGGACTATAAAGAGCCAGCCCATAGGATAGCAGTTTTGCTGGTCTGCTTATAGAATAACATGCTTATCTCCTAGATTGAGTCAAAAGTATTATCAGATGGAAAATAAGTGGTTAAGACATTTTTCATTAATGGAGATAACTGGAAAAACATCCTTCCTTCTCACTTTTTTTCTCCCCTCCTTTGGGGACAGAGGGGACATTTTAAATTTTGATGAAAAACTGAGAACAAAAACATTTTAATTCTGATGCAACACTCAAAATATTTTACAGGAAGTGTTGCATGCTTCATGCTCCCGTCTTCCAAACTCTCTGGTTTGGTACTTGCCTTAGTACCCATGCAACAGCACTTCTAAGTACAACCCATGCAGAATACCTGGTTGTGTGTATGTAGTACAGCTCTATCTTGTACGTCAGTGTCTGTCATTATGGTAGCCTTCTGAGGCTTATGTAGCTGATGCTGTAATTTTGCATATAAAGAAGTATATTAGTTGGTATATTTCAGATGCATGCCCTTGACTGAAAATCATCTGGGATAAAAATATATTCTATAAAGTATTTCATACAATATGCACATTACAGTGTATTTCATAGGGTAGCATGTTTGCAATCACTGTTCCGAAAGTAAATCAGACAGAGTAGATATTTCCAGTGTAGTATTCCACACAAATGAACAAACTGGTTTATCTTGGGGCTTTTAAGAAAGCAAAGGAGCACTGTTTTTCTTTATCAGCTTCCTTTTCATCTGTAAGCTGTTAGCAGGGTTATTAAGTACTTGATGACCCCTTACAATTGCAGCCTACCAGTAGGAAAAAAGAAATGTCTTTTTATGCTTGATATTTTCTGCATATTGCAATAATAACTTCATTAGGAAATAAATAATTTTTTTCCTATTTATTGGTATAAAACTATGTTCTAGCTGTGGTTAAGAGATTAAATACTTTTGGAGTCGATTCTGCTAGAATAACATTTTGATAAATGGTTACTGTAATCAAGTTAGTTTAATTAATTTTGTAATGAGCTTTTCAAGAACCTGTGTAATTTAATGTATCTCAAAGATGTTAGTCACGTGTTTTGGTAATCCTGCACAGGAGATGTTCTTTGGATAACAGCGAAGGTATTTAGCAGCTGAATGGTTTCACATGAAAAGTATATTATAATTTAGAGTGGGACTTTCATCTAGGATGATATAGTGGAGTGGGTAGGTGGGGTGGGAAGGATACAGAGTGATGGCCAATAGGTGAGGTTAAGTGTGATTTTTTTGGAGTGGGACATGAAAGTTATTTGGGTAGTCTGGTTTTAGTTTTCTTGGTAAGTTAATTGTAGCAGACAACAGTTACTTTATTGACTGATTAGTAAGTTCAGTAAGGGTGTTTAGTTAAGGCTACTGTCTTTATTCATGCTAAATGCAGTTTGTATTAAATGATGTCACAGTAATTGATCCTTTTTTTGCATTTTGCTGGTAAGATGAAGCAGTATTAGGTGGTGTGTTGAAGTGTGGAATGTAGTTTATTGTTTGTAGGGCTTTGGTACCACCTTACAAAGTTCACATCTTCACCTTTGGTTCTGGCCACATGATCTCACTCTTGTGCTGCAGCACATTGTCCTTTAATATCACCCACAGGAAAAATTGATCCGTCTGGACCCATCTGAAAAGAAAAAAAAGAAACGGTGATATTTTCATCTCAGACCTATTTGTAGATTCATTTTGTAGTATAGTTCCACAAATATTTGGGTTGACAAAGATAATTGGGATGGGTGTTGTGGTGATGTGTATAGATTAGTTGTGACTAGGTAAGATTCCAGATTCTGTCAGGTCTGCCTGTCTGCTTCTTCCAGTTATTCCCAGTTCCAGTTTCCCTCTTTCACAGTTGTGAGCTTTCTGTCTTCTGGCAGTTCTTCAGGATTTCCAGTCTGCCTCTTTCTCTAGTCAGCATCCACTCACTTTGCTAATGTAGCTGCTCTCCTTACCTATCCATTCGTGTTTAGCATTCCCTGCCTTCATCACAGCTCCACCAGGATTTTTGTTCTCAGGCAAATGCTTCTTTATGCCAAATTCCAATTTCTTACTCTGAAACATGGAGGTAGAAAAACTTCTTGAAGAAAAAGTCAGATGTGTCTTAAGCAGTAAGAGGGTTTAAAACAAAAATTCCATATTTGTGCAGAAATGAGTAATTATTTTGACTGAGAATTGAGGGGAGAGGCAGCAGGGTAGGAATATCAGCCTGAGGCAGATGCTTCAATGCATGATTTCAGTGCAAACTCTAATTTGGCCAAGATATAAGAAACTGAAAGCAGTTTAGAGTTTGTCTGTAAGGAGAAGAAATTTGATAGAGTGGTTACTTTTCTAGAGTTCTGCTGTACAGTTACACTTGTATAATTCATATTTAGTTTTAGATGTAGTAACTTTGCAACCTTATCTTGGAATGTCTGGGAAAAGGGGTGATGCCTCTATCGTACCCATCCTCCCAATAAATTTCCTCATGTAAGTAGCCCAGAAGAGTGAGAAATATCAGTGTAGTCAGCCATTTTGATAACTCGCTGCTGACTGGAAGGGATACAAAGGAAGAGATGTGCATTGGTAGTGACTGTCATATAACTTGCTGGTTTGACCTTTTTCTTTATTTTGTGGTTTTAGAGAAAGAGGGGTCAATGTAAGACAGTGATGGAGAGAAGGAGGTTAAGCTTTTGTTTGTTTTCACACATCCTATCATTTAAGTACCAGGTTCAGCTTACTTGCTTACTCTTCCATTACATTTTTTTTCCCAGAAAGAACTAGAAACAATTTTTCCATAAGAAGATTCTTTCTAAAGATTTTTTTTTTTCCCTCTTACGTAAGAATAGGTTTGTCTGGCCTGGTGAACCCGTCTATTTTAAGGAAGAAAATTAGCATATTGAGCTATCTGTTCCGGTTCTTTGCCAGTTTTCGTTTTTTGGTAAAGCGTGTACCTGTTAGTTTGGAGTGGTACAACTTTTAAAAACTGTTGATAATTTTTTCCTACTATTCTAAATTTTTTTTCTTTATTTTCTTTATTTCATCTTGCTATCCTTATATATAAGATAAAGTAAATATAAGTACTCCCATGCTCACAAACTGTATTTTGACCATATGTAATATAATGTTACTGTGACAGAGATGGCTGAAATCTCAGAGTAATTCCAGACCATGGAGCCTCGTAACATTTATTTTTTTTTATTTCTATTGCGTTTAAACTTTCATTATAGCTTTAAGCCGCTTATTGTTATATATTATTTCAAGTAAGATCTTTGTAATGTCTTTTGGTGGGTGTTATTTCTGTCATTTGAAAGTATTGCTTATTTTGATGTAATGTAAAATCAGTAAAATATAGTGCTTTCTCCAGAAAACTAATTTCTTGCTAATGTAGTTATGCTAAGCTCAGTATGTGTGGGAAGAGATGCTGGCATAGTCTAGATGTGATAGACTGGTGAATATAATTTGTTAAATGGAATTCATCCCTAATTTAGTAATACCACTTTGCTAGGAAGTGATATGCTTTATATGTGGAGATAAACCAAAGTCCTGATAATCTGATGTCTGTGCAGGTTTTCTTCTGTTCAAAGATGCTAATTTTTTGTCTTGGGCAAATACTTCTGTAAGGGATTAGATTCTGTTTACGTAAATATCTTCTGCAATTTTATACAATAAACTTTCCATTTTAAAAAATGTACTGTTTTAAATAACATACTAATGCTCTGCAGAGAATTTAAGAATTGCTATTTTATACCACAGAGATACACCGGTTTTACTTATTAGTTTACGTTATCTATGAATATTCTTTTGAGATATGTACTTAAGCAGTACTATGCATGCTTAAAATGTATGCAGTCTAATTGTTTTTTTTCTATGTCACTGAAATAGTGTGATCTGGAGTGTATAGCTGATAAGAAAGATAATGGTGTAATGATCAGGATGTCTCTAGGCAATCAGAACACAAAAGCTTATTCAAGATACCTTTGGTGTAATTCTCTGTGGAAAATGCAAAACCAGAAGATGTAAGTTTGCGCCCCCCGCCAAGGGCCATAGCATGAAGCATATACAGGGTTCTGCTAACAATTAAAGATTGTGTGCATGCATGCTTAGTGTATGGATGCAGTAATTGGTTAAAAATTTATGACATGCTCGTAATAGAAGGTAATGACAAACAGGAGATTCATGATAAATGTTATGCTTTTTCTTTGTTAAACCACTGTAATGTAGAAGACTGAGTTACAGATACAGGGTCATGTCAAACTCAGGTTTTGTCAACTCTGATTCTTGGGAGAAGTGGAATTTAGAAAGAGGCTTGAGAAAAGCCAATTTTGGCTGTCGGTTTCATATCTGCACTGAAATAGACCAGTAGCAAGTTAGTCCCTAGTGGACTGCTATTTCCTAAAATGTAAATAGTGGCCAGTGGCTCAGAGTGGTTTCTGAGAGATTCTGAAAGAAACAGACAGTGTTCATAGGTTCAGAAATATGGCCGACTTTGCTATAGTCTTATGTAAAAGTCACAGTTATTTTAATAGAGTTATATTAAGTGCATTATAATAGCAGTCTAGAAAATCATTAGGTCAATGGAAGCAGGATTTCAAAATTAAAGAAATAGTTTGGGATGAGATATAGAATAATTGAGTGTACGTTGGCTCAAACTAGCTAAATTATGCACAGTCTTATACTCTCAAATCATACCATATTATTGTCATTGATGCAGATTTGTTTTGATTTGTTTTCTTTCCCAGAAAATGTTGTGCTTTTTGGTATTAGAAAGATGTGTGTAAAAGTGATGTTTCTTCTGAAGCGTTACAATTTGAAAAAGATAATGTAAAATCTGACACAGATTTTTAAAAGAATGTACAATGTTTTTAAAAAAGGAATGTATGTTAAGGACTCACAAGTTCTGATGACAGAAATAAGTATGATCAAAGAGTCTTATGACTGAAATAAAACATTCTGCAATATTCCTTTCAGCCAGAGGCAGGCAAGGTCCCACAGACCTAGAGCAGAAAGAAAATGAAACAGGAGAGGGCAATTATGTACGTGTCACATTTGCTCTTCTGTACGGTAACTGCACCAATTACAGATACTGTTTCTGAAGTAATTTTGGGATTTACTGCAGTGTGGAACTAGGGAGTGAGTGGTACTGCTATCAGGTATCCACAGTTTCAATATCTGAACACTGGAAAAAGTTTTAGTCTTTATCACCATGCAGTATTACAGAGCATGAGTGGAAACTGATTATTAGATGAGACTTGGAAGAACAGGAAGAGAATGGATTATTTCTCTTCATATAAGATGATGATTCATTATACTCTAGATGAGATGAACAGATTATTCTCTTTCCTAGGATTGAATTGTTGTGGAAGGCTGTAGCTATTGTCCATTTTCATAAAACACTGATATCAAACAACTTTTGGAGACTTTCCTGTTGCAAGAGTCTCTTCCCCCCTTCCTCCCCAAATACACGATTTTTTTGTTTGTTTAATGTTGTATGTAATGTTAATATATCCATCATAAGTACCATATATATAAAAAACACCACCACACAATTTTAGTAGAGGCTTTTGTTGCTTTGCTGCTTTCAGGTCCTGTATGCTGATACACCCAGTATGTTCATATATTGACCTCTTTTCTATTTCTTTTCTAGCTTAGGGCCACATTGAACATACTTTTAACTGTGTACATGTTTCTTAATTCTTGGGGTTCCTTTAAACGATCGACTTGTTTCCCAGATACCCAGTACTGGCTTAACCCAGTGAAGAAATTGGTTATTCTGCATATTTGGGAAGGAGTTTCCTCATTCTGCTGTCTTCAACTGTTGGTTTCCATCTCTATGTAAATTTTTTTCCTCTGTTGCTAGAGGTTTTCACACACACAGTTCAACATTCACTAGCTTTGCTAAATAGGCTTCTGGTTAAGTTAAATAAAAATTCTAGCATGATTATATGACTATGGTGTATATCAATAGAGTCTGCCTAAACCTATGTAATACTTTAAGGGTTCTCAAATGCTAAAATGCATACCCTGAAACTCCATCCTATGCTGTCATTAATTTCTTGTTTGTATGTAAGATGTATCGACAATTTCTGTAAGCAGTCAAACTCTGAAGAAGTTCCATACTGATTAATGTATGACCATTCCCTATAAGGTTTCAGGATCAACACTCACTCGCTGACTTCTTACACAGGTCCTTCCCCACAAGAGACAAATTTAGGTCCCTTTCTTACTTCAAAGCTTTGTCTCTGTCTGCGTTACATTCTACTTTCACCTGTAACTTCTTCGTTTTTAATGGGCTTTGCAAACCAGACCATGCTGTTTCTTAGCTGATTCTTTCTCTTTAGACTTTGAGTCTTTATTGCAATATTCTCTTTCTTAAATGTTGATGTGGTTCCCTGAAGAATGGCTTAGACCTAAAAGCATATTCAGTTTCCCTTGCACTCCTTATTCCAACTCATAAATATCTTCTACAATGAGTGGTGCCCAAAACATTAAATTACTCTTCCACTGAATTTCTCTGCTATGGAAGATGTGGTTGTTCTGGGTGGAAAAAGTCATTCTAATTGGTTATGAAATGTAAAGAAATAATAGTTTCTTTTCAAGATAATTTTTCCAAGGAAACTTCTGGGATAATTTATTTAATTGTTCACTTAGTAAGCTCTTGTGAATGTTGTTTTCTAGTTTTTAAGCAGTAATTAAGGTGCAGTCATTTCAGTGTATCCTGATTAAAGTTTCCTAATTTTTTTTAAATTTTTTTTTTCCCCCCAGATACTGCTACTAAACAAAAAATCCTGACTAGGTAAAACTTTTTTTCCCCGCCTTGGTTTCTCCTCTTGTGATATTTACACATTCTTTTTGCTGTTTCTAAAATGCTCTTGCTCTCCCCAAAGGCGACTAGGCACAGCAGGGGTTGTGTCTTTCCGCTGTGAGTAAAATAGGGTTGTTTTAGGGGAAAGAAAATTAGGGGAGATAAAGTGTACAAATCTGAGGAAAGACTGACATTACTATTTCAGCCGTTCCTGAAACAACTTATGTGAATGTTCTTTACTTATGGACTGGTAAAATAATTAAAAATTTTGAGATTAGACCTCCTTCTGATTGACTCACTGTTACATTTTGTTTCAGGCTTTTTTCTGTATTTTGTATTTTACCAAAGTTACTGAGCTGCGGGATTTTTGTTGGGGTATGTTGTTTGGTTTTTGCAAAAACCTGTCAAAATCTCTCTTTACTTTTAGTATCTACATATGTGTCTTTCCTGTCAGTTAAAGGGATCTATAGGAAAGGCAACGATACAGGTTTAAGTAACTGAGAGCATACCAGAATATTAAAAACAGAGGAAGCTTGATGGCGAGGGGGGCAGGGGGACACAGGCTGAAGTCACTTGATATTGGAGCTCTTTATGTAGTTCATCTCTCACTGTTTCTGGTTCCATTCCTGGTATAGCTAAGTAGCAACTGTTCCTTTTTGTTCATTCCTTTCAGTCATTTCTCTCTTGCATTTTAAAGTGTTTTTCCTTGCCTTCTTGTTTTTCCATTCTTTATTTGTCTTTTATTATGACTGTTCTCTGCTGTTTGTTAAATTAAGAAATTCCACTGAATAATTGAAATCTAATTTGATTTAGTTATCCATATAATAGAATTTATGATAATTCATGTAACATCACTGTAGAAATATCTTTCATTATTGAATTTCACTGTAACTAGACATAATTAATGTCTTCTCCTCTTATTTGGCTCAGTTTATATTTTGAATTGCCAACTTAATGTGGAATTCGCTTTCTGCTCTTACCAGTATGAAATTGTAAGTAGGCTGAAAGTAAGACAATTTCCAAAGGCTTTGGACTTAATATAATCTAAATATAATAACTGTGTAGAAAGAAAAATGTGGAGAAACCTGTCAGCTTGTATTTCGCATCATGGTTTCTGAATTGTCAATGTGAAAATAAGTTCACTTTTATGAAGTCAACAGAATATGAAGAAAGATTCAGTAATCACTATTCTATAGTGATTTATGGTGCCTCCATAGTACTAGATTTTCTTAAAGTAAATGTGATTCCTGGTATATTTTTTCAAGTAATAGCTGTTGGGCATTGGCACTGGTGCCCAAACTCTGGAGACAACTGAAACCATTGTGAGGCTTATGGGTCCATAGATTTATTTCTGTCTTTCAATATCGAAATTGGTTCATTTCCCCTATAAACAAGGTAGCATACATTGTTTTCCTTGGGTGAAGAATAGGTTTAATGTGAACTCTGGAAAGCATTTCACTCCTATTGTGTAGATGAAGGTTATTCAGGGATTTGGAGCCAATGCAAGTTTTGAGTTCTGCTCAGTTGATTAAAATTCAATAGCAGAAATAATTGTTTTTCATTATGTATCTAATTATAAAATATATTTGACAATGCATTTCATAATTCATTAGTTGTAGTAATATCTTTCACCACTTGTTTTCTTGTATCTCTTCAAATATCTTCTGAGGTTTGAACACCCTAACACGTGACTGTTGTGAATTCATTTGCTTGCACATCTTTAGTGTCATACATTGAATCACTCAAAAATAACCAAGAAAGATATTTTATATTTGAAACCTGAATTAGCATTTGTCGTGGTTTAACCTGGCCAGCAGCTTAGCACCACACAGCCGTTCGCTCACTCCCCCCTAGTGGGATGGGGAAGAGAATTGGAAAAAAAGGTAATATTCGTGGGTTGAGATAAAGACAATTTAATAGGACAGAAAAGGAAGAGAAAATAATAATAATGATAAAAGAATATACAAAGCAAGTGATGCATAATGCAGTTGCTCGCCACCTGCTGACCAATGCCCAGCCAGTTCATGATCAGCAGCTGCGCCCCCCCTGGCCAACCCCCCACAGTTGGTTTTTTTTTTTTTTGTTCAGCATGACGTCACATGGTATGGAATATCCCTTTGGCCAGTTTGGGGTCAGCTGTCCTGCCTGTGTCCCCTCCCACCTTCTTGTGCACCTCTAGCCTCCTCACTGGCAGGGCAGTATGAGAAGCTGCAAAGCCCTTGACTTAGTGTAAGCACTAAGTGTGTTGATAACACACTGCCCAGCAACAACTAAAACATCAGTGTGTTATCAACATTATTCTCATCCTAAATCCAAAACACAGCACTGTACCAGCTACTAGGAAGAAAATTAACTCTATCCCAGCCAAAACCAGGACAGCACTTCACGTTCTTAATTACTTCATAGCATACTGTTCTTTATGTAGGACACTTGTAAAATTGATAATTGCTTCTTAAAAAAGCTGTTACTCTTTATACATCCTGTTGCATTCTTCTTGATTTTTAATGAAATAATTTAAATGTTTTCCTGATGCCTTTGTCTTTTTCTCAACAGTTTTCAAAATCTTGTTAATGTGATGGCGTAAACTAGTAAAAAGATATTTGGATTACATCATGGATATCAGCAACAGTGATTGATATTATTCAAGTGGCACAGTGAGAGTCTGCTGTATGAAATGTCAGAAGTTTATATTTCTTCTAGTTTTGCAATGGTAAGTTTTTTACAATTTGTATTAAGTAAATAACAACTTTTTAACTTGTTATGTAAGGTGTATTTCTTTAGAAGGTAACATACCAGCAAATCAGTAAAGATTTCTGTCTTACAGAATATTTCTAATGTCTGTCAAGTTCAGCACTAATTACTCACCAAAGTGTACATCGGAATTTGGTTTAATTTATTTTATTGGTATCCATTTGAAATGTCAGTTACTCATCCTTAACGTGTGCTAGCCTTAATTAGAACAACCTAGGTGAAACGGAATATCTAAATGATCCTGGTTTTCATGTTTGGGTTCAACCCCAAATGAAATCACCCTTCAGAAGGTATTGAGCTGGTTAACGGGGGAGGTCCCGGACGACTGGAGGCTTGCCAATGTGACACCCATCTACAAGAAGGGACGGAAGGAGGATCCGGGGAACTACAGGCCTGTCAGCCTGACCTCGGTGCCGGGGAAGATTATGGAGCGGTTCATCTTGAGGGCGCTCACAAGGCATGAGCGGGACAACCAGGGGATCAGGCCCAGCCAGCACTGGTTCATGAGAGGCAGGTCCTGCTTGACCAACCTGATCTCCTTCTATGACCAGGTGACTCGCCTAGTGGATGAGGGAAAGGCTGTGGATGTGGTCTACCTGGACTTCAGCAAGGCCTTTGACACCGTCTCCCACAGCATTCTCCTTGAGAAGCTGGTGGCTCACGGCTTAGACAGGTGTACTCTTCACTGGGTCAAAAACTGGCTGGACGGCCGGGCCCAGAGAGTTGTGGTGAATGGAGTTGAATCCAGTTGGCGGCCGGTCACGAGCGGTGTTCCCCAGGGCTCAGTTTTGGGGCCGGTCTTGTTCAATATCTTTATCAATGATCTGGATGAGGGGATCGAGTGCACCCTCAGTAAGTTTGCAGACGACACCAAGTTGGGCGGGAGTGTTGATCTGCTCGAGGGTAGGAAGGCTCTGCAGAGGGACCTGGACAGGCTGGATCGATGGGCCGAGGCCAATTGTACGAGGTTCAACAAGGCCAAGTGCCGGGTCCTGCACTTCGGCCACAACAACCCCATGCAGCGCTACAGGCTTGGGGAAGAGTGGCTGGAAAGCTGCCTGTCGGAAAAGGACCTGGGGGTGTTGGTTGACAGCCAGCTGAACATGAGCCGGCAGTGTGCCCAGGCGGCCAAGAAGGCCAATGGCATCCTGGCCTGTATCAGAAATAGTGTGGCCAGCAGGAGGAGGGAAGTGATCGTGCCCCTGTACTCGGCCCTGGTGAGGCCGCACCTCGAATACTGTGTTCAGTTTTGGGCCCCTCACTACAAGAAGGACGTTGAGGTGCTGGAGCGTGTCCAGAGAAGGGCAACGAGGCTGGTGAGGGGTCTGGAGAACAAGTCTTATGAGGAGGGGCTGAGGGAACTGGGGTTGTTTAGCCTGGAGAAAAGGAGGCTGAGGGGAGACCTCATCGCTCTCTACAACTACCTAAAAGGAGGTTGTAGCGAGGTGGGTGTCGGTCTCTTCTCCCAAGTAACAAGCGATAGGACGAGAGGAAATGGCCTCAAGTTGCGGCAGGGGAGGTTTAGATTGGACATGAGGAAAAATGTCTTTACTGAAAGAGTGGTTAAACTCTGGAACAGGGAAGTGGTTGAGTCCCCATCCCTGGAAGTATTTAAAAGATGTGTAGATGTGATGCTTAGGGACATGGTTTAGTGAGTATGGTGGTGTTGGGTTGACGGTTGGACTCGATGATCCTAGAGGTCTTTTCCAACCTTAATGATTCTATGATTCTGTGAGCTTGACTGTAAAAGGGGGGAATATACAGGCAAGTTTATCCATGTGGAAAATAGGTATAAACAACCATTATAGACAACACAGTTACATGTTTTTTTTCCTCTCTTCAACTCAACTACTGATGTTTTGCCCATTTGCTGTTTGTCGTATTATTTGTATTTTTTCTTAAGACAGAGTTCATTGGACATCTCACGCTTTGTCCTGCATTGTTACTTTTAAATGGACAGAATGGAAGTTAGTACGGTAGCAGTTCTTTACCTTTATCTCCAGGAATACAAACAGTGCACCTTTCTAGGCATTCATGTAAGGCAGTGGGAATGCCTAACAAGCAGGAGGGTTGTAGCAGCACAAATACAATGCAGTTTTGAGAACATTTGAAACTTCACTTTGTAATTGCCTTTTTCTTCATTACACAAAATGATATGCTGTCTTATACAGTTGTATCTAGAGCTATATCAAGCAATACTTTTAGGATACATTACTTTCATTAAGAAATACTACTTGCATTATGAATACCTAAACAGGCCATAGTAATTACTGTTAATTGTCAAACAGAATTGTATTGCTTAAGAGGTGTACTGGTCTTGTCCTGTTCTCTCTTTTCTGTTCTAGGACCATGTGACATCTAAATAGTAGATTTGTGAGAATTTATGCTCTTTTTTTTATTTTTGCTTTCCTTTGCTGAAGATGGAAAACACATATTGAAAAAAATTTTCCTCCATTTGTCATTTTCAGCCTTTCTAAATAACATGTAAAAGGTTTGATTCCATATTTAAAACTTAAGTCTTCACATCATATGTCAGTTGAACAGGTTTGTGTAATCTGGAATTTGGGTAGATGGAAAAGGGAAGGTATGCCATTATGTACAAATGTGAATCTATTCATTATCAAGTATATTATGACAGGTTTGTGGTGATAGGCAGTTTGACACATTGAATTTTTAAAGATGAAATGAATAGAAGGGCAAGACTTGAACTGATTTCTATTAAAAATGTTATTTTGAGATTGGGCAAGTCAAGTACTCCTACATTTCACCCTGAAATCTGAAATACAGACACTCAAACTGGATGTTTTAAACTTAGCTTTGAGTCTGAATTTACTTAAATCTGATGTAGGTGATGATTCATCTCACCAACTGTATGAAAAGTTTAAAAATGGAGAAGGCTTGGGAAACAGCCTTCTAGTACCTCAGAGGAGATTACTGAGAAGGTAAAACCAGGCTTTTTGTTGACGTAAATGATGCAAAAATAGGGGAGGCCCCACCTGGGTCTAAGAAAAAATATTTTCACTACAAAGCCAATTAAACACTGGAACAGGTTGCCCAGAGAAGTTGTGGAATATCTGTACTTGGAGGTTTTCAAGACCCAGCTGGACAATGTCCCGTGTAACTAAATCTGAATTTAGTCTTGATGTTCATTTGAGCAGGAGGTTGGACTAGATTGCCTCCCAAAGTCCTTTCCAACTTGAATGATTTTATGATTCTGATTCAGGCATTTTGTTTTAGTTCATTTTTACTATTAATGACTGTAACTGTTTTTTACTAGTGTGATTTTTATTTTTTTTTCCCAATCCCCTGGTAGATTAGAATTGCAATTCTGTTTTGTTATTCATGAGCGATTTGTTTTTGTTTTAAGCAACAGGTGAGCAAGCAAATACAATTTTAATGGTTTCCTCCTTAATATGTGAAACCATATAACTGGAAACTGTGGGATATTAAGAATGTGATTTGATACCTCTCATTTGACCAGACAAACTTAAATAACAATACCAATACATTATATCATATGTACAATACATAATAATAGTGTATTTTAGTAACTGGAGCCTAACTGGAACATTCCAGCCTTACATAAGGCATAAATATGTACAACATTGACACACAAGTACTAAAGCCAGAACAACTGCAAATACCAAGTCAGCTACTTTGTAGCTTAGATAGAAAACTTTTTTAATGCCCTGAGGAAATACCGCAGAAAGAAGTGATATTAATACATTGCATAGACATATTCAGTTTTACATTAGGTACATTTGTGACAATATATTCTTCAGTTTTGCTATTTCTGTAGGTGTTTTTAAAATATTTTTTCTGACTGTTTTGTTTACATTTTTTTGAAGGTTTCCCAATGAGTGGATCATGATGAACATACTTTAGGGACTTGCCATAGTATGGCTGCTTCTCGATCTACTCGTGTTACAAGATCTACAGTGGGTTTAAATGGTTTGGATGAAAACTTTTGTGGTAGAACATTAAGAAACCGTAGTATTGCTCATCCAGAGGAAGTTTCACCCCATCCTCAAATACGGTCAAGGTCACCAAAGAAGAGGCCAGAGTCTGTGCAAACTCAGAAGGGAAGTAACGGTGGAAGAACTACTGATTTGAAACAACAGAGTGCTCGGGAATCATGGGTGAGCCCTAGAAAGAGAGGGCTGTCTACTTCAGAAAAAGATAATGTTGATAAACAAACTGTGGAAAATTGTGAAAAAAAACAAGCAGAACCTGTTTCACCAGTTTTGAAAAGAATTAAACGCTGTCTACGTTCAGAGGCACCCAACAGTTCAGAAGAAGACTTGCCTACTAAAACAGAGAAGGAATCATTGGAGCATAAAAGCTTAGTGTCGGACAATGATGCAGTCTCCACAGGGACTAAGCGAGCTTGTCGATGTCTTATATTGGATGATTGTGACAAAAGGGAAGTTAAAAAGGTGAATGTTTGTGCAGAAGGATTTAATAATTCTGCAATAGTTGACGAGATTGCAGGTTATCAGACTGTTAATGGAGTTGGTGAGAGAGACTCAAATTCTCTTAACTGTGATGACTGTCAGCTTGATGGGAACACTAAGCAACACAGTGCTGGTTCCTGTATGCCCAAGGACAAAACAGTAGCAGAAAATGGAAACTCATTTGCCCATTCTTCGTTGTTGCTTAATAGCAGCAAGGAGGACAGTGTTGTAGACCATTATGTGCCTTGCACAAACTCTCAAGAACAGGTAAAGTTAGAGGACCACAAAATAATAAATGACTGCTTGCCTGAGGAGCATGCTAATCAGGCAGATGAGCCAGCTACAGGGTCCTTTTCTGAAATCCAGTCGTCTTTGTTAAGGGATTCGGAGGAGGAGGTAGATGTTGTAGGAGATAGTAGTGCCTCTAAGGAACAGTGTGCTGAAAACACCAATAACAACCCGAATACTCATCATGACAGTGCATCAATCTCAGGTGAACCTGAACCACATTCTTCAGTGCTGGACTGTGTTTCAGCTCAAATGACATCTATGTCGGAACTTCAAGAACACAGATATACATTGAGAACTTCACCACGAAGGGCTGCCCCTGCCAGAAGTAGCCCTACTAAAAATAACTCTCCTTGTAGAGAAAATGGACAGGTTGAGGAAAATAATCTTAGTCCCACTGAAAAGAATGTACCTGTAGGTATTAATAATATCAATGGATCTCCCAAAAAGTCTGAAGAAATTAAACAGAATGAAAAAGAGAGAAATTGTAATACGGGAGATCATGGGAGTGATGGACTAAGAAAGCCACTTTCTGAGGCTAGGCTTGTTGCTGGATATGTACCATCTGCCAAAGAGAGTGCCAACATCCACACTGCAGAGGATGATGAGGAAGAGCCTGATGTGTATTACTTTGAATCAGATCATGTGGCATTGAAACACAACAAAGAGTATGTGTAACTATGGTAACCATGAATTCTGCTTTTGTTTCTTACCAAAAATATATAAATTAATACATATTTAAAGTACTTTCACAAAAATTTAAGTGCTTTATAATTTTCATGCTCTTCAGTCTTCATTTTTCTTCCTTGTTTCTACCCCAAACAAAATTAAACTCTATTTAATATGCAGTATGGTACAGCAATGTGGTTTATACATTTCTAGCAATATGAATTCTTTAGACAGAAATTGTTTGGTTGGGTTTTTTTTAAACACATCTGTTATTTCTTTTCTCTAAAAAACTAGCTGGAAACAAAACCAAAGGAATTACAACTCTTAATTGGAGTTCAGTTATTTATCAGCGTATCCAATAGGCACAGCACATACAGCTTACGAAATCACCATTCTGTTGTACATAGAACTTAAGGTTAGATACCTATTTTCAGAGTGTCATGGGAAAGACTTACCATTATTGTGTTAAGGAAGATAAACTGATCAAATGCAGCAATTTGAGAACTTTCTCCAGAGTAAATTATGTCTACATTGCTGTTTATATTCATTAAATGTAAATATATACATGTTCTAATTATTATTAGGAAAGAGCACTAACTTTTTATATTTATCATCTGAATGTTTGTAAGTAGAACTGTGGTAATCTTAAATTTGTGGTAACTGTGAAAGAGATTCTTGAAACAAAAGGGCAATTTTCTCAGTGAAGAAAGCTTACATGGAGAAAATTTGTCTTCAAATGATAGATCGGGCCACAGTTTTTATTGCACAGTCTTTGTAACGCTGTTTTGACTTCTGTGTTTTGCTGTTTAGTAGATGGTCTACATTTTGTTGTGAGTACTGAAAGGCCAAACGCAGATGATCTTCAGTTTGCCTCATATGAAGAGTTAAACCATTGCTAGTAGTTTCTGTAAATAATCACAGCACAATTATTATGAATATGGGGCACAAGGCACAGATGATTGTTTAATCCAGCAGAAGTTTGACTGGGTTTTTTGGTGTTAGAGTTGCATTATTTTTATAATGAAATTTTGTTCAATATTGGATATGAATAAATTATTTTAATCAGAGAAAATTGTGAATTAGAGCATGGTTCAGACAAACTATGATTTCAAAATAATGATCAAATACCTGCAGCTTCAGCCATCAGCCCAAAGTGTATGAACACTTTTCCTGGTAGACAGAGAGAAGATTGCTGTTTCCTAAATTGTAAATGGGAAAAATGGACTGTTTCTTTTGACATTTTTTGGATGTTTTTGTATCTGTATGTAGGGTGACTTTACTAGTTATGTTAGTACAGAGATACATTAGTAATTTATCTTTTTTTTTTGGTGTTTATTAGGAAAAGAATGATAAAGATTGTATCAGATTTTTAGATGTAGCCTCAATTTTTGCTTCTTTGAAATTAAACATGTCTGAAATGTACAGTTTTTAAAAATCAAAATCTGCAATTGAATGTAAATAAAAATAAAAAGTAATTTTTTCTATTCTTACAATTAAACACAGATCTAAATTAAATTGTTCTTGAAAAATTTCAGGAACATGCCCTAGTGTTATTTTTTGAATATACAGAATTGCTCTGAAGATATGACTAGTTGTTGTTCAGATTGGCAGCCTGTTTGTGAGAGCTTGTTGGGGAGCTTTTGAAATTGCAACTAGGACTTGGTAGCTTGCTACTAACTTGCTGCCTGAATGCAGAATTCCAAAAGAAATTGCTGTTATTTTTATCCTGTCTTATATTTTACTGATTTTTGGTGGCAAAAAAAGTCAAAGCTAGAATTCTCTTCTAGATCAAGAAAGAATAATTTCTACTTTTCAGAAGGGAAGCATTCTACTGAAGGTAGTGTTAGCTGGATTTTTTTTTTCCCTTTCAAACAATGTTGATATAATTGGAAAGTTATGGACAGTCTTGTTGTTGTTGTTGTTGTTGTTGTTGTTTATATTTGCAAGAAAACAAATCTAGTATTCTGATGGTTCCTCATGATAATAGGATCCTTCTAAAGAACTTAAGTCTGTGTTCTGATATTTGAGTGCAGTTGTCCTTTACCCGGAACTTCATAGTTCAAGAGTTAATCAAATACAGTGCACTACATCCTTTTTCAAATTTTAAAAATACCAGAGTTCATTATAGGATACTCCTAATTCATGTGTTTTTTGAATAGTGTCTTAACTATACCCTTGTTTAATCTCATTTGGTGCTTATTTTCTAAAATGTTAAACTTAAAAAAAAAAAACCACCAACAGGTTTTAGCAGAAATGCTTTCCGTGATTAGTCAGATGCAAAGAATTCCAGGGTTCCCAAGCTGTCAGGTAAAGGCTATTCGCTTTGTCTGTGATATTTCTGGCTGAGCAAAGTATGCTGGTCTTCTGCTTATCAGACCTTCAAATGGTACACAGCTTTGTTTTTCTGTCCGTCATCAGTTTGTGATTAAACTTGTCTTTATGGATGATTTTTTCTCTGTTTTATATTTCTGTTCTCTCCTAAAAGCAAATTCAGAGAGAAATGAGCATCTTGGCTAGGTTGAGGAGGCAGATTTCTCCAAGGCGGCATTAATATCATTCTTTGGATGTTGCACAGCAGGAAAAAGCTATATTCCTCTGTGTTGCAGAAGCAATTTGATATGTCTGTAAACTTATATTATTTCTTGTTATATTACACAGCTTGATGACATACACATTCATACAGCTGATTTTCACTCTTCAAGAAATTATTGTAACATTGATAAAATACGAATATACTGAAACTTTCAACAGCTATTGATAAGACTTGCTATAAGAAAAACAAATGTATATTGTGGTATTTTTGTATGAATTTTGTTGCTTTTTGAATGTTGTCATGTTTAAACAACATTCATATACGTATATTTCTCAGAAAACTGAATGATATCATAGGAAAAATAATCATCACAGAAAACGAATTATGGAATATTATTATTCAGAGAGAAGGCTTAAATGATGGATGTTCCACAACCTCTTTAATAAAATAGATCCCTCCTACAAAGACAGATCCGAGATCTCTAAACAGAAATTTTATTGCAACATAGACATTCATGTAGATAATAACAGACTGATCTAGGGGGTTGTATAATTGTAAAGTATGGTTAATGTTAATTTTTCTGTTATTACACACGCATTTTGAATTTTTGTGTATTATAATTCCTCTCAGAAAAATATGGTTGGATGCATATTTGAGAATTTTGCTTATATGTTCTAGCTCAGAAACCTTTGCATTTTCTCTTGAGATATTTTCATCAAAATTGAAGTTGTTGATTTAAATCTTTTTACACCGCTTAATTTTATATGCTGTGCTCAGTGTTTTGCATATGTCTTTCCTCAGGAGTTTCTCATCTCTCTTTGCTGTATCTTTTTATAGTTTAATTCTTTCTTACAATGCAGTAGCTTACTTTAATTTTTCTATCTTATGCAATATTTTATTCTCAGTGTTTCATTTAGTGCCCTTTTTTCTTTTTTTCTTCTTCCTCTTTACTTACTCTCTTTGGAGATTTGCAATGTTTGGCAGGTATTAGGTTGCATGGGGGAAAATTTTTGTTTAACACTTCGCTCAGTTCTAGATGAAAATGTAATTGAGGAATTGAGTTTTCATGCGCATATAATGCATTATACAGTGTATTTCTAGGAGCCTGTAAATTGTGATTAGCTTTATAGTGACCACTTAGGCCTGTAGGTAAGCCCACTGAAATGTAAGAATTACACGTGAGCACTTGCCTACAGGCATTCAGTTGCAGGAGTTGGGATCGTGCGTTTATTCAGTAAATAGATATTTTCCTATATCTTTGGTTTCATTTATTACTTTATAATAGTTAAAATCATCATAGCTGTACTGACATTTAAACTGAAGACAGATTAAAATGAAATATTGTAATACATCTCTTAAAACCCAGTCTTGTGAATTCTTACTTGCTGTGGGTTGTATTGTTGCAGAGGCCTTGGAAAGACAGAGGACCACGTAGGATCGTACAATTAGATTTAATATTTAATTGACAATTCATAGGAATACTGTTAATGTCTTTGGATGCGCTTTTAATATTATATGAATGTGAGAAAGAAAAGCAGCATATGTGGCATTCCCTGTGGTACAGGTTTTGTATTTTGTTAAGTCACAAATGTTTCTGCCTAATGAATCAGATTAAAACAGTTCTCTATAAAAGTTCATCTTACTGCACTTGGTTTGTTAGAATAGGGTCTGGTGCACCTTGCCATACTGTAGCAGTCTTTTTCACTAAGGTGAACTTCTAATTTTAGCTGCACCATGTTTTTTCCTTAACTGGATGACAATTAGTATTAAAAATTAAACTACTTCTCATTAATATATTTTAAGATAAAATCTCCATGTCTATCTTCATATATATTGGGCAAGAATAAAAATATTACATCAGTTTTGTAATTTATCCCCATATATTCAGATACGTGTCTCAGAATTAAGGTCAAATTTATCACACAGTATGGATTTATTTTAATGTACAGATAAGTTAGGTAATCTATCATTCCTTCGTAGTGATGTCGTAGCTATGAGTAGCTAATACTATAGAATAAATTATCCTCCTATATTATTTTTAAGGACACCTTTGTCTCATTTTCCTGTGAGACATACAGTTTTAGTCTGAGGAGACTTTGTTACGTTATTTCATCTCAAGAAATAAAGGGAATTGGTATAAGTGAAGTAAATCAAGTTACTTTTTGTAGTAGCAGTTATAATCCATACTGGGGTCAAGAATGTTACGAGACAGCAACTGTTTTGCAAATATGTAACCTCTGAGAAGTACTTTATAGAATATATCATCAACATAGAAGAATTGATGATGTATACATTTTTAGTGTTGAAGAATAATAGAAGTTAATAATTTTTTTAAAAAGCATATATGCCATATATATTAGATTACAATGTGTTTTAATTCATCCTTTGTTCCACACAAGCGTGGTGTGGCATACAGTGATGTTTTTCTTAAACTACCTATTAATGTAAAAATTAAACACACGGAAAATTGGTACTTTTTCAGAGAGTAGTTTCTACTGTCTGGTAGATTGGTCTGTGTTCTTAGTAAGTAACAAAAAAATAAATCAGCCTTAAGGGAGAAATCTCATTTCATGTAGAAGTTGAATGCTGCAACTAGTTCATCTGCAAAATAGAAATATAACAGAAATCAACTAGAAACTTCTAATATGAGTTTCTGATCAACTGCAGTTTGGTATTGCAGATAATTGTGTTATTAAAACATGTTGTGATAGTGTAATGGGCATACAACCACATTTAGTAATGAAATCCTCGTTATATTTTACACCAGCTTAAAATATTAAGTATTTTGAGAATTGTTTACTGCCAGCATTATTACTTTATCATGTTTTATAAGATCATTTCTATTTATAAATACTTACCAATGGAAAAGTTGTAAGTGATGCAAAATTATTGCGGGACTAAAGATTAAGGTTTAGTTAAGAGTATTTTTGTAATCATAGAATTATCTTTTATAATTACATAAACTATTCAGTAAACACTAAGTAACAGAGTTCTTAATTTGCAAGAGATGATGCCTTGGGCATGTGCTGCATCTCCTTTTCTCTCTCTAGTAATAGGCTTACTCTAGGAGCCATTAAATGTCAAGTACATTTGTCAAATTCGTTTTTCTTTCTCTGAACATAGTTATTGTGCTGTCAACCACAGCACAATCGTAGTGAACAGCACTATCAAACACAGTGCAATCCTCATTTAAATAATGCATCCCCTGGAAAACAAAGCTTGACTTCTTTTGGATTTGTGTCCTTGAATTCTCTTCTCTCCTGATTTGCCTGATGCCTGCTTTTCTTTTTCTGCCTATGCTCTCACCTCTCAGTCCTCTGTTGCAGCATCCTGTCCTGGAAGAGAGAGCTTGAGCTCTCCAGTGCAGAGCTGCTTCCCTGCTGGCTGACTTGGTAGTATGTATGGATGTGTGTGCTCAAGGATTGACCAGAGAATGTGAAGAGTAACGGTTGAATTCTGCTTGCCTTTTTCTTGTGGGGACAGTAGTTATGGTCTCTTCCCCTGCCCAAACTGCCAGTTTTTAGCGAACATACAGGAACTCAACTTGTCTTTCCAACTTCTTTGATCAACATGGATCAAAAATCATGGGGGAAAAGTGCACAGATTTAAAAAAAAAATAAACACAAACTTACTATTTTAATACAGAAAAGATAGAAACTTATTTTCCCACCTGTTCATTTGGAATGCGTACCATTTCTAAGGATCCTCATTAGTAAATTCATCTAAACTGGAAACTTAAGTATTAGTTAATAAAAATGGGTTTGAGGTGTAGGAAATACTAGTTGAAAAAAAAAAACAAATGCCGTAGGAAATTCATGGTCCTGATTTCAAAAAAGAGAGACAAAACCAAGAAAAGATGGGGTAGTAACGTACTCGCCCCACAGAGCTGTGTGGAGAATAAGGCTCTGGCTGTGTTTTTGGCTATGCACATAAGGGACACTTAACAAAAGCAGAAGTGGTAAAGTGTGGTTATACCAGTTATACCAATGTAATGTATGTCTGGTGGGACAAGGAATAGATTATATTAACATAATTGCCTACTTGGTAGGCACGTACAAGTACTTCACTAAAATATTAGTAAGTATAGTGATGCCACCAGGAAAACAAGAACATAGTGACTGGCATATGCTGTGAGAGTGTGGGTATCTTTTCAGTTTTAACTAACCTAGCTTGAAATGGTAACTCCATTACCAGTCTTAAGTATTTGTTTTGGTGTTACATGAAGTTTTGACAGCATCTCCATCATGAACTACAAAACTGACTGTTAGTATCTTTTAGAAAGGAATTGTACAAGCAGTATGTATTAATGCTTGTTTTAGTCTCAGCAATAAGTTCTAATCAAGATAGGTGTTTCTTTGGTACTAGAAAGTACTTCTGAGAGGAGGAAAGATCCTACTTTTTGGTTTCCTTTAAATTTTGTTCTTGGTAGGAATAACCAGCTGATTTTTTGTTTTTCATTATTGCACATCTTTATTTTGCTTTGCATAGTTCAAGGTGAAGATGTGCTGCTGTTTTGTGTAAGAAGCTTTGAAAGTTTTATGCTTCATAAGCCAAGGACCAACTGTATTTGTCCATGGTTTATTATCATAGTGAATACTAATAAAAATATACATTTTATGCATTTTCTTCCTTATTTCTAACTTTTCTTCCCCTTCTTTACCCAAAAAAGATTGAGTGAATAATTCTTTTTATTGCTGTTAGAACATTCAGCTTCTCATGATTGCATATCATGTTCTTGTAATCCAGTTATAGTCTTCAGATATTACTGTAACAGAATACTTGAGGGAATATGTTAATTTGTTCCTACAGCAAGAATATACACCTGACTAATAGGAAGGGTTTCTTCCTTGGGTTTTAGTGAAAACCTGCATAACCTAATGTAGAGTGAGTTGAAGGAGTCCAGTAATCACTGTTGTCAACTATCTCAGATTTTTTTGTTCAGAGGATTTCTGTACAGTTGGGTCAGTTTCATGGTAACACGGGTTCCTCCTATTTTGTCTCTGGAAGAAAGCCCCTTCTGAATGGTTGCTTTCCCCAACATCTTTTTAGATAATGTCTGAGTGGAGATACTGGAGGAATCTGTGTGGCATTATTCTCTCAGTAAAGGAGTTGGGACCATTCTCATTAGAGATGATGAGAAGGGAGGAGAAAGAGTTGGAGGTGTGCTGACAGTCTTTCTTTCTGTGCCCCTTGTGAGGAAAACAATTCTACTGCCATTTCCTCATGTCACTCCAAACCTTGAAAATAGAGGAATGACAGGGACCTATATCTTCTTCCCTACTAAATGTCACTGTCCTGCAGGTAAATACTTTCAAAAGTGCTGTTAAAGATCAAAAGGCTATATTAAAATGTGTTAACTGGGGGAGGACTGATGGATGATGTTTTAACCTTTCATGTTGACAAGACTGAAACAAGTTACATGTTTGTTCAGAGGCACAGAGACCTAATTGCCACTAAAAATTTTGAAAACTTGCTGGAAATGTGGATATTTGATAAAGGTGCTTTTGTACAGCTAATATTAAATCCCAACGAGTGTGGTGGATAGCTCTCAACAAGAATGAAGCCTATAGAAGTATATAAGTGGGCGTTCTGTTTCTGGGGCAGAGTTAAGGATTTAAGAAAGAAAGGGACATCACAAGTTCATAAACAATAAAATACTGTTCAGATGCTTGAAATACAAAGTCTGGAGCTGTGAAAGTTAGAAGAAAGGTGAAATTAGAGCGGAAAATGGTTCTTTTGCATCCCGGTAAAAGATTGCAGTAGGGTTTTCTGTTTTTGTTTAGGGTTTGTTGGGTTTTTTTAAATGTCCTTAAAAAAAAAAAAAAGTGCTTTTTGGTTTACTTCTGTTTTGTTTTAAATAGGTGTGTATTATAGCCTGAGGCTGACATTCAGAAATGGTGATTTTTGTTCTGTTACTGGCATGGTAGACTTGGAGAAGCCACTTAATGTATACAAGTCCTGACAGGAGTTGATATATGCCGTTATTGATTATGCCCTTAAACTCTTTTCTGTTTCTGAAGGGAGGTCAAAGAAGGGCCACTCTTCATCAGTAACTTCTGCTTCCTCGTTGCTGTCGTGTGTGTTCTACAAGTCTAGCATTGAATCCCAGCACTCTTCCCTAGTGCAGCAACAGATTTTTTAAAAATCTCAGATGCGCATCAGAATAATTTGCGAGAAACTCTACAGTGTCAAAATTACTGTGTCATGACACTGGCAAAGATTTCAGGCCAAGCTGAAAAGCTGGGAGCATTATCTGATATTTCTGAACTGAAACAAACAAACAAACCCCAAACAAAACACAACACTCACTTCTTTGAAATGAGAAGATTGTTTGATCTGACTTGCAGATTTCTCCAGGAAGCCAGTCTCTTACTGCCTGGGGTTTCCCTTTTCCTACAGTAATTTGCAGTCTTATAACATGTTTAATATCCAATATTTTCTTAGCTTAGCATCTAATAAGGGTTTGGGTTTTTTCTGAATCGCTGTTAGTAAACCAAAATCCAGAGTGATAAATGACTCCAGGTATAGGAGAGCAGGTTTTAATCTGCACTTTGCTAGAGTGCCAGTAGATGGCAATAAAACAAAGACTTGCTCAAATCCTCCTGATTACTGATACGTACCGATTTTGTGTCACAGCTCTTGGAAACACAAAAATGAAGTTTGTTTTAAGGTAGATACTTTTTTCTACATATATTTTAGCCATGTTTTGTTATGAGAAGTGTATACTCCTTCATTTAAAACAAATCCTACCTGCACAAAAAAAATTTCAAATATAAAATTTAAATTATGGCATACATGTTTTTACCTTCTAATCCCCAAAATTGATGTTACTATACTTTTTATCATATTGTGAACTATATTCACACAACTGTAGAAGTGCAGTTAGTTTTGGGAGTGGAAAGTGATGACCACTAGCTGCACAGCATTTTATCAGTCAAGAGAGGATAAGTCATTTCTTTTTAATTAGGTATCAAAGTACACGTCTTTGCAAGGTACTAAGTGATGACTGTAAGGCAAGTATAGTTGACAAAGTCACTTTTTTTATTTCAAGTAGTTTCTGTGAGCATCCAGACAATAAATTACAGGGAACTCTGTATGCTGATTTTATTACATATATTACAAATAATTTCTTGCTACAGTTTTCCATTGTTAATAAGTGTCACCTTTGTCACCTGCTAGCTTGATAAAACTATTTTATGTATTGTCGACTTTTTAAAAAATACTGAATAGAGTTGCATTAGTGATCTAACAATGATAAATATTTAAATAAGGGAGAAAAATTATCATTGTGATAACAATGCAAGTGTTTTAGATCTGTGGTTCATGCTAAAAGCAAGTAATAAACATTTAGCTGTGTGTCTAAGATTGTCTGAATACTATGTGAAGCTTCGAGGTGAAATTGCGTGAGTTTATATATATAAGTAAATGTGAGAATGCTCATTATATCATTACTTCAGAGGTGATTATGTAAGGTTGAAAAAGATGAAGTAAGGACTAAACTTTGGACTGGCAAGGACCTCCTTCCATTTATTTTCATTTGAGGGGGAGAATAGAAGTAATACTGCTGTTTCCAAGTCTCTAGCTTAAAAGGTGAGAAAATACATTATGATTATGTTGGAATATTAGATAAGGGAAGTTCAACGAATAGTGCACAGTAGTGTTTGGAGATACCTCTTGCTAATTTCAAGTTTGTGTGTAAGTTTACTTTGGATAAAGATACTTAAGATGAAATTTCTTCTTTTTTATGGATAAGACCAATGGCAAAAAATTTCCGCATGTGTTCTTAAATGTTTGAGCATTAAGACTTTGTAGGGGGCTTGTTTTTAGAGGAGGCTTGGCATTTTTGTGGTGTTTGGCGAATGTTACCAACAGCCACTTCTGTGTCTGCCCCTTACATTGTCCAACAGGACAAAACTGATGCTTCACATTTATTTACCACAGTTTAACTGAAAAGCTTCACTTACTTATTTTATTCCATCCACTAATTTTAATTAACTACCTAAAAGTTAAAATCTTCTTTTTGTAGCATCTGTTTCTCACATCACTCATTCACTTAAGGTTTAAAGTACAGTACGTTCTTCTCTTGAAGGGAGAAGAAACCTTCAGAAACCACGGAGGCACTAGTCTCTGTGACTGAATGACTCTTACTGTAATACTGAAATGAATTAATTTAAAAATGCTGAATGATGTGGTGTCTTGTACAGGCTAGTGTCAAGTCATTTAGTATAAAAAATAAGAGTAAACTTAAGAAACATGCTATTCTTAATACAGATAGACTCCAAATGTATATAGTGCTTTCTAAAGCTCGTTCTTAGTTCCTGATGCAAAGAAAATAAAATCTGTGATGTAACTCTGGGTACTTAGATCTGGAAATGTAAACAGTGTTATCACAGGATGGAAAGAATGGGGGGAAAAAAGCATCTTGAAAGTAGATCTCAGAAAACTGGATCAAAATGGAAATGGGTCTCATTAAGGTACTAGCTACGCTATTTTCAAGCTTTATCACAGACAAGAGAGGAGGCTGCTGTGTCCCTAATCACTATTAGAACAAGGTTCATGGAAATGAATAGTTTAATTACTAGTTGCTTATGGCAGGACTTCCAGAAATATGGCTCTGCTATGTGATAATTATTTTATGGAGCAATCCAAAAGAGTGAAGTAGTTATCACTGCAGCAGAACAACTGAATCAGCAGGAATCCCTGCTGATCAGTATCAATCCTTAAGAAGTGGCTTTCCTTTTTAAAATATTGGTCCCTCAAAAACCCATTATAATCAAGGTTTTTCACCATCAGTTTCTGTACTATACTGAATTGTTCAAGTGTTCGTCTGGAAGATTCCTGGCAATTAATATGATTTAAGAAATTACAAGAGTGTTTCAGTACTGGGATTGTGGAAACACGGAATTACATTCTGTAGAATGGAAGTTTTCCTACAAAGAAAACTGCTTCGGGTTTTGTATGTGCTAACAATTTAGTAACCAAAACTGAGAAAAGTAGGGGATATGACTGAGTTTACTCAAATTATGCATCTTTAGTTGTATGAGTTTGTTTTGTTTTGGCAGAGGATGTGAGAGAATTTTCCTTGGTAATTCCTCACAGATCTTTCAGAGAAAATTATACTGTAGCTAGATAATTTAGAGATGGTTGCTCTGTGATTGCCTCACTGAAGGATGGAGCTAGTTTTGCAGCGGACTAGTGAGCAAGGTTCCAGTTACTTTCTCTTTACCATCATTAGGCTTTTTCAGTTTTGGAGAATGTTGGCGCAACTGCAGGAGGTAGTTTGAATCATAATTCTTGTGCTTATTTACAAAGAACCTTGGAAGATGGATAGTAAAATTGTCAGGCGCTTTTTTTAAAATAGTCTTGGAAATTATGCGAATGGTGTCTTTGGCTTAATGCGGCAGAAGTATTATGTTACTGTTTGAGACAAAGAAGCCAGAACAGACAGAGATTTCAAGAAAGTTTTCAAAGTGTGCGTTATTTGGCTTACTGCTTTTCCAGAGAAATACTTGGCTTTATTACAGTCATGCAGGGCCTGAGAACTAAAAGCCTGTACAAACCTGTGAAAACAGTAGTGGTTCAAAACTTAAAAGAACGTATGCAGACATATTGTAATGTGATGGGTTAAAAAGTCGTGTTGGAATTTAAAAGGACGTGCAGTGGTTTGGAGAGAATGCAGTACTGCAGCAAATCTGAAGTACCTGAACATGGAATATGCAAACTGTGTATTTCAGGATTAGTATTTTCAATTTTTTCTTGGCAATGTAAGACCCCAAAATGCACATTTTCGTGCATTTCAATACTTCTGATATTCGCTTGATAAAATTGCACTGTTATTCCTGGGCTTCAGAATATATTCATTCATAAAAACTGAATATGGAATTTAAATAGCTCCAAGTTAATACATTTGTTTAGCAGAGGTACAAAAAAGTGCCAGGAAATCTTTTTGTCTGAACAGTTTGCTCAAACCCCCCTTTTTCTGTCTTGAATTATTTCATGATAATAGTGCTATATAGCCACAGATCAACATCACATGGCATGTTTTTGAATGATCCTGAAATTCTTGTAATATTTTACGTGTTTCCATGAAGACCAGAGGTATCGCTTCTGAACCATTTATCTTCAAGTCCGTGATTACTTCAGTGAGGTCACATGAATGTTTTAACGAGGGAAGTAATTGGAGTTCAATATTCTTGCTTTGTTTGTTATTTCTCCCCAAGTGTAATTTCTTCTCTTTCCATTCAGACTTAATTATTTAAGGCCACCTCATTAAGATGATTTCTTCCCCCACTTTACACATGTGAATCATCATTAAATTAGCACTTCATCTAAATCGCCAACACTTGGTTGCTTTTTTTCTTCTATGTATGTAAATGTTTTAAATGAAATGATTATTTTCTTTCAATTTCATTTAGAAAAGCAATCACTTAAATACAATTTGAATAAATGAGGTAAAATGGCTCAACGAAAGAAAGGCAAGTATTTATTTAACATCTTAGAAGCAAATTTTTGTGTATGCTACTGAGCCTCTGTTACCGTGACTAGAGTTAACTCCAGAGTCTTGTATAGAAGTTTTGGCACCTGCTGATAGAAAAAGGCTTTCTGTTGTCCAGGTTAAATCATCTCCCCAGATACCATTAAGCTCTTCTGTGTTGTTACAGCTGCATCTACATCAAACATGTTAGCAGCCTGCCTGTGTTTCATTTCTCTGGAGGGTGCAAGGCAGGCTTCTGCATAAGCAGTGCTGTCAGCCCACCTGACCATGGCCAGAGGTTGCCCAGCACAAAACTAGGCAGTAATCAGATGCTATTTATAAAAACTAAGTAAAGATCTTAATTCTACATATGGTGATTCCTGTAAGCCTGTAACAATCTGAACTGCGGTATTGTCTCAGGCCAATTTTGAGGTGCCTTCACTGTTTTCGTAAGGTATTTCTGGTTTGGTTTTCGCCTGTTCAAGAATAGCCCCATTAATTATCTTGCTTTATGTGAAGTTATTTTGTTTAGAAGAAGCTGGAGCACTTTCCCAGTAGTGAAAATATTCTACTACTGTTCCAATATTAATGGCCTATTTAACAGGCACTGTAGGTCTTAGTTGCATGTAAACCTGAATATGTGCAGACAAATTTAAATAATAATAAATCCATAACAGAATTGTATCCTACTGTTTTTAAACAAGCTCAGTATTTTAAACTTCAGAACGTATGGCTATATTTTATGTTTTCAAATATTATATTTGGGTGGAAAGAAAATTACCCTTTTTCATGGGGAGGCAGCAGTTTAATGTCTAGGTAGAAACTTAACTATTTGATGGTATAAAGTCTGTATTTTGCCTTGAGGCTGTTTACTTCCCTCCACTTAAAGCTTTACCCACTTACCAGTGCAGTCAATTGAAAACTTGCATTAGCTCAGTAACCTCTGGATCTTTTCTGAAATACCCGTGGAATTCATTGTGTTAGGCTTGTCTTTGTTTTAGCAATAAGAGAACAGAAAGAAAATTTACTGAAATAGTGTAGTAGTGAATAGATCTTACCTGATTTTAGTATACGTTAGGTTGCATTTTGCGCTGAACTAAAATACAGTTGTATTAAATGTCAGAAAACATTTTCATGAAAAAAGTTAAGTTGATAGATAATAATTTGCAACAACAGGGGCCATGAGTAACTACATGATTCAGAAGCTGAAGTGGACAACTGTAACTATAAAGCCAATAAAATGTATTAAATGTCATTACCTGTTTTTTAAAGGCTGTGTTACAATATTGTATGATTTCCTGACTGAGTTAGCTTTATAGAAAACAGTTTGGGAAGCATACATTATTTGGTACAGGTATGATAGTCACCTCAGTGACTCTTAAATGTATCTGTTAAATAAAAAAACCAAATTTGTGTGTGCATCTGGGACGGCAGGTTTGAGGGAATGCTGACACTTTCATTCAACTTCTGTATTCTTAGAGGAATATCTTTTGTATGTATTTGTTTTGCAAATTACTTATTCCTTGGTTTATTGTTACGTAATTGTTTTGTAAATGATTCTGGTATTCTGCTCGAAGTTAAGGCTTATATGAAATGTTTAGATACAGTTTCTAAGTCATTCCTGTCCACCCTGTGGGTGGTTGAGCAAAATGTTAAAATTCTGTGGTAGTTATTTGTATTGGGGTAGAAGGAAGCTGATTTTGAAGTGGAAGAGAAACTAGGTCATTTTGTTTGGCTTTTTTTAGCTTTGTAAGCAAAGCTTGTTGGTCATAGCTATTGAGAATGTGAATAGCTTGTCCCTGATACCATATTGTTTTACCTAGTATAGAATTTACATTTAAAGGCAATCACTGGGGGTTTTAAATATATATATTTTAATGGATTTATATAAATTAATCTACTACTTAAAATAGATTTGATATAATTTTTTATCTAATTCAGTAAAAATGTCTATGAACTGTTTCAGATAAGCTATGAAATCTGGTAGATACTAGTAGATAATCATGGCTAGTATTTAGATTGGGGGGTGTCACTTCTAAGACAAATTTAGTGAGATGTTTTCCTTTGTCTCTGTAGTTATCAGAGACTGTTACAGACGATTGCTGTACTCGAGGCTCAACGTACTCAAGCAGTTCAAGACCTTGAAAGTTTAGGCAGACACCAGAGAGAAGCACTGAAAGATCCTATTGGATTTGTGGAAAGACTCCAGAAGAAGGTATTTCAATGGGCTTTTCTTAAGTCTTACTCAGAAAGTTTTTTTAATAACTAGTAATTAATCGTCTATAGAAATCAGAAAGTTCTATATATACTTGCGTAAACATTATGAGTTTAAAATCCTTTCTATGTTGAGCAAAAATGGCCCTTCGCTTATTAAATCTGTAAGACGTAGGTCTTCGATGATTTTATTAGATATGCTTTCTTTCCTTTTTTTGGTATGTAGAAATGTAATCTTTAAATTTGTAATTGTAATGTAGGTATTTTAAGACAACCTGAAATCTATAGGTGACTGGAAGTACTGCATAGTAAGGCATCAGATCAAGAATTCATAACTTTTCTCATTAGAGAAATTAAATGTTGTGCTATAAGTGAATTTGGTAGGGTACTTTTTAAAGAGCAGGAAATGTAGTTCATAGCCTAAAACCAAAATGAATGCTAGAAAACATACCTGAGTTCTGGATAACATAATATTGTCTGATGGAGGAGAATTAATTTTGATAAGGAAACACTTTCTTTTCAAGCTTTAAAAAAAAATTGTAGTAACAGGGATACTAAAAAAATGTTTTAAAGCTTGAATACTTTCTTACTGCCACGTCTACCAGTGACAAACACGCTTGACCTTCTAGTCTGGTAGCAACATGTTGTGTTTCAGTGAAGAATGAAGTGGGTATTTTATGGTGCTCTTTTCCTAGGTTTGTAGAGACCTAGGTTTAAAGAGAGGTCTGAGGTAAGCCCATTGGTTTCAGTAGTTGTCTTTCCATTAAATTTTGAGCTGAGTTAATAGCGTGCATGATGTAGTAGTGTTGCATTTGATAATCGTTTTATGGGGAAATACTAATGCTAGTTGGAAGTATCTGGTGTATTTTTGTCTCCAAACCAAAGGAATGATACTCTTAAGGTTGACCTTTAAATAAAGTGGTGAGCTTTTCAACAGTTGTGTTCTAGGCAGAAGACAGCAAAATCAGTGTAAAATATACATTGATTTCTTTGATAGGAGGAGTTTAGGTTTATCAGATGATAAAACTCCAAGTCCTATCGTTTTTTGTGTTAAGAAAGGTACAGATCCTGGGCAAACAGTATGTTTAAACAAAATAAAAGACAGATAGACAGTAACAGGATATTGAAGTCAGAAACACCTGATTTCAACTGTGAAATACGCGCTTTAAAGTTTTATGCTCAGTAAGCCATCATTGACCGTGCCGCTGCATATTTTACATGCACTGTTGTGTATTATTCTTGGAAGATATCTTCTCCTTAAAAAGACTGTGTGCTGCATGACGCTTTAAAAATTCTGATTTTGAATTCTGCTGTTAGCTAAAAATCAGTATCAGGTTTCATAACTTTTCAGGATTCGTAGGTTTTTGTTTGGGTATCAGCGATTGCGTTAAATATTGCTTTTTTTTTTCAGGTTGATATGGGTCTTCCATATCCTCAGAGAGTTGTTCAGCTCCCTGAGATTGCCTGGGACCAATACACCACTAGCCTTGGAAACTTTGAGAGAGAATTCAAAAACCGAAAACGTAACAGTAGGAGAGTGAAGCTGATTTTTGACAAAGGTAAAAGGAAAGTGGGCATACGTTACAAGAAAGAAATGACCAGTGTGGTGGTTTAATAATTCCTTTTTTGTGTTGCTTACAGTAGGTATACCTGCTGCAAGACCAAAAAGTCCTTTGGATCCCAAGAAGGATGGAGAGTCTATTTCATACTCTGTCTTGCCTTTAAGTGATGGTCCAGAAGGTTCTACAAACAGTCGTCCACAGGTAGTTGTTACAAAAGGAAAGATAAAATTTTACAAAATTTACTTTTGAATTTTTTTCTTTTTTGATATGGGTATGTGGGTAATCAAATGTTAAAGTTGATGATGGCATTTCATTCATGTACTCAAATCAGAGAACTTATTTTTGGTTTAGGCAAATTTTATTTCAAATTTTCATGCGTTTATTTGGTTTGGTTTTGGTTTTACTTGGGTAGGAAAAGGGTTAAAATCAAGTTATCCTAATTGTACTTTTTCTAAACACATATTCCATTTTATATACTGTATTTGAGCAGATGATAAGGGGACGACTTTGCGATGAGACCAAACCTGAAACTTTTAACCAGCTGTGGACTGTAGAGGAACAGGTAATGGGAAACTTCCATTTTGTAGCTGTGGTAACATACATGAGAATAAAAGCAAATTGTGTAATAATGTTTAAAGCATTTAGAAGTTCAGAGTCACATGTATGTAGATAGTCATCTTTTGACAACTCATACCTCTACTAGGAAAGATGTATTTATTTTTTTTTCTCCTGTTGATTTAGAAAAAACTTGAGCAATTGCTTCTGAAATATCCACCAGAGGAAGTAGAGTCCCGACGGTGGCAGAAGATAGCTGATGAACTGGGAAATAGAACAGCAAAGCAGGTAACAAGTAAAACACTTGGAGAAGTAATCCCTTTCCTTCACTACTTTTTTTTTTTTTTTTTTTTTTTTTTAAAGGCCTTTTAGGAAGCACAGGTAAGTGTTGAAGAGAAACCTGGATACAACCTCTTAAGTCATTTATTTCTAATTTGACGTTTTTTTCTGTTAAAAAAACCCAATTCATAAACTGAGGAATTAAAAAAGAGGGTTTATTTTTATAATGTTCATAATTAAAGCAATAAAACTTATTTTTCTAGAAAAAAGATTTGACTGTTTGGGATTGTTTGAGTGGTTGTGCTGTGGTAGTAGTGATGTCAGTCACTGCAACCTAGCAGCTGATACAGATTCACAGAAGATTTATTTGTAGGTGTATTTTTTTTTTTAAAATAGCAATCAATAAAATCCAGCATCTTTTCAGTAATCACTTTTTCTTAAAAATGTAACAGCAGGACCTGCATTTCCCTAATAACAATGTGACTCTTGCTCTCGATCTCAAATACGGAATTTTAAAAGTGCCCCAAAGCCCACGACAAAGCTCCCAGACCTAGTTGTTCATTAGATTTTGACAGCATGCATTTAATTCTATATAGCAAGTATAGTGACACCAACTGTTCTCAGATTGAGTTACATTGGAGTGCTGAATTTCCTGCACCTCAATACTGTAGAATGGGCAGACATTTTAATACTCGCAGACAGAAGAATTAGTTCTGTACTGGGGCCAAGATCCACAAAAGGACACAGATGTGGAGACACCGAGTGTTTCTGCATCTGACTTGTTGGGGTTTTTCCCCTAAAATGACATAATTTCTCCATTTTGACCAGAAGTAAAAAATGCTGAGGTTCTGTGTTCACAGTATTTTAATTTCTCCTATTTCAGTTGTACGCTTTCAGGTAAAAGTATGCTTAAGTATTTCAGTATACAAGATTACCTCATCACTGATCGTATCTATGCTTACAGGTATATTTCTCCATATCTGAAAAAATGAAAATATATGCTTACTTATTTCATAAATAAAATGTAGAAGTACTTTCTGTATGCTAACTATGCATACTTTATCTGTCATTGTTAAGAAAGAATAAGTTTAGCTTCAGCAGGTAACAAACTACTAAAATTCTTTCCTTTCTATCACAATTTTTGCTAGATTTCCTGTGTACTTTTAAACAAGGGTAGTTTTTTTTCTCTGAAAGCCTTCGAAGTGTCTGGAAATACTACCAGTGCAACATTGCATGATAGGTAATGGTTAGAGTAGCTGTCGCAAAGTAGAAAATGGGGGTTTCTTGTCCTTGTACCAATGTAGCAATGCTGGCAAAACTTTGAAGTGAAGGCCTGTTACATTTCGTTTGACATTTAATTGTCGCATGTTGTTTTTTCTAGGTTGCCAGTAGAGTGCAAAAATATTTTATTAAACTGACTAAAGCTGGTATTCCAGTTCCAGGAAGAACTCCAAACTTATATTTATACTCCAAAAAGGTGAGACAATATTACAGCAGAAATTCTGTATTTCTTTTGCATTTACGTGCAAATTGGGTCTAAACCATTAATACTTTCGATTTAAGTCTTGATTAGTGCTTTCTTACTAACTAGTTCCACCTTGCATGATGCATTTCTTACTTATTAAAGTAATTCTTTTCTTTTGCCATTAGCACTGTCGAGTGAGTTGGGTGTTATCCTAGTTTCACATCAACATCTGTTAACTACCTCTCTGTCGGATAATCTCGGGGACAAGAAGTGTCAGAAAAGAGAACATAGCAGTCAGATTGCAGGCTGAACCAACAGGGTTGAATGATTGGTCTTGGAGTACTTTTTCCTCATTTGTAAGCTTACTGTAATTGATCTAGAAGAGCATAATGAGAACCCTGTTGGAAGAAGATAAGGAGCCCTGTAATTCATATTGCACAGTCATCTTCTAATTAACAAAAACAAAGAAAATTATGCATAACTGAGCATACTGAACTAGCACAAGCATAGGTTTAAGACTGAAATGTCATGTCTTATTTTGATTTGCAACATACATGACCATTAAAATAGAATGGTCATATAAATGACCATTAAAATGCGGTGTTTCTCCTGATCTTGGAATGGATGAGAAAAGAACATGGTCCCGAGAAATCTTCTTAATTTGCAAAGTAAAAGACTCTAGATTTCTGTGCAGACTGGTCATATATTTTGATTTAAATAATATAGTACTCTTGGGTACTAATGAGGACCCTAGACATTTGAAAAGGGCAGTCTCAGGTTTTGTGGGGGTTTTGATTGTTGTGTTTCTTTTTTTGTTACCATTGTGTTTGCAGAAGTTCTTTAAAACCTGTTACAATGGCATTTTGTAGAGTAACATTTCTTTTTTGCATCCAGGTGTCCGTGATGTTTTCTGATTAAGAATAGAGTAAGCCTTACAGTGATTCTGCAAAAAGGCAAATTTGCAGATTTAGTCCCTTGAAAGTTTGGGAACAAAAGTTACTGCCAGAGGGGCCTGATAGAAAGATCTACCACAGCTCATCTCTAATGATTTAAAATGTTACACACACCCAGTTGTCTCCTAGTATTCTCTGAAGTTACTGCAACAATGTATCAGAGGCTTTCCAGTTTACCATCCATCATGGTAATGCCATTTTACTTTCATCAGGAATTTAATCTACTATTCTGCTCTATAAATAGAGGCAGGGAAGGTACAGGCATGACTCTGTCTGGCGCCTTGTCTATTGGAAAAGCACTTTCTGGCAGAAGAACCAAAAAAACAGCTGGAAATGTTGGTACCTTAAATACTGTGGTGAGATTCATCCGTTAGAACTCTAAATTACTTGTACAGTTTACCATGCTGTGGGGCTAATTTCAAAAGGGGTTGAAAATTTAGTTTTGAAAATTATAATCCTTTGAGTTCTTTATGTCACCTTACCATTTTAAATGGCCTTAGTCACATGTCTCCTCTTCTTTCCTCTTAGTTTTGTTTGGAAAGACTGTTATTACAGAATGTGAGCAATGCTGCCAGGCAGCAGATCACTGTATTTGATAAATAGTGGGAATATTTAATCAGTACGTGTGTGACATTTTAACCATATTTTTCACTAATTTGAACAGTGAACACAGCATAACCAAGAGTGAAATATATTTTTTATAAAATTCTTAACATTCTCATACTACAATGGTAATGCTACCATCCTACAGATTTTTCTTAAGCTTATATGTAGAACAAATCTAATACTTACGTCTGTTTTCACAGTATGATTCATACCCTTATTACCAAGTCATAAGAGTAAGGTCATTGTGCCCTGGTTTGTATTAAGGTAGCATCTCTATTTTATATTTGTATCCCACGTAAGAAATACAGCAGATGAAAAGATCAAACAAATAGCGTATGTGGGGGAATTGAGCTCTCAGTCTGCTAATATAGCTGTCTACTTAGAGCACAGATTGACAGCACTGTACCAGGCTGTAGCTATTCTGAAGTCTCCAATGGAGATAACATAATGTGGCAGAAAGGAAATGCACAGGGTATTGGAAGCCTGGGTCATGCTTATGCTGTGCTCATCCTTATTTTGATATTGAGTATACACATACACTGTAAACTGCGGTATCTGCTTTATTGCCAATAATAGAAGTATGAAAATTGGATGCTGATACTTAAAGCACATATCTATGGGAGAATAAAAACCATAGATATATATAATGTAAATAATTGTGTCAAAAGGGATGCTTCATGAGAAGGTACTTGCGTTTCTCCATGGGGATTGCCCAGGATGCTTTTTTAAAATGGTTACTGGGGAGGTGAGAAGCCTATTCAGTTCTTGAACATCTTGTTGAAGTTACTGCGTATATCTCCTCATATGGCATAATGTCTCTTCTGATAAGTGATACAGGAAATTAAACAGGATGCATCAGTTTATTTTCCTGTATAAACATCATCTGCTACTGGTGAAAATAAAACTGAATCAGAGATTTAGGACTCTAGTATTCAGTTCTTCAATTATGGCTTATCATTTTCAATTTAATGCTTATATAATATCATTCGTGCACCTGCTTTTAAGCTTAATCCAGAAGATATATTTCCCACAGGAAAAATGATTTTTTAACTGTCTGCTTTTATGTAGTATTTAGTTCATTCTTTACCAGAAGTAGAATCATATTAAAAAGAGAATTCAAATCCTCCATTAAATTCCTAGGTCATAACTGTATGCATAACAGTGCTACTATTTAAGTGTAGACACAGTTTTCCTTTCTTGATTTCCAGATCTAGTATTGAATGCAGATCTGTTTTCTGTTAACAGAAAATTTAAATCACTGTGTCAGCTCAAGCTGAAATACTGTCTAACCTTATAAATGGAAGTATTTGGGGGGGGGTTGAAATCTTAAAGGGAACCAGAAAAGCAGCAAAACACAGGAAGTCAGTGATCATAAGGCAGAAGGTGGAAAAATTCAACACAATGGATAGTACATTAGTCTTAGAACAAAATGTTCGGTTTTATTCTATGCACTGTAATTGTTCTGCAGATCTGACGTCCCAGCTTCCAATCGTTACTACAGACTTAATCTCTTCCCTTAAGAGCGAATGGGGCTAGTCTCAATTCCTTGTTATAGTTCTGTCTGTATAGCTACATTCCATCTAAGATAATTTGTGTGATTTTTGCCTTTACTTTTTAAACTGTGCAGAATGGTAAAATGATGCTAGATCCCTCTTTAGAGGTTGAATCCATCTTTAGACATAAATGGTTGTATTATAGTATTACTGGTTTGTAACTGACTTAGAAGAACCTTTGGGATAAAACGCCTTGTGTAAGAAGAGAAAGTATTAACTATTGTAAATATTTCTTATGCTTTATCTGTATGACAGAAGCTAGACACAGTGTAAGACAATCCTTTCTTTTACGATTATTAAAAAAAGCACTTTTCCTACTTCTGGATTTTGATTCACACTGTTTTCTTTAAATTGAGGAATGTAAGATTTGACATTTAAGATGTCAAAATGCTGGTCTGGAAAGTAGCTAAGTAAAAAGTTGAGTCGGTTTCATGCACCCTAAATTCTTCTTTTTTGATATTTAATATTCTTCCATGGGGAATAAGTAATAGGGTCTGAGTGCCTTTAAGTAATCTTATTTTAAAACTGTGGTGCATTCTACACCTTCAGACAGCATTAAAGTTGAAAGGTTTTAGATATACACTAATGGAGTAATTTATCTCATCTAACATTTTTTAGGTTCCTTTTCCAGTCAGTGGCAATGAAAAAGAACCTTCAGAGAGCAATTCTTTCTAACTCTTAGAAACTTCTTTTATGGCAGAATGAATTGCGTTTTCTCTCCCTGGACTAGGAAAGAAATCTGGACAATTAGAGTAGACTTAAATTTTTCAAAGGCACAAATTAATACAAGAAGTTGATGAGAAGTGTCAAGCGTGGACTGGTCTTTTGGATCTTGGACCTGTGCAAAACTACTTCTTTGTTTAGTCTTGCACTCACACCACTCATGACTCTTGGAAGTCTTTTAATATGTTTGCACTTTGGTTCTCAGTCTTCAAAATTGTAACAGCTTTATTTTCTGTTTTTCTATTGTTGTCCGTCTTATTTATTTAGATGGTCGGGTTTTTATGGTAAGGGCTCTTTCTTACTGGGTTCTTACCAAAGAAGTGTTGCACTGTTCATCTGATTTCACTTGTTATGGGGGAGAAAAACTCCAGCTGTATGAGGCTTTGATAGAGAGGTTTAACTAAAAATAATTGGAAAGATGATAGACTCTTTAGTGCAAAAGAGCAAATTTCTGGCAAGGTTTTATTGATGAGGATTACTTAAATAATAACCAAGGAATGTTTCTTAAAATATATCATTTTTTCATTGTAGTCATCAAGTAGACGGCAGCATCCTTTAAATAAACATCTTTTCAAACCTTCAACTTTCATGACATCTCATGAACCTCCAGTTTATATGGATGAAGATGATGACAGATCCAGTTTTCACAGCCATATGGATACTGCAGCAGAGGAGGAAGTATCGGTATGTCATTTAAATCAGTCAGAGAATAGCTTGCTTACTGTCATTTTAACCTTGTTTAATGAATAATATGAGGATTAAGCGTCTTTGCCATAAACTAAATATCATCAAGTAAGTATTAAATTGAGGTAAGATTCATAAGCCATTTTGAATTATAAACACATCATTAATATAAAGGCCCCCAATTACAGAAAATTTAGACCAAATCAGAAAGGAAGTATGTAAAAGAAGTAATAAACAGTTTTGTCCTGAAACAGCGCTAAAAGGTTTTAGTTGCATATTTTCAAAAAGTGATCTGACATGAGATCAGTTTGAAAATCAAATGAACTATATAGTTATGATTCTGGTTAAAGATGTGTTGTATTAGAAAAGTTACATAGAGCCCTGATAAAATTTGAATGCTGTTGGCATCATTGCTTTTTGTCTTCCTTCACTGCCTGAATTAATTACGGATTTTTTAAAAATCTGCTTCAAAGTGTGAACTAACAGACTGAGTTGTCAACCAGCAAACATATGTGTTCTTAGAGGCAAATTCTAGTAGACATCCTAACCCATTGTATTATTGCATCATGTAGTGTTCCACTTTCCTAATTTATCACATGTGATGATACTACAGGAATTTAGACATGCGTCTTTCCCACTTCCGTATAGAGGGACTATGTCCTACCACTAGGATGCTGGGCAAGATTCACAGCTGGTGTGAGTCACTGTGGCTTTACTGTGCTTAGACTGAAGAACCGGACTTGTTAATTTTTTTTTTTTTTTTTTTTTTTTTTTTTTTTTTGGTGAGCCTAGTGACATCTTTTGTGTGAAAAGCTTGTTGCATAACAGAAGTATTAAGGCCACCCAGTATAAGTCCATTCATTTTCTTTATTGACTTTTTTACATGCACTACATAATCTTCCTTAAATTATTAAATTTGCTCATCTATTACTCAGTCTTAAATCCCATCTTCACTCATGTTCTGTATTCTCTCTCTGATGGTCTTTTGGTTCATCTACAGACATTCCTGATAACTTTGCATATTCCAATAAGAACCTTAAAAGGCCTGGAAAGAAAAATACATATTAGAAGAGATGCAGATTACTATTATTTATCTCAATGGAACTGTTTTTGAGCAAACACTCTTTCATTCTGTATTGTTTTTAAATACATATTTTCTAACTGTTCCGAGTATTTTCCTAAAACAATTTGGTTTTGCTATGGTGTCCTAACTCTAATAAATATATGCACCATAAATTAACTGGGATTTATTTTAATTTGGGTAGAAGTTGCTGGTTTACTTTTTTGCAGTGATAATGGTGGACTTGTGCCCCCTTTTTTTTTTTTTTTTTTTTTTTTTTTAATTTAGCTTAATCTTTTCTTTCTTCACTAGTGCAGCATTTCCAGATGGATATATTTCTGGCTTGCAGTAATGTAGAAAGACACAGGTGAGCTCAGTTACCAAAAAGATCCCCATTATCAGTGCAAAACAGAAGCAATTTGGAAGGAAAAAAAAGATCATTAACTATATTCAAAACGAACATACAGGATTCTGTTCTAACGTTAAAAGTCAGGTCTCTTAGTGACAGTGATTGTCTTGGAGAAAAATAATTTGCATCAGCATGGTGGAGAAGAGATTCAGTGTAGCAAGAAAATTACAGGAAAGGTTTTCTTTGAGTTCTTTACAATGGAAGTACCAGGTGCTTTTCCCCTGTAAAGATAAAAGATTTTGCCTGGATATTACCAGTCAGCTTGACTGGCACAATCATTCCTGAAAAATTGTTTTAGTATAAATAAGTTATTCCCAAGTGAAGACCCTCTATTCCCAACAGAGTGAGTTTACTTTTCAGTTACGATTACTTCATTTTGTGAGTAGTCTAATTATTCTAGAATACAACTACTTACTATTGCAGAATGAAGTGTCCACACAGGGAGCTATTATAGTGTAGTTTATTCAATATACAGTTATTTTGTGCCAGGCAGTTTTTCTCAGAAAAACTTTTGAGATTTGCATGGAAGCTGAACTCCTGTTTTATATTAAGAGAATGTAATTTATCACCACACAATTTAATCATGTCATTTAACCTTGATTTTTCTGAACATTTGCAGTCTAGCCCTTTATATAGGTTCATAATTACAATTAAATAATTGATAAGGCCTTTAGAAATTTAACACTAAAGAGCAAGCCTCTTTCCTTCAACTCCTTTAATAAACTTAATAGTACAGATTCTTTAATCTTCATGGATTCGTAAAAAGAAATTGAAATTATGTGTGTAGGCTACATTAGAAGAATTTTGATTACTATCTTGTAGTTGTTTTCCATAGCTGAACGTTCCTATCGGTATAGGATCTGAAAACTGCTCTACGTCAATAAAGACTTGTCATCTTTGAAAACAGCTGACATCTACCAAGTACAGCTGCTACAATTAAATAGCCATTTTGAAACAGGCATCTGAATTAGAATGAGAGCTTCTGTCTTCTCATAACATAGAGGTCCTCAACCTTTGTTGAAGAAAATTGGATGAGAAAAAACGGAAATGATGTGTTTCTTAAAAAAAGAGAGAACCGTTTGTTACAAATCTCTGTCAAAGTTGTATGCACCAGCCTGTAGGGGGACAAACTTTTTCATAATTTAGGAAAAATAGCAATCTATTTTCTGAAGCTATTAGGAGACAGCATGAAGTAAAGGGATGAAGGAGTTGGATAACTCTGAAACTTCTACTCTTCCAGTCATGGAATGATGCTTTTTGTCACTTTTCTTACAGTTAATACTGTTACAATTGACTGTCTTCAAATAAAAAAATACGTATAATGGAAGCTTGGTACTGTCTTGATTTATGGTCTTTTAAAAATCTGAGTTTATGCAAAAATTCTTAAAACTGTAAAAAGTTTTTGGGTGTCCTTTGTTTTTAATATTTTCACAGCTTCGAAAGTACTTCAGAACAGTGATTGTAACTATCCTTAGAATAGTATTATTTCATACTATTCCACAGAATAGTAAAGAGAAAGATCAATTAACTTGATAAAACTGACCTGAAATTTCAGTTCTGAAGTATAATATCTGTTGACGTGTATTTAAAGCTAAAATAAACTAGCTTTGTCTTAAACAAAAGCTGAGTCTTCTACTGCAGCTGCCATTTTGCCCACAATGTATGGACAAGTGGATTATACGTGAATTGCGGTTAGGCATCTAAGATGAGAAAAAAACTAGGAATTAAAGTTAAGCACTGCTCTCTTCTTTATGCTACAGCTAAGCTCTTCACCGGAAGAAACTTGTTTGTAGGGTAGTGGTTTTTTGTTTTAATGCAAATAATAAAGTATAAATAATACAAAATAAAATGTAAGTTAGCTGTATGTGCTGTTTTGTGCTATGTTTTTAAAAATAATTTCCCAGTATGTTTCTTAGAATATATTGCTAGCATTTTCTCAAAGGTAGTTAATCATACATAGTGATTTATGGAATATATGTCTTACTAGTTATCATATTCCTAAAGTAAAGAATGTTTCTCATTTATTTTTAACCATGAACAGGATGAAGAGAGTATTCCAATAACGTATCGAGAGTTACCTGAATACAAAGAACTGTTAGAGTTTAAAAAACTGAAGAAACAGAAACTCCAGCAGATGCATGCGGAAAGTGGATTTGTGCAGCATGTGGGATTCAAGGTGAGTTTAAGAGGTGTTCTTCTGTTACTCAGTGGATTGTAGAAGTTTTCAAAGGTAACATGGTTTGGATTTCCTAAAAAGGCTTTGTTCAATATAACAAGTTTGGTTCCTTAGTTCTTGTTCAATGTGTCTGTTTTCTCTCATCTTCTTTAATAAAAACAACCCAAGTAATTCACTCTTTCCGATAGCTCAGGTTTCACTGAATACTGATATTGTATGAAAATTAATAAGCATACTGTCTTTTCCTCATTCGTATTATGAAAATACAGCTCTAGAGCCAGGTTAAATCATTGTAGAATTCCATTTGACACTACACTCTGTTTTGACAATGATTCATTGATGATAATTCTCTGATTAGGAATTTGGAGTCATTTTGCCTCCACCTGAGGCCAAAGAAGGGACAAACATTTTTCATGAGAACAGTAACAGATTAATAATTCTTTTGTTTTGTAGCAACTTCCTATCAAGTAATAAGTCGCAGAAGTTGAAGCAAGGACATGAAACAATAGTTATGTGAAATTAAGAAAATAAACATTAAGTTAAACTAAAGTGTTGTCCCAGTATCAACCATTAATAGGCAACATGAAAGAAAGGGCATTCTCTACACTGTATTTTCTGGTTTGCAAGGGATTTTCTGTGTAACTGGTTGCTATGTTGGAACAGTTTTTTCACGTTGTTTAGTGTTATGCGGCTAGATTTATTTTCTAATACCCATTTATATGAGAATGCAAAGATATTCAGTTTAAAGTTCATTTCAAAATGACTGGAAAATTAAGACAGCCTCGTTAGTTGACATTGACAGACTTAATCATGGTGTTAGACCACCAAGGCGCTTTTTATTTTTGCTATTCCCCCCCCCAAGTTAACATGGTGTGTTTGGTTTGGGGGGTTTTTTTGGCTTGTGGGTTTTTTTTATTGTGTTTTTTTGTTTGGTTGGTTTTGGTTTTTAAGTTAGTGTTTTCTTTCCCAAAATTCAAAACTTCGATCAGGCAGACCAGACTTCTAGGTAACAAACTAGTTGCTTTTTCTACATAAAATTACTCTGAAAAGTAAATTGGCATTATGCAGTGTCAAGCATTCAAAGTTTGAAAGTTTCCTTGCAATCTGAATTTCATTTTGTTACGCATTATAGTAAGCTATGAAACTACATGATTATATACTATTTTCCCTCAGGAGCGCTGCCTCGCTCAGTGCACGGGCTGGACAGAGCTCACCTAATAAGCAATCATTCAGAACACTTTTGGTTCTGCGCGACCTTCAGCCTCATTTACTACACATTATTCAGACTCTGCTTTGAATATTGAATTATTGAATTCCTTGTGGGCTTTTTATGGCTTTCATTGCTATAATATCAGAGCACTTTGCAAATACCTTTTCTTTTCCTTAGGAAATGAAAGGCATGGTATTTCTGTTTCACAGGGGAAAGAGAGGGAAGCTGGAGCACAGAGATTCAGGTCAAGGGTTTCCACTATCTTGGTTCTTAAATTGAGATAACTGGAACCAATTTTTATTTTTTATTTTTTTTAAAGTATTTAGCATTATACTGAACTTGATATTTTCAAAGAACAGCTCTGAGTATGCTTAGTTCCTCCTCATTATCAGCCCTCAAAACTCTGAAAGCCACCTGTGGAAGGAAGGGATACAGCTGTGACAAATCTGTGAAGTGTAAGGTGTTTGTAACCCTGAGTGGATTAGCTATGGCTGGGAACGAGCTGCTCTGCGAGTGAGTTTCACAGATGCTGTGAGAGAACTTCAGGTTCTGAAGGAGGATGAGCTATGGGAGCACAGGCTTGTTTCCCACATTTCTTTTTCCTTTTCAATCCTGTCACTGCAGCACTCTTCAGAGTTTAGATTTTTGAAAAGTTCTCCTTGCCTTGAAGTCCCATGTTCCAGGTTTCCTTTTTTTATCAAGTATCTTTGCATTTCTGCCCCTCTTCTCTACCATTGTGAATTTTTCATCCAGTCTTGATGTTTTGTTTGTACTTTGTTTCCTCCTCTTCATGGCACGCTGTTCTTGCACTTAGCTGCTGTTGTGTTGTCCCTGATTCTTCTCAGGGGATTAGTTCTTGTCTTCTTGCTCAGCTTTAGTTTTAGACTTCTGTTCCCTTCCCTGAATATGTTGTCCCACTTCCTTACCAGCCACCTGGCTTTTAGTTCCAGCCCACCTATAATGTGTTACTATGTTTCCTGAGTCTGAAAGTGCATCAGTCTGATCCGTGGTGTCCTGATCTGCAGCCCATCAACAGCCTCCCAACAGGCTCTACTGGTCTAGTCTCACTGCTTTCTTCTGCCATGGAAAGTGAATCTGTACTTAGACATTTCATATGGTTGGACTTAAGCTATAGAAACATCACGTTCATGTATTGTGTTGCAGCAGTTCTTACAGCCATGTGAGGATAAGCAGTGACTGCAGGCAGGACTAGGTCTGCTTTTGTTGAGCAGGAGGATAATGTCAACATGGAGCATTTGGAGAGTGGGAAGCAAAGTGAGAGAAAGATTGATCAATCCTCAGGGCTCTGGAGGGCCTCTCCTAGAGTATGAGGACTTCTTTATCCATGAATATGTTATGGTCTGTGATGAGAAGGATTCAGCTGTGTGGGCTAGTAGTAATCGACCTACATACATGCCTTTCTATATGGTGTATTGGTGTATACTGTTACTGACATAAGTGATTACAGTTGCTGTTTTTTCAGTGCTCTTCCATCTGCTTCACAGTGTGATAACTGCGGAATTGAACCTATCCAGGGTGTTCGGTGGCACTGCCAAGACTGCCCTCAAGAAATGTCCTTGGATTTCTGTGATTCTTGTTCTGACTGGTGAGCAGCATACGCTTCTACTTGTTATTTGTAATTAGCTTGAATATCCCTATGTGGCTTAATTGTTGTGTATGTTGGAAATCTTCGCTCCAGCATAGGACACATCTCCTGTGTTGGGTGAAGTGGAAGATACTTTAGGATATATTTGTGGGAGATATATTTTGTAAGCGTGTTCTGGATGTATAATTTTTTTTTTCTTAATACAGTGGACAGATAGGTTTGGTACTGTTAAATAGTGGGGGAAATTATATTTTATGAATCTGTTAATATGATCACTGTTTCTGAAAGTTAAAGATAAGGAAAATATTTGACTTTTAATCTGTTATCTTTTTCTTTCCCTTGCAGTCTGCATGAAACAGAGATTCATAAGGAAGATCATCAGTTAGAACCTATTTACAGAGCAGAGACATTTTTAGACAGAGACTACTGCATGTCCCAGGGCACCAGTTACAATTATCTTGACCCAAACTACTTTCCAGCAAATAGATGACATGGGAAGCAGATCTACCATCTTGGGCTTACTATCCTCTTTGAAAAATAACAATGGCACCATTGTTAATTCTGTGCACATTTTGGAAAGACTCTGCTTTCCCTGAAATGTCGCTCACAGCATGACAGCTTCCTGGGTGTACTTGTCAAACTACAGCTTTGAGCTGTCATGGTTCTAGATCACTGAACAGCAGCTGAACATTCCTAGTGTGCAGAAGGTTTCACTGGGAGACTTTTCTTTCACCACATTAGTCATTTTTAGGTGGTGAATCTAAACACAAAAGAAAAACATACAAAAGGGTGAGCCAGAAATGAGAGCACACATTAAAGATAGAGTAAATTCCAAAGGCTTTGAAGAACTTGGTTATAATGAGATCCAGAGGAGATGAAGTATTTATATAAAAACAGTTTAGTAGCTTGCAGTTTTGTTGTGAAATAGTTTTCAGCACAGTAACTGACTTCTTTAGGCAAGGTTTTAACCAATGACAGTGTTTGCTTCTAGGATGTACTCTAAAAAATACTCACTGTCTCAGCGATGGTTGGTTACAGGCCTTTATTAAATTGGAGCTGCTTAATCACATTGACTTTCAATTTTTTTAATTTTTTTCTTTTTTTTTTTGTTTTTGTTTTTTTAAAACCACGATGAACTCTATTTACCAACAGTGAAGCACTACAGGGGGCAACTGTGGCATTGCTTCCTTAACCAGCTCATGGTGTGTGAATGTTATAAAATTGTCACTCAGATATATTTTTTAAATGTAATGTTATATAAGATGATCATGTGATGTGTACAAAATATGGTGAAAAGTGCCAGTGGTAGTAACTGTGTAAAGTCTCTAATACTCAACATTAACTCCTTCAAAATAAAATACACAGCCTTCTGCCTCTGTATTTGGAGTTGTTAGTGCAACTCATCAAAGAAAACTGCCTAATATAAATCATATATATGGTAATAATTTTTCCTCTTTTGTAGTCTGCACAAGATCCATGAAAGATTGTATTTTTATTACTATTTAAACAGTGATTAAATTTAGCCTGAGCAGTGAGCAAGGGTTCACATGCATTCTTTTATACTGCTGGATTTTGTTGTGCATCATTTAAAACATTTTGTATGTTTCTTCTTATCTGTGTATACAGTATGTTCTTAAATAATGTTCAATTGTCAGGAGAACTGTGAGAAATAAACTATGTGGATACAGTCTGTTTATATATAGAATGCTTACTGTGACTTCCTTTCTGTGTAGTTCTGACTTTTTAATCAAGATGGAAAACATTAAAAGGACATTTTAATACGTCATACAAATATTCACTATGCAGACCTGCAAGATGCCCAGCGCCTTCCTCTGCTGTTAATTTCAGTGGGAACTGATGGTGCTCTGCGCCTACTAAAATATGCTTTGCCTTTTGCAGGATTAGCATTCTAGATTTCTCATATTTTACTTACAAACTGTTCTTTTTCAGATTGCAGAAAATTCAGATTTTAGTAGCCTTGGTACACTGTATACCATTGTCTGAGAAGCTTTGTAATTATTGTGACATATTTTAGTTAATATATTTTCTATTGAAATGTATAGCTTGTGATTCAGAAACACTTGATTATTTTATAACTGTAATAGACTTCCAGTTGCTTTGAAACTTGAATACTCAGAGTCATTAGCTAGAAAAGAACTAATTTGACTTTAAAAGATGGCAATAAGAAGGATAATTGGCTGGCTGCACCTAATAACTTTAATTATAAACTGATCAGTATTAAGTTTTGCAATAAATTCAGGTGTAGTTATTTTTTGCTTCAGAAAAAAAGAATTTTAAGCATTTAATCTATTTAGAAGGTAATACAGTACAGTTACTAAAACACTGAGCAAGTATCATATGTAAACATATCTCAAGTATCTAGTATACTTAGATAAATTTAATAAACGTTAAAAAAATACAACACAAATTCACATGATGTATTTTAGTTTTTAATTGGAAAAGATACTGCTCTGAGAGGCTCTCTAATACAATAAAAAATGTGCTTTCCACATCATTCACACTGTTTATAGGAAGCTAGAGTTGATGAAGGTGTATTATCAGGGAGAGAATCTGTGGTAATCTTTGCTTTCTGTTGATATCCTGAAAAAACTACTGGAAGAAAATAGCAGAAATACACTCGTGAAAATATGATTAAGTGCAAATATTCAGTCATCAGTTTAGCATAGCTTGGGAAGAACAAAAAGCCATGGTATAATTTGAATGAGATTTGAAGCAGAAGGAGAATTTCAAGTCTGAATCACCCAAGAAAGAAGTGTCTTGGATAAGTCCTCTTTTTATTGAATATGTATAAATATTTATATTTCCATATGCATGCATATACAGCTATTTCTCTTGCATACATTATGAACATATGCAAATAGATCTCTAATGCACATACACCCAACCAAGCATGGGAATTTTTTTTTGTTCCACAGAAAAGACCAGAAGAAGCAGAAAGAAAAATTCAACTGAAACTGTATGTTAAATAATTTTTGTAATCTGATTTAAAAAAAAAAAAAATAGCAGCTGATTGTTGCCTTTTGTTCCCATCCCGCACAAGTATGATACTCCACATTTTTTAACTTATATTGTAATTAGAAGTAATAAAAAATACTGCAGACAACCTATCCAGATGAATTTGCAACTTCATGGTAACTCCAGAATGTTTTACTTTTTCTTTTGGAAAAATACTACACCAGACAGCTGCCAGTGCTTCAAGGCTGGGTTTAGAGAAACCGGCCTTCTCAAGCTGATGCATTATGAGAGTCGCTCGCTTAAAGCTGTTGTACTGCAGACGTTACTGGTTACTTAATGGCACTGGTCTGGAGCTGGAGAAGCACGTCCTAGAGCATCAGAGGTAAAATGTAGGCTATAAAAGGACCCAGGAAAGACGGAACATCCAGGATATGAAGGATAAGACCGTATCTAAAACAGTCCCTTAAAAAAATAATTGAATTAGCATTCACAGGGCAAATGCCAAGGAAGAAAAAGAAAACAGAAGACTGCCCTGAATGGAGAAAAGACATACTCTGTAAGCATGCTGATTTGAGCTATATTTTCAAGTCATGTACTGTGCTTTAAAAAGGATTAAACCCACATATACTGTAACAGAAATCATTACTCCTCATTTTTGTACGTTTTATTTGTATTATGTCTTCATTACAAGAAAGGTAACTTTAAAAATACAAATCTGCCGCATAAAGTACAACTTTGACAGTAAGAGCAATCATGCAACCCACTTCAACTGTGAATTCATCCAGTAGTTCCAGTAAGAGGATGCAATTACTTTACAGGAATGTCAAACAAGCTTTTATTTAGCTATCAATACCAAAGAAACTCCACAATATTTTGGTTAACATAATGGAAATACGATATGATTTTTACAGACTTTTTTGCAGATACTACAGATAAATGGCTTACTAAAGATGCAAGCAATATGAATCAAATAACCCCTGACGTTTTCCTCCTCCCCCCCCCCCCCCCTCACCCCTGTCCCATTCCCCCCCCCCCCAAGTTTTGGCAATGCCGGTGTAAGACAACAGAGGATGATCTGAATTTTGTATTTGAAATGCTGCCAAAGTATGATTTAAAGACATCTTCATACATTCTGGCTCATAGTCAACTTTATATGTAGACTTTAATTAATATAGTAAACCTGCTGTTAATATGGATAATTACTGGATTGCACATTTACTTACACAATCAATATTCACCTCGGCTCGCAAAACTGGGAAGTCGTCATTTACAATATCCTACGATTTGCAGCAGAAGACAAGGCTGTCTCAAAAACGGTGTCTGCTCCACGATAATGGATTGACAGACTTCCACAATATTCAACTGTATCTTCAATTAATTTTTCTGCTTCTTCTTGTAATAGTGTTCTGGGGACGTGTGAAAATTTTATTTTAGCTTCTAGCTTGACTAATTCCAGCTGTCTTACAGCTGCACGTAACAGAGAACAGATTTGAGTCACTAAAACCCAAGAACTAGCTAAGTGATACTACAAGAATTAATACTGTTAATTAGAAGAAAATAATAACCAATAGGAAACTTGTATGCAGTAATCTTAAAGTTAATATGCTAAATGGTGACTGATGTGGTTGAAGAGCTCACTGCTGGCCAGGCGCTGTTTGACTTCCAATCAAATGTGTGCGATCATGAAATACAAACCAGAGCTGCTGTTCACCATGCTGCTTTTAACCCGGGAAGAGCAAACAACCAATAAAACAATATATAGTTCTTAGTGTAGAGTTAGCATACAGACCACTTTCTACTGAGTGTATTATCAGAACAGAGAAAAAAGATTTCACCTAAAATAACATACCACATGCACAAATTCCAGATACCTCTCAAGAAAGCAGTATTGCTTTGAGCAGCATTTTAACCATGACTGTCTAGTGCACGTGAGGTGAGGCCGTGTACACGCCATTACTGCGCTTCTGTTGAAGAAGAAAATGGTTCCTCTTCCTTTTTCAGAAAAGAGTCAATTGTCTTGCAGACTTCCAGAAAAACATCCTCCTGTGTTCCTTCTGCATCAACCTGTGAAGCAGGCAAAAAACATCAGTTTTGATTAAATTACAAAGAATTATCTCAGACTCTAAACACTGGCACAAAAAACTGGTCCAATATAAAATAAAAGTTGTTCTGTTTCATGTTATAAGCATACTAACGTAGAGGAACAGCTTCCATAAACCAAATTATTCACTGTGTTTCCACAGATTTATGTGAGAAGATTCTGTAGGCTCCATCGTCTGGAGCAAAGTACATTAATCAAATGTCCTGGGATGTATCAAAAATGTATCAAATGAAATGGGAGCTTAAGCTCTTTCTCCAAAGTACTCATGTTTTAAAGTAAAATTACACTTTTGATATACGGAACAGTTTCCAAAGATTTTTAGAAACTATTTTAATATTTAATACCCTCCAAAAGAAACCTAATAGAATAACTTCGATATCATCCTATTAATGCGACTTGTTAATTTGTTTCTTGTCATCTAAAGCGTCAGAGTACGTAATGCTGTGACTGACCTAAAAGCTTTCAAACGGCAGTAACTTAGCGAGGTTGTGTGTTCCTGTGCATTTGTACTTGCCAGCTTGGTGAATTGCCTCTGGTTTTACGACAACCTTTGGGCAACGCATGTTTTACAGTGGCACTGGTTTTGTTGTACGAGAACTCACTTTCATTGAAGAAATTTTTTTGTTTAACACCCTGAAGATTCTGTTTTGGCCAGAGGTTGTCCAGGCTGTTCAGGTTTTTTTTTCATGACTGGACTTCAACAAAAACAAGACCAATTTATTCTCCTATGCTGAGGAAGAGAGCGCTGCATTTTAGCAAAGAGGAATGATGTTTGTAGCCAGTAATACTTCTGTGTGTTCCCTAGAAAACGTAACGTAGCACCGAACTTTTCTGAGCGATGAGTTTCATGTCCATCCCATGCAGTGAGTGTCATGCAGGTCATCACTTGAGGAAGGAGAGCTGTCTTTTGCCTTAACAGTAGTGACGAAGAAGCTTTCATGCTGGCTGTGTGCACCATGCAGATTGCATCTGATGATTATTCAGTTCCTCTCAAATGCCTGGTGAGAGCCTCGATTCTCTACTCAAACGCAAGCTTCCTCTCTGCTTCTCCATGCTTAAGCCTTTCATGCACGCATGCCATGGAGTTTGCGCACATTTAACTGGACCCATGACAACTTTGCTAAAGCCTGTTCTTCTGAACTACGTGCTACGTTTTCACCTCCAAGTTGCTGACTAGGATGCCAGACAATTGTAACGTTTGAAGGGGACATTCCTGACCATCCTACTTTCTGCCACCTCTTTGTTCTGCAGGAGAATAAAAGGAATTTCAAACTACAAAAAATGTATTTTTGAAATAGGCCATGAAATTCTTCTCAGATACGGTGTTGGCTTGCAGCCAGCTCCTGTACAGTCTGACTGCACTCAATGTACATTTAAGTCCCTCGGTGCTAAATCTTGTGTGGGAGTCAGCAGCTGCTCCTTGCAGAGATCCAGCAAGGGATTGCATTCACGCTCCGTAGCTTGGTTTCGCTCTTGGTGGCATCCACAGATGCTGCGAAGTTTGGTCCCTTGTTGCATCCTGTCGGAAGCGCTGGCACTCCCAGCCAGTCTACCTCCACACACAGCAGTTCCAGCACTGGAAAGGACCAGCCTGGCCAACCTTTAAGGAGCCATGCCTGACTGGGTTCAGTCCCCTTGGACGCACCGCAAGGGTATCTTCCAGTCTGAGCTGAACTATCCTCTCCCCTCCTGGCAGGCTTTCAGCAGCACGGTTCTCTTGCTTCCCTTGCTCTCTGTCACGCTGGCGTTTGCTGACATTGCTGCTTGATGTAATGCTGAAGTACGCACATGCTGGAATAGTTTGCGAAGCAGCAGGTGGTGCCTTAGAAAGGTCAGTTCTCAAACAAGGGCTGCATGTCTTTCAGAAGCTTTCTATGCCACAGAAACAAAGGGTTTAGGAGGGGGTTACTTACTAGTAGCAAAGAGAAAAGGGGAATGGTGAACAATTCTGGACCAAATGCCTACCTTCTCCACTTACTAATAAAACTAGCAACTCCCATCTCAGCTGCTATAAAGCAGCTTCTTTTGTCTGTCTCAACTGCCAAGACACCTATTTTCATATGGCTATCCCACGGGAAATATACTTCACACAGGGTGAAGGCCACAGCCGTTTCAAAGCTCTCTTGTCTTAATATGTATTTTTATTATCTCTTTATTCCATAAATACATCTGCACTGGATAACCGATCTAACCTAATCAGCACAGCTGATATTGCCATTGGCTTTTCGGCGACCTCTTCTAGAACTGGGACTGATACTCAGGTCTAGATCTAGGCAGTTGCGATAAAGAATTAGGTTTGTGAGCATGGAAATTGCCACCCTTTATGACTGGCTGGAATGCTGCCTTCCTAACAGTCACAGCAAAATATGGAAGAGTGTGACTAATGACAGCCCCAGTGCTTCCCGTGCTGGCCCCCTAAATAACAAAGGTCCAGTTCCTAAAACTAACTTAAAGTCGTGGCACAAAACTAACTTACTGTAACAATAATTCACAGCTAGTACCACAGTAATTCAATGACACTCTCTGCAGCTCCAGGAGAGAAAACTGTGTATCTCTCTTTCTCAGATTATAACAAACCTCATAAATTAGGACTGTTTTCAAGGTTATTCAAGGCTACCGTCTTCCCATAAAAGCAAGATCCAGATACAGTTTTCCATAGTGCTTCCAGTTTTGAAATGCCACTATGGCTTTAGGTAACTTCAAATACAGAGAAATTTAATGAGCTCATATGAAAACTGACAGGAGTAATCATCTTCATAGTACAATGTTGCTCCTTTTGACATTAAAATTAGCCAATTAAATTTTCTGTCATAAAATCTCCATTTGTCATAGTTTTTGGGATTTAGAACCCTAGATGTATACTGCCACTAAGAAAAGCCCAATTGTCTGTAGAGAGGATGACTGAGGACCACCGTTTTCAGAAAGACAGACTGAGACTCTGGAATAAACTCACTAGTTAGAAGCTTCTTATTGAAGGTCAGTCAAGTTCAGCTGTATGTCACTAAGATTTATATCTTTGTCATTAAAAAGAGTGTTAAAAACCTCTCTGAGACAGTGCAGTACCTGGTTCTCAGAGCAATGGATCAAGCTGTCTGGAAATCCAGTGGAAACACCCTGTCCCGATACCTATTCACATTTGGCATGAATTTACCATTGTGTTTTACCTACAATCCCCTGCTAATGTTTCTGATGTACCTTTCTAGACCGGTGTCTCATCTAATGGGTCACAAGCCAGCAAGGGGGGTGTGACATAGAAACACTCGTTCCTTTGTTCCCCACCTACTTACCTACCAGGGTTAATGATTCTCTGACAACCTTTCAAAAGATGGAAATAAATACATGCCTGCTATCACTATTACCACTGATTATCCCTTCTCTAAAGGGAAAAGTACACATTTGCCCCTCCCCAGAGAAACTTCTAACAGGGGATCAGCATGAGAAGGCTCAGAAGTGGAAGATCATGAGAGGGTGGATGGTCACTCGCTCTTTCATAATGGCTACGGAAAATGTTTGTAATAAGAATCTAGTAACTACTGCTTACCCAGCATGTGACTGCAACTGATTATAGAAAGAAACAGTAGAACAACATGGTGAAAAAAGAAGAAAGAAAAAGAAAAAGAAAAAGAAAAAGAAAAAGCATTTTGGTTGAACTTTGTAGGCTAACCTTCCATAGCACGTGGTCTGCAACAGTGAAGGTTTTTGAAAATCCTCTGCTCTGGACTGCCTACCTTATTTGTTTACTCATGACCCTTTTCCTCAGATGACTTTGAATAGGGAACTTGTATTTAAGACACCTACTAGGTGTCTTGCGTTAGCTAGGTAGGATCAGTTTTGCCTTGCTTGACTACCAATGCATTGCTCTTCTCCATTACTTATTACCCTCCTACATACTGTCACTTGAAAAAAGCTTTAAAGGATGAGTCAGATATTAAAAACAATCAGGTTTTTTTCTCCCTTTCTTCTCAACTGACAGAGGGCCATATATTCAAAGGTATTTACATTTAGCCACGTTAAAACACAAGTAGGTGCCTACTAAATTTTCAGACGCCCTTTTCTGTCCAGCTGCCTTGGAAATCACTGAGAAATAAATTTAAAAACAACAGTATCTACCTGCTTACTACAGCTACCATAGTGCATTTCATTTCATTTCATTCATCTGAAACATCTGATTCCCACAGAATCAGGCAGCTTGCAACTGTTTTGTGAGTAGTGCTTTCAGTCCTTGCACTTCCAGTAGGAGGTCTTTGTTAAAAAGCACCAGCTTGCTGTCCTTAGCGGCAGGTGGGTGTTCTGTAACTGACTATAATAGAAATTATGGAATATTGAACTATATGCCCAAAACATGATCTTTTAAAAATTAATTGGAAAATTTCTAACTTATTGTTACAACTACTTTACCTTCCAGAACACAATTTAGAAAATTAATGCCTTAGCAGAAAAGTGAGCAGAGGACACTGTCATTCTTTGCCCTTCATTCTTCAGTCAGTTTATCTTCCCTTGTAAATATATCACCGTGAGTTACATCACAGTTCATCTCAGCTGGGTGGCTGGAAGGATCACCATTATTTATTCCTGTCAGGTTCACAGATGTTCCATCTGCACCCAAATTCTCCACCCTTTGTGCACGCCTCATGCTTCCACTGCTGAGCAGAAACACTGACAGGTAATCGTGGTCAAAGGGAAATTTCAAACAGAGTCCTGATCTTTTGGCAGTTTCATCAGGTCACTGTTCTTGTTCAGAAGTCAGTGGAATGGAAAAATGTTCAATTTCCAAATATCATATTAGTTATTTATGAATGCATCTATGCACAATAATTCTAGGTTTAGAGAAGGTCATAAAATTCTCATTGATTAAAATGGGAATGCTGTAACAACCATGTAACTTTGTCTCTTCTGTGCAAGCAAAGCAAAGAGAGAATTCCTAATGACTGCAGAGGAAGCTAGGTCAGACTTGAGTTTTTCTGTCTCTACTGTGTTCATTAGGCTCCTTCCATCCATGCTGTAACACCCGTTCCAATGCAGAGAATGAGAAAGCTCATTTGACAATGTAGTCTCAAGCACACCTTGATATGGCACGACAGATCAGTTCCTCCTCCACTGAGTACTCATCCAACATCTAATTCCCACACCAGACCTTCTGCTGGCCCTATGCCCAGGACTGAATTTTACATTTGCATATTTCATGTGCCTGTTTCAGCACTGAAAACTTTTAGGCTGGATAGGACAAGTTAAAACACATAGCACCGTTGCCATGTGCTGTTCCCAATCTGTGGAAAACTTTGCCCAGCCCTAAATACACTTAAAATGGAGAAATCCAATAATACCAATATGCCAACCCTATTTTCTTGTTAAACAAGTCTATTTCACAATTCTGATTTTCTTTTCTGTGGCAAAGCAGGGACTGGGTGCTATAGTTCAGCCCTTCAAGACATGATCACTTATACAATTAAACACTATTTCACCTACAATTATTAGTGGTGCTTAGTCACACATTGCAGTAAGCTGGCTAGAAAAGGTTAATGCTGAATTTTCATGGCAGTTAGGTGGGATTTAGACTCTAACATTCCTCTTAAAATCTCAGCATCCACTCCTCTGAATTACTAAGAAAGTGCACGGCTGGCATCTCAAGGGACATAAAGCTCACATGGGCCTTCCACTGAAGAACTGCTTCTGTTGAAAAAACAAGCCCGGGCAGGAATAACTTTCCAGAAGGCGGCAACTAAAGATTCTTTTAGACCCTTCTTCTCTTTCTCTCTTAAATAGCTTCTCTTCAGACGCTTTGACCATCACTTATCCTGGGATCACAGACTGACCTGGATCTGCAAACAGCACCTTCAGGTAAGACATCGCTTCCCTGAAGCTATTGGATCCAACCAGCTTTGCCTGAGAAAAAGAGTGCACAAGCCTCTGGCCTGTATTTACACGAAGGACCATGGATTATTTAAAAAAAATCCATGAATGTAGATGAGATCATTTATTTTAAGGGGTCTTCAAATCAACACTTGTAAATTAACTTTGGTGGCTTTGCCTGAAATGGATCAGGAAACATATACACAGTTCTTTCAGCGAGCAGAATTATAGAGGCAGCAGCATCTTAATCGGAACATTAACATCTTCAGCCAGCTCTGGTCAATGCTAGAGAGTAATAAAGCCCACTTAGGAATGAACAGATTCCCAAAGCTGAAAACGTGTGGTGTTAAAATTAAAATCATTAAAAATATTTTAAAAATATTAAAATATTAAAAATATTAAACGTTAGACTGCATCTAGGTAAAGTCTAAGCCTTCCGTGTATGTGTATGATATTACAAATAACAAAATATCAAAAAAAAAAGAACTATTTTAGCCTTGACCACAAAAAAAAAATTGGAGTCAGAAGTGATATTACTTCTGATTAAGTGAATCAGATATTACTGATATTTTTTCTGCTTTCCACCTGAATTTCCTTTCTTCATTCAGAGAACATCAGAATGGCTGCTAATGTCAGTGCTCAGCAGTCTGTAAAATACGTTGCTATAAATAAGAACCTAACCCCACGTCCTGGGAATTGCAAACTTCCCCTTTACTCTCTGCTTTCTTCAACACATGCAGCCTAAACATATTCACCACTAAAATAGTTTTAAAACTGTAAACCTAAATGTCTATTTTCTCTTAATTTCCCACATAGCTAACAGTTACACATTTTGTGTTATCTAATTCTCTTTGTTTCAAAACAGCTGTTGACCAAGTCTTAACTGTTTTTTCTTTGTCTTTATTCTTCAGATTGTTGAGCCAAATAATGTATAGGTTTGCAAGATGTGCATTTACAGGTTAATAATACAGCTTGGAAAGAACCTCAGTGGGTCATCTAGTCCAGCTTCCTGCTCAAAGCAGGACTAGGCACTGGAAGGATGCCACTACGCCAGGCACTACGCTCAAGTTGCGTCGTTGACCAAGTCAGACTGTGTGATTGAACTCTTTGAGTTCACTTATCCAGGAAAATTGCCTAGAAAAATTTCCTAAACAAGCATTCCTTCCAGAAAAGATATTACTTTGTTTCACAGTATTAAGTGTATTTCCAAAACTGAACGTTCTTTTTTTTATTCCAGCACTGTCCACTGCAGAACTGATAGGGAATATTTGGATCAGAATAGCTATTGAAGTCAATTGCCCTGCGCAAAAAAGTGCTCAGACCTACTTTTCCACTTTAGGTCCAAAGTAAACTTTAAAATAGATTCCCACAACTGTTCAACAGCACTTGGTTAAAAAAAATCACTTCTCTCACCCCTGAACAATGAAACGTTAACATGCTGCTTGTATGAAAACTACATTTGCTTCTGCTCCTTGCTGTACAGGCACCAGGGCTGCAGGCTTGTACCCGAGGCTGGCTGAAGGTGACAAGGATAGCCTGGGAGGATTAATTTTAAAAGCCTACCTCTGCTGAGTATTTTGACAGTGTTCTCTAAATGCTGATAAAGAACTGAACATGTAATTATCTACATCATAAGGGTTGGGGAGGGGGCATCTCCCTACTTTACTTAAATCCATAATGGAATCACATCTTTAATAGCCGATGTGTATTTTATCAGTTTAGTAAAAAGCGGATGAGGTAGACATTTCAATACACAGTACCTGTGTTCAAGAAAAACAGAACACGTTTTTCAACCTTAAAAGGACATTTTACATGATAATGTTTATAAAGCTGATTTTACAGAGCTTTCATACCCAATAGTTCCATCCAGAAGATGGAAGTACGTTGAACACCTACATTCATCAGAAGCAAGTACAGACACTGTACAGACATTGTAGGAAAAACAGTGTAAACGCTGTTCAAGCAATGCACGAGTATTTTCTAACTTGCAAACACACAATGTCAGTTCCCCCAGAAACTAATGATAAAAGAGTGCAAAGCACATACCCAGTTCTGACCCATAGACTAGGCAAGTCCCTTAAGGAGCTAATGAGCTATAAGCTTTCAAGAAAAGACTGCATGTTTTGCCACTGCATAGGTTGCACAGGAGATGGAGCAGAAACTTGCAGCAGAAGTATTAAGGAAGGGCAAGGAGAGCCCATATCAAGTGAAATAAGGCAGACCATGAATGCAAAATCTGTGTGAAAGTATTTAGTGCAGTTTCATTCTCTTTGGGGCTGTCACTTCCCTGATGTTTCAAAAAGGGAAACACTGCGGTAGGCACAGCTCACTGGAATAAGATCTCAGAGATACAGAGCTCTGTTTTCCTTTGCATCATCTCACTGTGTTGGTGCATTGTACCGAATTCTTCATTAGACACATCCTTGCAATGTTGGCAAGGTAGCTCGTCAAAGACAATACAAAGAAAACTAGATAATCATTCTTAAGCTTAAAAAAGAAAAGTGATTGGGGATTTTTTTGTGTGTGCCACTCTACAGTTTGCCTTCTGTGCACTTAGTGTGGGGTTGGCAAAGGACGTAAATCAGGACTCTCCCTTTGAGTATCATTTTTCTCAGGACTATGTCATTTACTCTGTTCTCAGGTCAGGATATGGGTGCATAAATTAGCTGCATGTTTCTCCTTTGGGAACTTTGCAGAGGAGAAAGGTTTGGGACATGTGAATCGCATGTTTGCTACAGCCTCTAGAGAAAAGCTCCCATAGTATTTCCAGAAACTGTTATTGGATTCTTTCTCTTTTAGGACAAGAAGGATCAGTAGGACTAGATCTTTCAGTAGCTGAACATAAGAGATAGTTTGCCACAATGGAGCAGAGAAATATATAAAAAGAAATATAAACATCCTGTATGAATGAGTTTACAGATGTGCCAGCAAAGTTAATTGCACTGATGGAATTTTTCTTGATTCTCTGTAAAGTATCGATTAGCGAATAAAAAGAATGCTTTAAATACCACATCCTCAGCAGGTGTAAACTGAGGTAATTAATTGAAATTAATGTAACTATGTCATTTGTTCCAGCAGAAGGATCTTTCTTGTGTGCAGGTCTCTCTTATTTCAGGATATACACTGTCAGTTTTGTAAATTTAACTAAAGGGCTTTGGATTAACATAATCTTTCACCCTAACTCTGAAAGCCCTTACAGAGAAATAAATCCTAATACTTAAAGAAAAGCGTTCCAGCATTAATGTTTAATAAGAGATTCTATACAGATGAGGTAGTGATTCAGGATATGTTCTCAGACTCAGGATAAATTTTTAATCTTTCAAATCTTTTTATTCCTTCCAATTGTACTGTGGAACTCAGAAGTTTGTAGAAGTTGCAAACAAACCAGGGAAGCGTAAGATGAGAACAAACTGGAAAGCGCAGAAACTAATACAGTTTGTAAATCGTGTCGTGTCAGTATTTTCCAAATATTGCTCATATAATGGAAGTAAAAAGCAATAATTTAATTCAAAAGGTCAAGCAATTTACCTTGCATAACTGTGTCTTCCTTTCATAGTATGCGATCACAGGTTTTGATGCTTGGTAATAGCTTTCGATTCCTTCCTTGATGGTTCCGGCGTTACCAGAGTGCTGACTGCTCTGATTTCTCATCAGAAGGCGACTGCTCATGGTTTCTGCAGAGCAGTCCAGGCAGAACACAAGTTTTGGTTCCCCAATCTAGAGACAAAGAAAACCACTAAGTATTCAAACCAATGGCCTGCTAAAACTGATTTTGTTTGGGTAACTTTAAAAAGAAATGCTACTGAAAGAGTCATCAAGGAATTTATTAGCAAGTTACTTTCCTATTTGCCTATGCAGAAATTATGCTTATTAACAAATACCTCTTATCCTAGCATCACTTAGAGATCCCAGTATTTAGGATCAAGGCTGTGCTTGATTGGGCTCTACACATACAGAGAAAAAGAGACATGATCTGAAAAATTCTGGCTACTTGGACTGAAGATCGTCAGTTTGTTCATTATTTGCAATTGTTTGATAAAAGCTTGATGCAAACAGCACTGGACTCAGGGAATGCTTGACAGTTATTTTTTTAGCCTTTTCTTTGTTCAATCTGTGAAGAGTATATTTTCATTCAGGGAGTGGTAAACTGTAGCTTAGAATTTCAAGAGGCAATAGAAGGAAACGTCCAAATTAAAGTGTGCCCACTTGAAACGGAATGAGTAGCAACAGACAGGCTCAGCGACACCATCGAAGGCTTGTTATTGGACGTGTTCACAGGAATACACCCTGTGAATTACTTTATGTCACACACTATTTTAGGTCAATATTTGCAGCGTAACTCTACATCATTAGTACCCACGGCATAAAGGAAGGATGTGATATATTTCTCTGCATTTTCAAATTGGTGAGTAATTTCCGAATTCTATGAGAAGCCCACCACTTAGTGCTTTTTGGCTAGTGCCAAACTAGTCATAAGGGAGAGTCTGCCCTTTTCTATAAACAAAATAAATATGGATTTATTTATTTTTATTCCCAGGCCTTGGCAAAGATAGTAAATAATTGTCTCTCTCTACATTTGGTAGTAGATATTGCAGTACTTTATGGGTGAAAAAGAACTGGCAAGATAGAGCAAAATGTTCCTTATAATATTTTAGGGGAGAGCCAAAAGTTCTAAACACAAATCCCCATCGTTCTTTCCCCGAGATGCTGAAAAATATGTGTGACATTTAGCATAAACCTTGCAATACGCTCTGTCATGCACCCTGCTCCAGCACAGCGCTCTCTGACACAAGGTTTTGTCTGAGCAACAACTGTTGGGCTGAGTCTAAAGGGATAAACTCCACTCTGCCAAGTAAAATAAAAGTGTTACAGGATCAGAGAAAAGCAATGTGATAATTTTTCCATGCAGTTAGGTATTAAATCCTTCAGTGATGCTCTCAGGCTTTTTCTCATTCCTTCCCTTTCTAGCAGGGAATTGGAGAACACCTTTTAGGAAAGAGTGAGAATTCCTGAGAAAAGACGACTGTTCTTCACACTAGTGACCATGAGAAATCCATGCTTTTACCATGGCTACAGCAAAGAAAATCTAAATGACTGATACATGGAAATTGCCATTGCTACCTTTGTTGACAGCCCTTAAAGGAAGAAATATTCTAAAGTTAAAGACTTCATGCTAGGCCCTCTGCATTTGACTGAGGATGTCTGGATTATGTTGACCTTTCTACTGCCTTAATGACTTTCTAAGAGACAGCTGAAGCCAAGGGATTATGTTGGACAGTTCAATGACAGGCTTTTATCTATGCATTTTTTCCACACAGCTCAGAAAACATTAATGCTATTAGCAGCAGCAGTATTGAGTTTGGGGATTAAAAAAGCCAACAAGGCAGTTTTAGCAGTGCAAGAGACTTAGATCGAGAAGTTAAAAAAGATGCGGGCTTAATCAATGATTAAAACAAATGTCCTTTTTGTATAATTGGACTAGGTTAGTGAGAAGTTATTTCCTCCCAGCTCCACATGAGAAATTCCATGGTCTGTTCTAAATTATGATACAATAAATGAGGAATGATTCCTTTAGTCAGTTATAGTCCTATCATCACCTTACAATGAGGATATGAAGGAGTCTACTGACTGGTAGGGTCAGGTAACAGTACTGTGTTTGACAGACTGGGTCTGACTTGCTTTTGTAAAATCTATGTGGTTCTCTTAAAAGTTTCAATGTTGCTATTCTCTGGAATTCAAAATGTTACAGAAATGTCATTCTTCTGAGTTAAAAATTGCAAAAACTAAAAGTAATGCCCCTATCAGATATTACAGCAATTTTTACTAGTTTCTTTTTAAATTACTGTTTTCCTGACACAATTTAGCTTAAATTATGCATGCTGTAGGGACATCTGCAGGAAGCCAAACACGTCTAATGTATTGGGTCTTTTCTCTGTCTTATTGGGTATCTTCCACCTGGTGATGTGGAACTTAACTTACTTATAATTTAATATTGTTTTCTACTTCTCACCTAGCAGAAAGACCGAGGAGGGAACAGAGGCATGTGCTTCTCTAGAATTATGGCTAGGTAAAAGTACAATTATATCATAGCAAGGAATTGGGCAAAACTGGCTGGAGAATAAGCCGTTTCTACGTAGCTAATTCTATTTAGGGCTGTCAAGCTTTTAAGTATAAGCACTATTCCCGATGTCTTCCAAATAGAACAGCTCTTTGTTAACAGTTACAATGCTTTTTACACATCATGTAGATATGTAGCATTATTCATTTGCACTTTGCCGCCATTAATTAATAACGCCTGATGTCCACCTCTTTTCATTCAATTATAATGTAGGAAGAACCTCATCGCCCTTTAGAAAGGACTGCAAAGCATTATCTCAGTAATGACTCATTCAAAAAAACTTCACAGACTTACTGAGCAGCTTACAGCCGGCCAAGTTCACCCTGTGGAAACTGAAGTGGATACGTGGATACAACAGGGATGACAGCACATTCAAAATTATCACTCGGGATCCTTCTATTTTAATCCAACTGTCAAAGGCAGCCCAGGACTACAGGATCTTTTGCTGCTACAGTGTCTACAGGAACTGAAAGGGGCTTTGCTTTTGCACTGGATGCATCAAGTCTTGTTTGCCTGGCAATGCCTCAGTCCAGGACACTCCAACCTCTAAGTCCTACTTTATAGCCTACACCAGTGTTCACAAGACGTGACACATATGCCTGCCAGAAAAGCAGCACTGCTGAAATAGTTCCTCTTTCTGCAAAAAATGAAAGAAATCTCCAGTGTCTTTTTAATAGTCTGTGGCATTTTAGTAAAGGAACTAATAGATCAACATTTCTGTGAATGGCTTCTATAGCAAATCCTATGGCCCATTATTTTGTCCAGCTTCTGATGCCTAAGTCTTGTAGGCTTTTGTGGTAATCAACTAAATAAAGCAGCTAAAGTTTCAGGGAGAAAACAAATGATTCATTAAAGTTCTATTACCTTTCAAACTTGTATAGGACATTTGTGGAGTGTAATATGATAAAATATATACTTAACTATTTCCCCTAGTTCACCACTTTTCTTCTAAACTCTGGCAAATTCATTCATAGGGCTTATATAGAGTATTTTTTGCAGCTTGAGAAATGTACAGCTGAGACTTCTCAGTAGGTCTTAGCACATACTGAGGAAATCGGTAACGCTCTGAACTGCCACGCAGTCGCTTGCAAAACGCTCTTTTTATGGCTATGCCACCTGTTACTCATCATGAAAATTTAATCTGTGTTTTGCTGTTTCAAAGTGGCAGCAAGCTTTAGCAGAGCCGGCTCAATGGTATTAACTGTGAAGATACATGCTTTCATGAACCTACATTAAATAGTGCTTGACAAGATTTGCATGAGAAGTATAGCAGCCATCCACTAGAATTAGAAAACGGATTCTAAAAATGGTGCTTTCCACTAAATGTGAATTGTTCCTGGTTTATATTAGATTTGGTATTACGGAGTCTGTGTAGGTGAGGGCAGAAGCTGGAGCTGCTATACTGATGGGGTGCCAAAGTTTCAGTGATCAGCAGCACAACGCTGTTGGATTGGCTCTTTACACATCCCTATTGCAATCAGCTAAAGATGGGGACCCAAGCAGCATCAGAAGTACAGTCATATCTTAATACGAGTTATAACAGCATTACAATTATACGGTCACCTTGCTCTCAAACTCTTCTGCTTCTTTCAGCTCCCGGGGATACCCATCGATCAGGAATCCTTTTGTGTCCCCTAACTTGGAAACCATGGCTTCCTTCAGTAGCTCTAGGACAATACCCTGCATTGGAAAGAAAGGGAGTTACTTGGTTAATTAATAAGAAAGACTGATACCTTTGTTTGTTACACTGACTTTAGTCCTACGCCCTTGAGAACTGCCTTGTTTTGCTAAAAGCAGGTCCTGTGAATGCAGGTGTTTTTCTTGTCCTGCAGGTAGCAGGGCACCCTACTTTTTCTTCTCTCAGGACCAGCTATGCTACACTAATCTAGTGTTGCAACCCATCCACGAGTTCCCACTGTCCTCTAGATAGCTGGGAACATTTCATAGTTTCAAAGTTAATGTTAATACCTGTGAAACTCTGGAGTACTGCTGCAGTATTTTCCAATCTGATTGCATTTTGCTATGTCATTGATATAATTATATTACATGGAAAGTGATAAGAGACCCATCTGACCAAACACACCGAAGAGCAAAGCAATCAAAATCAAGCCTCAGCACAGCTTTTAGTTTCCCCTGAGCAGCACTTCCCAGTATCTTTCATTAACAAATGCAACCTATGATCTAGCTGCACTTGCTGAAGACCCACCAAGAGTTGGGGCTGCAGACCTGCCACATAAAAGGCAAGTCCAGCTGAGAACAAAACATTCTGTCCTCATAGTCTCCATTAAACTGCAGTCTAGCTACTCTGGGATGTCAGCCAGCTCTGCAGGGAACTGCCGCAGGTATTGTAAAATAGAATAGCTGCCAGGAGGACCAGCTCTGAATCTGAAATGTGAAGCTATAAAATGGACATAAGGTTTCTGTTTCCCGTACTTGTTCTTACATTTTGCAATGCATAGTGCAGCATCTGTCTTACTGTACTTCATGACTAATTTGTTGCCTATGTGAGTCTGAAATGTAAAGAAATACTGGCATAGAAAGGGGGAAGAAGTGTCACAGATCTGGCAATGAGGAAACTTCTCCCTCAAGTTGCGGATGAATTTTACTTAAATGGGAATCATCAGCTCTAGTCTCCTGTTTCCACCCTTTTAGACAATCTACCTACCACTACCTTTGTTTAACCATTAGGACCCCAAATAAAACCGTCGCTTACGCCAGGCACGGGTTCATCACATTCCATGATGTCTTTGATCAATTTACTTCTCTCTGATAATGACGATAACTCATTTTGGAGAAGGTCACCAGTGGACAGGTGAGTAAATCCGTATTTCTTGGCTAACTGTTCACATTGGCTACCTTTGCCAGAGCCAGGGCCACCTTTGTGAGGGAAAAATATCTAGAATTAGAAAAGAATAAAGATCTGCCTTTTCTCAAACTATAGCAGCCAAGAAAATGGGAGGAAATTGATGAGACTGCCTATTTTGCAATTTTTTTTTTTGCAAAGACAATCTATACAGTAGAACAAGTTACATACTTCCCTTCCGACACACTACACTGCTGACTCAAAAATGTGTACCAAAGTTGAAGGAGTCACAACGGTGTGGAATTTCTTGCAGAAGAGAACCTGTTCCTAAAACACCATTACCATGTAAAGGAAAAACATGAAACAGACAGCCAGTGGGGAAGGGTATTTGAGTCAGTATATGTTCAGCTTGATAGCTGCAACAAATACTAGCTTCCTTGCGAGGGAAACGTTTTGCCCCCATTTATGGAATGGAAACATATAGGCAAAGAGATGGTGAAACCTGCCTCTGTTATGTGGGATGCACACAGATGTACAGTAACTAAACCCTTTTGCACTGTGGTAAACGTAAAAGCAAAATTTCACTGTGCTTGCGCCCTTTCCCTTTGAGCTGGAAAGCTCTCACGTGCTGGTACGTCCGCCGATAACAGAGCCAGGTACTGAAGCTGCTAAACGCTGACGAAGGCTCGGTCATGCCACTCCCTGCAGCTGCGGTACTGGCTTGTTCTTCATGCATGCTGCAGGGAAGTGTAAGAGGAAAGTGCTCAGCAATGAAGGGCACGTGGAGACCTTGCCACCACCCGCTCCTCTACATCCACAAGTGTACTCAGTCACGAGCTAGAAAACTGTATCTGAACCAGTCCCAGAATCAAACAACCAGAGGGATGAAGGGCAATCTCAGCTGACAGGGCACTCAGGTGAAGCTGCTCAAGTGATTTTTCCACGGGCTGAAGGGAAGGCACCTGTGGCCGGTCCCCCAGCTCACATCTCCCGGGGGCCTGTGGGGAGACAGAGAGGGTGGGAGGGGAAGGGCAGAGACTCAGGTGAATGCTGTAGGTGTCCTCCTGTCAGAAATGGTATTGCAAACCTCCCTGTTTCCTTTGGCATGAGAGCTGTCACCACCTCAAGAGTTCCAAAACTCTGCCTCTCTGGTAAGCGCCCTTTTTCTGGGGCCATCTCAGAGGCTCTGGACACCTCCTTGCTCTGCAGGTGCTGGCATTGCCCTGTCCCACCTCCTCAACAGAGGTGGCTGCTCTTCCTTCCTCACCCTGAAGGCTGACCCTGTGAAATGCCAAATGCTTCTTCAGCTGCTTGCCGAGCGGCAGCAGCCACCCCAACCTGGCTAGAGAGACGGGCAGTCCATGGAAATTGCTGGAAGCTACTTCTTGGGGATCCCGCTCCTGTGGCGGTGACCTCCAGAGCTGCTGGCGGAGCTGAGGTGAGCACCCCACGAGGGCTGAACTTGGTGGGGAGGGCTGAGGGGCCACGTTGGTGCCGGGGGTGGGGGAGGCCGGGAAAGCAAATTTCCATTGTGACAATATCAGGATTTGGGGAGAAATTTCAAGGTGTGTAGCAGCATTTTTACAGTCTTTGATGGATCTATTCAGAAGACCTACTGCAGTAGAAGGTAATTATACCCTTGTAGGGAAACAGTGCTCAAAAACGAAAAGAAGATGCAAGGCCAAAATAAAAAAAAACAACTTTTCAATAGTTTTTTAAGCACGTGACTTGTATATTTATCAACTGTTGGGACTTGCAAATATGACTACACAGCTCTATTATGTGGATTTAAGATGCTAGAAAATACGTGATTTTCCTTTTTGTTTCTATTTCCATGAACAAATATAGGAATAATATGTTCACATTTCCATGAACAAATATAGGAATAATATGTTTGCAATAGAGTGAATTTGGCACCATCTCCTCCTGACTTGAACTTTCTTCTAACTTTTGATTCAATTTAAGAAATAATTGCTCCAAGCATATAACTTTCAGAGAAGTTACAGTACTGTAGCCAAGAATAAAAATTGGGTCATAAGGCAGTAGCATCAAAGGAACGGTTTTGTCTACTGTAACCAGGAGTCTTTTACTTCAGCTTCACAAAGACAATTATCAGCCCGTGGTGTGAGAATCACGCTTGTGCTACAATTTTAGCTAGAAGTATCTTTGTCACAGTCTCATTTTCTTTCCAATGCGGGTTGCATGTTGGTTTTCTATTGCTTTAATAAGAAGAAAATTATTCTTTTGTGAAAGCGCTGATTGAAAGAAAACAAGGAATAAATAAGAGTGGCTACAGAGAAATAGATACAGAGAAATTATAGGCAAATTATCTGTAATGAGACCACTAAATATCTGTAGTGGCAATTAATTTTATTTCTGGTCTGTTTTGGTTTTTTAGATTAGTAAGTTTGTGTGTGCATGTGCTTGTTTACACATTCTGTCTCCTGGCCTTGAATGCACTAGCAGTGCAGTAATTTAATCCTTTTTATTTGGTGGATATACACAGTATTAGAAAAAAACAGCTATAAAGATTACTTTATTCTGTTTCTTATATAACCATTTCTCTTCTGAATGTAGAGCCGAAACAGAAATTTCATAATGTCCCTTCGTATACTAAATAAACTAGAAGTCTTTTTAGAAATAACAATACAAGGACAATTTTTGGTTTTTTAGCAGGTAAATATTCAGAATAGTTGACGTGTTTCTACAATAGCTTTATCTGTCAGTATTTTAAAAGAGAACGCTGTCAGAATGACCCATTATGCAGGGCATACACCATAATGAGCATTACCATGTCTCCAAAACATTAATTAAAATTGACCATGTTTATTTTTTATAGAAGAGTTCCAACAAAGCTGAGATTAAAATGCTGAGCTCTTTAAAGAGGAAAAGACATAACTAAATAGCAGTTATGTGCTGAAAATGGTAAATTTTATGGCCACTGCTATTAATTTAGTATCATTTGATGGGTAGCACAGCATCCTACTGCTTGACAAACGTATATGACCCACTTTACAAAGTCTCGTGCTTTCTTATCAACGAATGAGACCTCAGTTCTTGCTTGGCCTTATCTGAGAAGAGGCTGAACGCCCCCAGGAAATTCAGCATTGAGGACCGAACACATACTCAGCATTTACGCCAGTGTTAATTTACATGCCTAAAGTTCAAGTATTAGTTAATGTCTTGTCTCTCTCTCTGAAGGCCAGTATTTAATGTGACTGAAAAAGAGCTATTTAGGTGGGAAAGAATGTGAAAGTGCATTTCCTTACTCATTAGATACTTCCTTCCAGCTCAGGGTATATACTCGTAGGACTGCTACATAAGCAGCTTTAACAGCAAAATAACCCTGCAGTCATGAGGCTTATCAATTTGTAGTGTGCAAAACTTGTATTTCGTTCTTTTTAGAGGGTCTCTTTATTAAATCTATGCATCTTTCTAAAAAAATGAGAAAAACTTAATAATTTAATTGAAGAAAGTTTAGAAGGAACAACAGCTGCATATTAAATATAACAAAAGCTAGCCCAAAGATATATTTTCAGTTAAGAAGCCTTCACTGCAACTTGTTACGCTATTTTTCAAACAGAAAAAACTTGAGACGTTGAAAAAGGTAGTGATGTTTTCCCAATGGCTCAATTGTTAGGAGGAGGAAAATATGTCCCCACTTTTGTTATGAAGGCATAAGATTCTTTCTGAACACTGCCATTTTTTCTGTATGCTGTCATCTTTTACTCTGCCTACATATATTTTGGAAAAAAAATTGTGTTAACCAGTGACAGACTGATTCACGGTAACTTGCTATTCAGATTAATCATGGGGTCTTTTCAATTTTCATATATGACATGAAGATAAAGAGTTAAAGCCTAGAAAATGGCCAGAGGAATTATGAGTATGCTGTGACCTGTAGGAGAATGTAGAAGAACTACCAGCGGTTCTTCAATGTTACCATGTTTCTGTATTATGCTAGTATTGCGAAGTGCAGTACATCTTGCTTTAAAGCTCGTTCATTAATTTAATAAAAAGTTGCAGATTCAGAAATTAAGCACGTTGTAGCAGTAGGATTATTCTTGGAAACTGAATCCTTTGTGTGTCCCTTTGTGCTTTCTGATACAAACAGTAAGCAAGTATCTGGAACCAGGGTACTAGACAGAGCATAAAAAATTAAATGCAGTTCTACATATTGCTTTTCTGTAGACAAGGCTGGATTAAAAGGTCTGTGCGCTCCCTTAGTGCAGTTTTCCCTTCCGTTATGTTGATTCAGCTGCCTGTGAAACCGTGTAAGGGGATTTTCTGGTAAATAACTTTCTGGCAGCACTGCTGACTTAGGTGGTCATCTTTCCCCATTTAATTATTGAATGCAGAAATGCTTCACAGAGAGCACTTCAAGGGGAGAAAAAGAGTGGTCTCAGTGGGTAGGGAGAAATGAGAACTGCCCAAGCAGCACTTCTGAATGTTTAACCGCAGTCTGCTTTAGATCGGTAAAAGATCTCAGTTTAAGAAATCGAGTCTCTTACGCCTGCTCTCCCTCATGCCCCAGTCCCCCCCAGACTACGAAAGACTGCAAGCCTAGGCATGTGATTCAAATGTACCGGTCTGGCCTAGAGCACAACATCACAAGCAGATGAATTAATGATGCCAGAGGGAGCTGGGACTGCCGCTGGGAGCGAGCAGGGACAGGAACAAGCAATGTGAGCAGTTCATGAACCAGCTTTGCTGCCAGAAATATTAATAAAGCAGAAGTGTCATACAGACAGACTGGGATGTCTGTATTTTAAACTTGCCAAATCTGGTAAGTTTATCATATACCAAAATACTATGCACATTTACATAAAATGCCAGCAGCAGGATTTACAAGAGAGTCCCACCATTCATTTTAAAATGTTTCCATTTCTAGACTTTATTTTCATAACGAGTATCATCCCTGTATCATGGAAAAGTGCCTGCAGGGGAAACCTAGCTGCACAGCAGAGCCTCAGAAGTCAGAATTGAAATCAAAATAACCCCAGTCAAGCTATCCTTATATTCAGGCTATGATTTTGGAGGACTTGATTGGTTTGGCAATTCTGTCGGTGCTACTTGGATTATTTATACAAATAAAAATAAGCCTTAGCTTCAGAATATGGCATTTGAAGGCTTCTCAATGGCACCTCATCTGTTATTCATGTATGATTTTAGTCTGAGTGAAACCATATAAGAACGATGCTGTTATTTAACAACAACAAAAATCCCTCAACATTTTTTTTGCTGAAAGATGATTTTAAACAAGAAACAACCTGGAGCACATATTGGCAGGGTGATGTGATGTCCTGGGACATCACTGACTTTTCACCCCTCTTAAAGGAAGTGTGGAGTTCATTTCATGGAAAGTCAGAGAAAGCAGCTTTCATCAGCTTCTACAGTTAGCGCTTGGACTGATTGGGGTTTTAATTATCAGCACTGCTCACCCTATGCCTCTCTGATTGTAGAAGGACCTGTAATACAGTTTCTGTAGAATAATTTAGGTTGGAAGGGACCTCATCTGGTAAAAGTCTCTACTCAAAGCAGGGCTAAATTCAAAGTTAGATCAAGTCGTTCAAGGTCTGACATACCTTGGACAAATAAAGTTTTGGGTGGGTTTTTTTTTTTTATGCACAAGAAGCTAGTGTCTGCAGCTGATAACGTCTTACCTGTAAATGTAGGTGGCGATAGTATCTTCAGAGTGTCAGCTGAAAGGCTGGTCTTATTTACATTAAGCTTAAACCATTATCAGCTTTGGTTCATCAGCAAGAATATGACAAGGATTCTGCAGAGGAAACTGGTTACATTGACTAAGTTTTAAACACTACATTTAAGAGTAAGCGGGGAGTTTGTCTCTGATACAAAGTGCAGAAAGATTCCTGAAAACTTTCTGCTTCAGTTTTAGCCTCAACCAAAGACAAATGTGGCTATGTTTTATGAAATTCCTGTGGAGGACAGGGAGGGATAACGCTCACAGTAACTTTGTTACATGTGACAATTTTCTGGATGTGATATAGAGTATCGCATTAGTTCAGAATGATAAAATCATACATTGTTCATTGTGGTTCAGATTTTACTTTTCATGTTGCTCCAATCAAAAAGGTTGTTTTGGTTGGGGGGGGTGTGTGTATGATTATTGTTTTTGTTTTTGGGGTTTTTTTTGTGAGTGGCCATAATTACATAAGTTTTGAATATTAGAACATCCCCCAAATTTATCTTTGCATCTGTTTAATTTTTTATTTTTCTCTTGAATTTTACTTTACAGGCCACATTTAACTTGTTTTTGCCTCTTTTATTACCCTGTTGTTATCTCACACACTTTTGACTTGCTGGTTCTATGTCTTTGCTTTGCTGTCTGGATAAAACATTGACATTGTTGCTTAATTAATCTGAGTTGACTGTTATTCCAATTAATTCCTACATTAGCTCTAATGTAAATCTTTGCTAATTACATTATTTTTTTTTCTTTCCCTTTTTGGACAATTTTCAAGGCAAATTAGCGGTGGAGGGAATTTTCTGCTTTTTTCCCTCTGTCTTGTAAACGGTATCTCAATTTGTCAGCTATGGCAGATGGTGTATTTATTTCAGTTAGTTTGTAAACTACTTCAAATGCACATCTTTAGAATTCTAGTTTTAAAACATCTCTATAAGCATCTTATTATTTTCTTATGAATACATCTATGTAATGAGTAAACATTCCTAATGACACCTGAGACTGAGACAGTTTTTCCCATTCAAGTATCTCCAGCAGCGTGCTTCAACCCGTCTCGTCTGCTTTCTTTCTAGGCAAGGTATCGTGGGCTGACCATTTCTAGCACTGTCCACTGCAATGGAGTACTTAGCCACTGAGAATTTGTGGTACCTTTTTTTTTTTTCCTTTCTCCATCCCCCCCCCGCCTCCTCCAGCTTGACTGTTTTGTTCTGCTTTTGTGAGGCTTCTTCAAAGCTTTATTTTGTTGTTGTACAATTCACAGTGATGGGACTTCAGCTCTTGACTGACGTGTAAGACAACTTTGCTGCCTAGGCAAATGGTATGCATTTGGCTAGTGTGTATAATGTTAAACCTAGAGTGCACATGGGTCAACAAGTGATTGAGGCAGATTCACCTGCCTGAAAAGGCCGTAAGTAAAAAAAAGCTTGTGGCCACTCCAACCTAGCACCAGCAAGAAATCTGTCTCTGGGAAATACCATTTACCTTCGCTACCTAGATGGAGTAAAATCACGATTTTGCAGTCAAATGAGCAACTGTGAAGATCTCATGTCGGTCAGCAAAAAAAAAAAAAAAAAAAAAAATCAGAAAAAAATATACCCTCACTCTTCACATCAGACTTCAAGAAGCTTTTTCAGGGGTGGGAAGATGGGGGGGGGGGGGGGGGGGAACGGGATATTTTGGGGAAAAAATATAAATCATTCTACATGACTTGTCAACAAGTAACCCATGTTTGGACTCAATCAAACTTCTCATTATAACATCTTCAACAAAGAAAACTTAGACTTTTGATTAAGCAGAATTTTCCTCTGTTCCTAGAAAGCATTTACTAGAAAGTCTGAGATGGATTTTAGGGCAGGAATAAATAGGGAGAAGGTGTGTTTTCAGTTTTAAATTGGAAGATGGGTAGTAGATGGCCTATAAAAATTGTAAATGAAAATTTAAAAACCACTCTTTGAAAAAGAAAAAGCAGTCCATAGGTAAATGAAAAATATGCCTTACCACAGACAATTTCAGAGGCAAAATTCCTTGAGCATCTTCACTTTTTAAAATCTGTGTTTGTACAAACCCAAACATAATTTTCCAATAAGATGCGTGAGGCAGACAGAATGAAAATTTGTCATTGTAGCGAACAGCAGGAAGATGTACTTCAGTAAGCATGGAATTACAGTTTGCTTAAAGACTGAAAATTAAGTGTTATGCATCTTTCCCTTAAGAAAAGTCTCCAATGAAGTCTTCAGTAACCTAACTTTACTTTTTCAAACACACAATATCCACCATAGGTTTGCAATAAATTGAGTCAACTTGTATTTGGTATAAGACAGGGTGAGATAAAAGTACAACACATAAACACGCTACCTTTTCACAAAATCCTTTAGGTTGGAAGGAACCTTTTGGGATCATCTAGTCCAACACCTCTGTTACAGCAGGGTCAGCTAGAGCAGGTGGTTCCAGACTCTACAGTCTCTCTGGGCAACCTGTTCCAGTGTTTGACCACCCTCACAATAAAAAAGTGTTTTCTTGTGTTCAGATGGAATTTCATGTATTTTAAGTTGTCCCCATTTTCTCCTGTCCTGTCACTGGGCAATACTGAAAAGATTCTGGCTCCCTCATCTTCGTTACCTCCCATCAGGTATTTATACATATTGGTAAGATCCCCTGGAGCCTTCTCTTCTCCAGGCTGAAGAGCCCCAGCTCTCTCAGCCTCTCCTCATATGAAGACGCTCCTGTCCCTCAAACATCTTTGTGGTCCTGCGCCTGACTCGCTCCGGTAAGTCACTACCTTTCTTGTACTGGGGAGCCCAGAACTGGACACAGTATTCCAGATGCAGCCTTGCCAGTGCTGAATAGGGAGGAAGGATCACCTCCCTCAACCTGCTGATATTGGAATGTTTTTTGATGCCTCCTGAATTCTGAATGAAACTTCCATTCATTTATGACTACTTTCAGAAGTCAATTTTTTTCCTTAGGAAAAAGAATGCACAAAGTGACTTGCTTTTATGTTACATTACCCATGTTTGGGTATCTATCCTTAGCTCCTTGGAAATGTGTTGTTCCTGCTCTGTATTGTAAAGCAGTTCTGAAAAATTCTGCTTGATACAAAAGCAATTATTCTTTCCAAGTAACTAGTACCAAGCTTTAAGCTGAAACTTGTAAATCTTCTGATTATAATTAGTTTTAAAAGGCTGTTCAAAGTTTATGCTAATTACATTAGTCACATTTATATAATAATGGGCATTAACACGGTGCTTTTCCTCTGTGGACTTCCAGAAAGCAAATATAAAGTAAACCTTGAACCTGCAAAGCCTCAGTGCGTGCTAAGCATCATGCATGGTGACTATCCCGTTGACTTTTTAACAGCATGTTGAGCACATGCAGAATTGAAACCCATATTTACAAAAGTTGTTTCACAAATGAAGAGGTGAAGAGACTTGATTTTTTTTTTTTTCAGCTAAACCTTAAAATTCTGAGTTATAAATCCAATCTAGTAACGTTTTAACTAATGCTGGTGAGGCAGCCTTGCTGTGGGAGATGACACAGCACTACTGTACCTACACAAGAACTAAGGTCATTTTGAATATGTTCATACTTAAACACACCTCCTGCTCTGAGCTTTACACAACTGTTGTTAGCATGGTCAGACCCAGGTTAATAACATGATATTAAATCCTAACTCCCTTTCAAAAGACTAAACCACCATTGTAGTGTAAATACTCTTAACCAAACTGTTCTGCTAAACTTTAAAAGAAATCATATATTTATAATCAAAACTAAATAACATGGGGATTTTCAAATGTAGCAGTTAAATTAGGAATCCTACTTACCGACTACAAAAATTATGTTTGATTTCCTCAGATCTTCTGAAAAGTCTAAAATGAAAATAAAAATTCTTTAGTTGGCAAGAGCTACTAATTTTAATCTTAGCTACTTTCCACGCTGAATTGTGTAATACTTATGCAAGGTCATCTGATTTTACTAGTTTACTTTCCGCTATAATGGTCTGCATTCCAAAAGGAGCTATTATCCACAAGCCTATTTATCTCCCAGTTTCGTAGTTCTCCCTGCAGATACGATAAAAATATTTTACCTGAAAATCAGACCTTGCACATACCCATCAGTTCTTTAAGAAAGAGCAAGATAAGACAAAAAAAAAAGCAGAATCATCTTGATGTAATAACGTGCCTCCTGAGCCATTGCATTTTTCTCTGAATATGTTATTACATTCTAATTGCTATAGAAGATTGTCCACATCCCATTCAGATTTTTATACTTGGTCCACTACATCTGAGATGTAGTCTTAAATTCCCCTGAGCCTCGAATTCAGCCAAAAAATAATAATCTCAAATGAAATCCAGATATTACTCTCATTTTAGCACCAAACTACTGTATGAACTACAGCTTTGCCTTTTACCGAAATTGTGGGTTTTTTTAAAAAAAGCAGTTCCTTCTAGTCTGAGTCCCAGTCATTGGCCTGATTATACCAGTACAGAAGGCGATCTTGCACCATCTGAGATTGCTGGAATTTTATTATATCTTGTCAAGATATAATAATGTGACAAGACACATTCATTTACCACATACAGCTTTCTTTTTTATTATGTGGCGTGTACATCTCTTATTACATATTATTATTAGCCGTAAAAGATTTTGACTAATCCTTTCATTCTTCTTAGACTCTTAGCAGCTCATACTTTCCAATAAGCTTTTCATAACTACCAATTTCTGAAATCACCTATGAGAGCTGACGCTGATTAACAATAGTATTTTCTAATAATTTTTGATCCACTGGCCTAAAGAGTGTAGAAATGTCTTTTACAAGCTTTAATTTGCATTCAAAGAGAATTCACATGATAAAATCCTTTGAGATGTAATTTTCACAATATAAATAACCTGAATTCACTTTACCTTCTAAGTAACTACTTAAATACAAGCTGAAATCAATGGTTTCAAAATTAAATGGCAAATGATACTGAAAAAGAAACTCACCTCCTGTGCTGTCATAACCAGAAAAACTTGACTGATCTTCCTCCTGTTAATTGAGCAATTGACAAATTAAAATGGATATTCTGCATAGTTTACATTTCTTCTTATATCTGCTTATACGTATATCTTAATATCTTCTCCATATTCTAACCTCTCGGTTTTAATCTATGTTGAGATATGGTTAACAATGTCACAGAAATGCTGTTAGTACTGGTTCAGTTGGTAGAACGTGAGCATGGAGAGCCCAAGACAGCTTGAGATGATTAACTGGGCCATATTGTTTTTGTGAGGAACCGCTTTTTCAGTGTCCAACTGCACAGTTCCAGCACGATACCTAAGCAACCAGTGTGCACGCTGAATTGCTTCTGAAGTAAATATGGTATGATAAGCTGTTAGTAGCGGAAAGGCAATACTGGAGTGAGTTCTAGAAGTAAGCTACAATATAAAGATGAAATTAGTCTTTGGTCTAAAACAACCTGAATGCGTTTACCTTCAGAATGCAACACAAGTTACAAGTTGTTACAGAGGCTGCTGAACTATGAAGAGGGATTACACCAAGAAAATGGGGAACTTGGCATGTTTTTTTTCCTGATACTTGGCCACTTAGAATTATTTTGTCACGTACTGTATAGTACAACCAATGAGGAATCACAAATACTGGCCAGCAAGAGTGTCAGAGTGGGACTTCTTTGCTGTTATAAATCAGAATTATATATGTGCTGGACATAGTCTAGGTTATGTAGTGTCAATATACTCACACCATCAGTGCTTCAGTCTAGTCTATAAAATATCAGTAACGGCATTGACAGTAACACGCTCGTATTACATCATCAGTGCGTAATCAGCATGGAATACATTATGCTAGTCCTCTCAAAATAGCATAGGGTTCTCAAGCTGTAGTTTCTTACAGTTCTGCTTCAGTATGCTGTCAGAAATGGCCACTGTTAGAAATTTGTATAGCTGCATGAATAGATGAAGTGAAACGAACAGCGTGGTGAATAGAACGGGTAAACAGAAATACTCTTCATTAGGCTGAAGTACCGTTACACTGGCTACATAGAATATTTTCATTTTTTGATTCACAGTAATTCTCAGCCTATTACAGTGCAGCAGGAGAACTGCCATCTTAAAAAAAAAAAAAAAAAAAAAAAAAAAAGGACAAACTTAAAAAAGCAACTGGATCCACTAAGTTTGCAGGAGAGTATTTCGGGGAAAAAAAACATTTTCAAATAAGAGATTAATCTCTTTCCTACAATTCAAGTGACAGTATTAACCTTACATGTTTTTTCTTTGATGTAATAACACAACAAAATATTTGACCCTGCAAAGGGTCATATAAAAGGCCTGGTTTTAGATTCAGCTTCCTATCGTGCCTTTGAAGGTTTATGGATCAAAATCATTTTAGGCACAAAGTTTAGAGTAAAGTTTCTTTAAAATCAAGATCACAGTTGCAAGTTTACAATCAAATGAAAGAGGCATTACTTCTTTCAAGTATCGCTTTGGTCTCCCCTACAACTGCAGAATGAAACTGCCTCTGTAACGCTGGTGGGCTGCTCAGAGCAGCAGGTGATAATAGAGGTCAGTTTAAGTCAGGAACAGCTCTAATTTTTTAGAGCTGAAATATGTAAAAACTAGAGACAACTGAAGCTAAATAAGCTATCAGCTGCTTTTATTTGACCAACCATATCTGCTTTAATAGAACAACAGGTTAACTAACCAACAAGCCATGTTCACGTAAGGAACAAGTGCTATGAAAAGCCATTAAAGTGAATTCTAATTACAACTCAAAAGCAGGTAAACAGGAACTGTGACATTGATCAGAACCCAGAACATCAAAATAATGAATTCTGTCTACATCTGTAACTGCTCACTTTTCAGGTGCAGAAATATTGTTTTCAAAAGAATTGTGCTTTCTTGACTTTTTCTTTCCCAAAGGGCATCTGTTTCATAACTCTACGACAACTCGGCACACAGCTTGATGTGAGTGGGACCACCAGCCCTGCTGAACTTCCATGACAAAATAAGCTTCCCCATGTTTCAGAGAATAAGTTATTCCATAAAAACATTTTTTTCAGACATAATTGAACAGCACCCAGCTGGGGTGGAAAGAGGTCCTGAAAGCCTGGTCTCTAGGGGAGCTGTAAGAAAAGTCAGGAGGAACAAATTAGAACAGTTGGGCTACAGTTAATTTGGTTTTGATGACAAGGTATTCCTACACAGTTTTCACTATTCTGTACTTAAACTTGACTTAGAACCATTTCCCTTCACGCCTTTCCTCCCACTCTCCTCAACAGTACAACCAGTTTTTCTGCTGATCTGGATGAGGAGCTAGATTTGCTGTTTGGCTTGCAGTCCCTTGTAGAAAGAGACTGGCATCCTGGTTAATGCCAGTCCCCTCATATTTACCTTTGACAATATCTATTTCTAATTGTGTCTTTCTGGTAAGTAGGTCTCTAAACGGTGAATGGCTTAACCTATATTGGCCTGAAAGCCTTGTTCTGCCTGGTTACCAAAGTGCTTTGGACAATAACTGTTGGATTTAGCAAGTGATCACATGAGGAAAAGTCTAACCAATCACTAGATTGCTAATAGCATTTTACACCACATTGCCATCAGGAATACAGTGATTTAGCAGCAGAACAGTCTCTGTATTCTCAGTATAGCTGTTTCCATTTAGTTGAAAGCAAGGTGAGGAAGATTATAATCTTGTATGTAATGAGCTCTGAAGAAAGGTGGGTAGTCTGTAATTTCATATGCCTTTAGAGCCAGGTTATATCTACAAATATTATCTGGAAACATGTCAATTAGTGGGGCATAGCTGACCTTGTAACTGCTTAAACAATATCAACGGCACATTAAAATGATTGCTAAAGCGAGAAGTTTGCTACCTGTAAAGAATCTCTTCTCTGACATTTGCATTTAGAGTTGGAAAATGCAGGCTTCTGACTGTATTCTGACTTCTTGTCATTTAGCTCGTTATTAGTAAATATCTGACTAGTAGTAGGTACTTCATAGGTTAATGAGTTTAAGTTACTGCCTGTCATTGCTAGGTTGTGAAGTAATTTCTATAATAGACAGTAAATCATAGCATATAATAAGGAAATGATACAAAATTCTCCAGATCTTTGAGTTTTGCAATTAATGTATTAGGACTCTTAAGTCATATCACTTTAAAGAAACCAATAAAATACTTTTCACTTTTTTTTTTAAAATCTAATGGTGGGACGTTTTCGTCATTGGGATGTAACGACAACTGTTGTGAATGTTTGTTACCTGATGCAATGAGAAAGCTTTTCTGTTATCCATTAATAACCTCTGCTCCAGTCCTTGGTTTTGTTTTGATGTTTTTTGGGGTTTTTTTGGTGTGGTTTTTTTTTTTTTTGTAGCATGGAAAAGAAAAAAAGTTTTCATCACCTTGTTGTTGCTCTAATGCTTCAGGAAAATAGTGGTGAAAAGTGCCTGATACATTTTATTCAGACTTCTAACAGATATAACAAGAGTTCCTCCTAGAAATTTACTGAAGAGGATACATAATCACGGATTAAGAAGAAAAGAGGCAGTTGAGCAAGGATTTAAAATACAGCATGACTGTTGCCTAAAATTATGCTCAATTTTCAAGATTGAATTTTTACATTCTCAAATTCAAAGGAACGTGTCAGGCACAAATTACATAAACAAATAAAACCTCCATATTTCTCTGCCTAAAAATATTTGTTGTGAATTGAACTTAATGTGTAAGCAAAAATAAGCAGCATAGACAAATGTAACTTTAATACAGAATGACATAATGTATACAGTAGAAAGTACAGGCAAGAACTGACTATGTAGATTTATCACAGTGATCTCATCAGCATCCCTTTGATGGGAATGTAGGTGTATAACCATCGATTTCTCAGCACACTGTAGTTGTACAATTCTCCCTTTGCTGTTGTTAGGTATGCAAAATACTTGTACTCCCGTAGCATTTTATTTCTTCAAAGAACACTACAGTTCCACATAAATCTTCCCTCTACTTCCTTTGGGAATAGAGGCAAGGGCATTATTTCCATTTTAGCAGAGATATTAGATGATTTGTTGATGTAAACACAGTTATATATGGAAGCAGAACTAGGTTTAGGACTTGGATTTCCACTTTCACCTCTTTAGCCTATAGTATATTTACTTTGAATTCTTAGTCCTTAATAAAGCAACGCTTCTACATCCAGTACCCTTAGAATCAACTTTAGCTCTCAATTAAATAAACTCACTGACTAAGAATAGTTTAGGGAATCAGAAGGCAGTATGAGACATCTGCATATATAATTTGTCTGCTTCAGCACAGTCCAGTCTGTCATAATCTGTGTGGTTTTAGAGTTTGACATGTGTTTGCAACTGGATTTAATAGGCATATACCTAATCACAGAGGATGGTCTTTCAGATTCAATGTACGCCGCCTCTGTTTATAAAAATGTAGTTATCACTGAGTGCTGTCCTTACATATATTGCAAAACGTAAAGACCCTGAGCAAGCTTTAGCTAGGCAAAGTTAAGCATCAGAAGAAATTGGGGCTAGTCAGAGATCAGCTGTGGAATTTGTCTTTTAAATTCCTGTTTTCTTCCTGTAAGAGCAAATGCTTGGTTTTTATGAGATATGCTGGGTTAGCTGCAGGTTTTATGTATGGGCAATGGTCCCTGGGAACGGATTTTATGAGCCATACAGTTGCTCGCCATTAAATTTGATTTATGATTCAAATCACTTTTTGACGCTGAGCTGCTTTCTGCAAGCTGAGTGTTAAAGTATGCCTCTGGAAAGCAGGAGTGGCTGTGCTCTGACCACCTCTGCTCCAGAACTAATGATTTATGTGTAAATAAGGTAAGAAACAGTATGAATACATTCAGACTTCAAGGCTTTTCTTTCCCCGAAAGGCATATCTTCTTATATGGTTCATACTGCTCAGCAGAGTGGAGTTATTTGTGTCAAAAGGGGCTAATAGTAATTAAGATGAGAGAACAGTGCTAATGTTATTTGAGGTGACTTTTGTTTGTTTGGAGTGCATACAACTAGAAAGTGCAAAAAAATCAGTGTTTGTAATAGCATCCACAAAATGCTGACAGTTTATTAGATCGCTATGATTCCCTTTTACTTTTGGGTTTCTAGCAAAGACAAGAATCTCTATGCCATTATTCTTTTAAAATAAACCTTATTTTCAGTTCTGAAAATAAAACAAATTTATACCTATACAGAGGTAGAGATTAACTCGTTTTTTAACACTTGTAAACCAAGATCAAGTTATCTGGCTTTTAAAGATATGCAAGATTTTTTCAGATTTTTTATTCTGCTGCTTCAATAGCATAAAGAAGAGTACCTATCAGTAGTTTAGAGGGGGAAAATCAAAATTTGTTTGCTATAGTGTGTGTGGGTTGAGTTTTTGTTAACTTCTGTAGGTTTTTTTAAATGACAAAAAGTACATGTGATTATTAAACATGAAAATGAAAGCAAAATTTATGTAGTTTCATATTGATTTCCAGACACTAGAAAACTGGAAAACATTTTAAAGAAATTAACTTTTAAGGGCAAACTTACCAACCAAGGTATGCAATAAGAACACCCCTCCCAGCACGGTAGCAGCATTTTGCCTTATCAGAGCAGCATAAGAGTGGTCTGGTAAACCGAATGCTTCATTTGCAATTTTTATATTGGGTTTAAAAGGCTGAACTAGAGGGGACAGCATTATATCTAACTCGAAGAACAACTGGGGCTTGACTTTTAAATATCTTTGTGTTCTGAAGACACTTGAGACACTCGACACCCATATTATCTGTGCATAGTTACTATCTATCGCTCATTTTAAAATACTTTTGTCACATACAGTATTCAGTTACTTTTCAGTAGATCTATATTTACAGAAAGGTCCCAGTGCCTACAAAATTATTCCCAGAAGTTATCACTATTTTTCCTTTAGCATTCTTCTTTTCTGTAAATAGCCCTCACTCTTTAAATGATTCTTCTCTACGTGGAGTATTTATGCTGCTTGGTATAAATTCTCCCAGGGGCTTTCTGTTACATCGAGCCACTGCACCAGAGAAGTGCAGCAGGGGACCTTCCAGTGCGTTTGAACTGCAAACTCGGCGCTGCTTAGCTCCTTGTCTTAGACTGCTAACAACAATGCTAATGAATGGACCCCTCAAATCATACACCACTGGCACTATACGCAGAGCCTCTCTGCCCTGAACTGTCACATTGCCTTCTGAGGGCTGGAATTCAGTCGTTTGGGGTTTTGGGGGGGTTTTGTTTGTTTGTTTTAACTTTTAGATGAAAAAGGTTTTTCTGCAGGCCAGACTCGGCTAAATTTCCAAAAAGAAAAAAGAAGATACAAACGCTTTGATAAGATTCAGTTGTGGTGGAACTCAGTAACTGCTTCTCTTGGAAGAACTGAAAGTTCAAGGTGTTATTTTCCAAAGATAACCTACAAAATGTTATGCTTCTACTTCCATGCATCACCATGGCACCACCCATTTATTTTGCTAACATGAGCTCCATTATTTTATGAAAATCAAACTCGATGACAGGTGCAATAGCCTGTAAGTAGTAACCTGCCATTAACTTTAAAGATTTGTTACAGGAATTCAAACTGTCTTTAGGAATATAAACAGCAAAGGAGTCAAGGGTAGAATGTAACTTTCACTTGTAATCTGAATTTTCTAAGGACATTTAATTTTCTTTAAGATATATGTATTCTTCTATTTCATTCTTTAAGATGAAAGTATTTGTCCTCTATTATATATGTCTACAACGGGCAGTATGCTCAAAAATGTCTCTTCTATCACTTGCTCCCCTTCCAAGCTCTTTCTAGCCTGAACCCAGTGTCACAGACTGCAGCACTCACCCAAGATTCTGTATAGTAACATGTTTGATATAAAGCTCTGTTCTTTCCCTTACCGGTCATAATTTAGCACTGCCAGTGAAAAAAGAGAGAGAGGTTGTTTAGTTTCAGGATGGCACCACAAAAAGGAGTAGATGCCTTTCCCTTGTGTGGCAGATGATCGGGTCTTGAGACAGTGAGTAAGGGCTGCTGGCATTGCTATGCCCTGATCACATTAGCCGTTCACAAAACAGACGCATGTACAGATACATAATTCACAGACACATAACACACAGAATTGCAGCAGAGAGGAAGGTGGAAGAAATGTAGACTCAGGAAACGTAGCTAATGAGAACAGACCTTTTAAAACATGGAAGCAGAGCATCGTCTGAAAGATCTTGGCACAGAGGACAAGAATAGGATGTTGTAAAAATAAGACCAGCGTGTGGCCTCAGTTCCTATGATTTGCTGCTATTAAGATAAAAGCCGACAGCTGTGCTCAGATTTTACCTCTCGGAGACCTTCCCTGCTTAATGTTTGACCAAGCATATTCTAGGTTTACTAAAACACCTATTTATGTTTTATTAGGTAGGCTTATAACCTTCAATAAGGAACTTTTACACTTTTTATAATGAACTTCTCGGTTAGGAAGGAATTTAACAATGGGAAGAAACAGTCCACTGATCTGAGATGCGCTACTGTGAAGGAATTCTAAAACTAGGCCACTTCTCGCTCCTTATGACTGGTATTTAAGCCCAAATTGACTAAAGGTGACTGCACAATCACGGGATGCATAAGGAGTAAAAAGACACCAAATAGGAAACATATGGCTTCCTGAAAATACACAGAGGATTTTTTTTTAAAGTGTTTCCAATGTACCCAGAGAAGCCACTCTTCAGCTTCGATACAAGTAAGTTATTTAAAGAGCAGTTTTGTATCCCATATAGTAAAATAGCACCGTTGCAATCACTGCAGTCCAATATGTAAACGTGAAAATCTCTAGTATGTACTTTGACAGTGATTAAGAAATACAAAAATGTTTTATAAAAAGCTGTTTCTTCTTCAATGCTTTAAAATATAGAAATTGTGGCTACAAATATTTTTAAGGATGGGCTTTGGTAGCTGTCTTTAGGGATGCTGGGCTACATAACCTCAGTAAGGTGTCTAAATCTAGGAGGCGGGGAGGGGGTGATTTAAAATACACCTTTGCATTTCATTATCAGCTTTATGTGGATCCTGCTTGCATCAACTGTGTGGGATGCCTGATATTCCCCAAGAATTACGCAGCTTCTCTGGGCTGTAAAGGTAGACACGTAAAATGCAGAACTCGTAAATTTAGCTGTAAAGTTATATTTTGTGCATGAAAGGATAAGGCCTCAGTTTGCCAGCAGAGGGGCAAGTTGGTGTGAGGAAAGCACTATCCTACTGCTATTGCCTAGAAAAATGAGGGTCAGATACTGTAAATTGTAATGCTTTTTTCTACAGACACCTTCCACAAGCCACAGAGAAGAGCTTCCTAAGTTACTGCAAAAGTATTCAGTGGAGCATAAATGCAGCACATCTTGAAGAATGATGCTGCCACTGTTGTTTAAATCTCCAGTAACTCACAAGAGCTCACCATCCTTGCAACCCAGGCCTCGTGCCCTGTACTGCCCACCAGAGCTGCAGGCAGCAGCTTTTGTTTCAAAATCAGAAAAGATATGGGGATGCAAAGACTTCAACTAACCTTGGCAGTTCAGTCCCCCCTAATATATGTATCATCAGAAAGTAAATCCAAATAATGTCTGTGAAAGGAGGAGCAAACAACTGCTTCTGGCATTTCAAAGAAAAAATGCAGATTGAGTCTATGGCAATTTTTCTTGCCCATTTTGCTGTGGTTTGCGTGGGGGAAAATAGAGCAGTAGGCTTTCTTTCACATGCCTTTACTACAGTGTACAATGGTGATTTTGAAAGAGAAAAATAATTCTTTGAGCTTACAAAATGATATAGAAGCACCAAAATGCACTTGGTTTGAGCTTATTAAGGGAGCACTTTGTAACAGGCAAACTGTAGTACTTTGTTACTAGAACTGATTTTTTTCAAGCATTTAATAGGATAGTTTCCATGGCAACTTGAACTGAACAGATTGTTCATTGACTTCAGTACATTTCTATTAAACATCTTTCCTCTGTAGCTAGGCCTGCCTCTCCAGCTCTTTCATCTCTTTGGATGCTTATGCATTATCTCTTTTTGCAGATATCCTTAAACTAGATCAGACTCCACATTTCTGTGCTCTTTAACAAAAACAAATGTTGAGGGAACAGAGTTTCACAGTCATTCTTTGAGTTTCCTAGAGTCCATTTTCTTTTCTGTCACGTACTTCTGTTTTAATCAGTTTCCCTGTAGAACCAGAATCTGTAATTCAAATTGACGCTGCTGCCTATTAGTGAAAGAGAAATGGACACTGCAGAAATGTCCAGCGTTAAAAGCCCAAGTGGCTTCTGGATACTTTTGGTCATTTTACTAAGACCTGTAACGATTAATGCCGCACAGCATACATGAATAAAACTGCTGTTATACCAGAAGATCCTTATGTTCTCAAGTAAAGAGAAAGCACATGATTAATATAGTACATTCTAGATCTGACCCCTTAAATAATTTAATCAATGTTTATCTAACTTTGAAAGGTAGCTTTAGAAGTCCCAGTGAAAATTTCTCCTGCTAATGGAGATGTGCAGTTTGCTCTTTGTTGTATTGTAATGCCAACCCCTGGAACACTGTGTCTGAAGGGTTAAATAAATTACTTGGACTGAATCTTCAATGTAGAGAAAATGGAGTCAAAACACAGTAAATGGAGGAAAATGGTCTTTAGTTTAATCCACAAAGTTTTAGTTAAATGAGGCTTTCAATTTGCTGTTGCCCATCAGTTTTAGGAATATTTGTGTTCTGCTTCTGTATTGAAGAGACTTTCAGGGCCTTTTTATTATCTCTCTTGAATATTTACGTTTCAAGCTATGATAACCAGTCAGGCGGGAAATGTTACAGTTGATAGCAATGGAGTCTGGTTTTCATCAGTTCACTTAAAGCTTTCCTCCTGCTCCCCTAAAGCCTAGATTCATTTGTTCTCTGGGTGGGAAATGACAGCGAGCTGTAGGAAGAATTGTCACTACATGGCAACAACTTTTAATCAAGAGCTTGTTTCCTCTCGTTAGAATGAGAGTAAGTCTTTTTGAGGGCTTTTTTCTTCCCCTTCGTTTTGGTTTTGCTCCTTGCTTTTCAAGTGAGCTGTCACATTTTCTAATTATAAAACATTCTGCACTTGCAGCAAAGATTGGGTTATACAATTTTCTTAATTCAATAGATCGCTTGTCACTGCTGAACAGAAAACCTTTTATTATCTTTCAGTCTTTTTACATCTACTTTTCCTAGGTCTTTGACACACTTTGCGGGGGTGGGGGGGAGGCAATCTCTCCTTTGCATATGCCATTGCATTTACCTAACTGCATAAGTAAATGCAGTCTGACACTGGAAGGACATAGGAATGCCTCAGTTATGAACTGGTAACTTCCTTTGAGGCACAAAAATGCGTTTCCATGTTTTGTAGATGTGAAAAATATTCCCCCTCTCACCCCGAAATATTAGAAGAGACTAAGTATATTTTTAAGGTTTTTACTTGAAGTTTACCTGATTTTCATGTTTCCCAAATTTTAAAGTTATCTATTCTATAAGCACTTGTTCAGGAGTGTATTCACTTTACAGTTGTCTGACTGTATGTTTTAACTTTTTCTCTAATTAGTCTAAATATTCCTCAGACTGGCTAAGGTTGTCTTGAAAGCCTTGTTTTCACGAGAAAATAATTGGATGCTCTTTTCTTCTGGGACTCTTTGATAGGATTCACTGATGCCAATTTTTCAATACTCCCTTTTGGCCTGAATGCACTTGAAAGAAGCCAAATGGTAGCTTTCTAATTAAAAATCCAGTTCTTAAAGATAAAACTTGTCTGATCTCTGGAAACAAGTGGCATTATATTGACAGCCTCTCTAGCAAAGTTGAGAAATCGAATGGCAAGTGTAAATGAACACAGTGAGCAGTGAAATCCTGTATCACACTTGGGAGCATTCCAGCAGCAAAAGACAATCCTTATTAAACCAGATGCTAGTCACAACAGCGAGTTCTGCAAATTGAGAATATTCTATAAAGCACAGGTCTTCCCTCGTTAGAAGCTATGCTGTTGCACCCAAAAATGAGTGGCCCAAAACATATTCCTGATGTCATAATATGGGTGAGAATATCTGAAACTTATCAGTTTACTGTGCTTTTATGTTTTTCAATCAAGTCATGAGTAGTGTAATCATTAGTCCAAAAAAGGCTATAGAGATTGCTACCATGTAAAACTTTGGCTGGTCCTTCCACGAGGCATCCTTAATGAGAGGTACTGTCTGCTCTTATTTTTATTTCTTGGAAGAATATATTTTGGGCAGTCATTCTAAAAACCTAGATTATTCCTTCTGTAATACGGAATCTGACAGCTACAGATCTGAGAAACAGAAAAATAGTTATCAGTGATTTGAAGAAATTTTTATTTATTTATTTATTTTTAAAAAGCGGGTATTTCCCCCCTGCCTTTCAATGCTGTAGGGACTTAGTGATTACAAGTGTTCTAGTTGTTGAAGCATTCATGCATAGCCGGTAGAAAACAATCAGCTTGCTTTTAATTTAGTTACATGAATTTAATTGAACGTTCATTTATAAAATGTACAATACAAAGCTCAAGCTTTGTCTGAGTTATTTTTAATTGTTTCCCCTGTGTACTCCTCCAGAAAAGCCAGATCTTAGCCTGCGTTAGTGTTGCTTTGCACTGTTTCAACAACAGGTACCAAGTGTTTCTCGAAGCATTTCGCTGTATTTTGGAGCACTCCTAGATGAGCTGACGACTACCTCAGTAGCTGGAACCACACCACTCCTTCTCCTTGTTCCTGCCTGCCAGTAAGAGAGGTTATTCTGGAAGAAGTAGCATACATCTGAAGAACTCGGATACTTCTTTGTTGGCTTAGTTTACACTGGAGATTTTCCTGGCTCATTCCAAGAATGAGAAAATGCAAAGGTATCTGTGTACGTCCATTTCAGCTGTGCCAAGCGATACTCATCCCCAGCTGTGGCTTTGTCTTGAGTACATGTTGTGTACTGCTCTAACCCCCAGCTCCTCTTGTTCAGTGACTACCAAGATGTTCTGCTAAAATCTAGCCGTTTCTAGCAGCTCAGCTGTGTAAGGTTGCTTAGAAACCAGCCTTCTTATCCCCCACATTCTCATGACAGATTTCCTATGCAATAATATCACTGCATGACACATTTGTATCCAGACACGCGTTCCTTTTCCACTTGAGAGTCTCTGAGGAAAGGTTGTTGGTGCTTCCCGCGATTCGTAAACAGCATGTGGTAAATCACTGGAGTATTAAATCACTGCCACAGTCAAAACGAGCTCAAGTTTCGAATGAGAGCAGTTCCTCACTCCTGAATTTAGTTATTGATCTTCCTGAGAGTAATTTCTAATTTTGTTTTTTAGACTGGGTAGCTAGATGGTATTATGTCTTTATGGTAATCTCCACTCCCTTCTTTGCTTCTGTATACAATACCTGCTTGCACCATTTCAAAATTTAGACGGTAAGGGCTTTTGATTGCAATTGCTTTCTCCTTTATATTTTCTTTATATTTGTACAAGGCATCTCATGAACTGGGTATAAAAATATTTATTAGTAATAGAAATATTTATATTTTTAAAAATGTCACTAATAAGTATCAAAGATATTAACTTGCAGTTGAAGAGAGTCATTGTCAGCCACTTCATATTTCTAGATCTCTCTTTGACTGAAGGGTTTTTAGCACTGTTTTTAGTTCATTTCTCCTTCTCTGTTTAATAACAGTATTGGACTCTTGCCAGAATGGCAATGTGGTGGTCTGGCAAAATAATGAGAAAAGCTAACCGCCACATCTGTCAGAAACAATATTTGCTATTGACAAATAAGGTCCCATTGTAGGCTTGTTTAGTCTCACGTAAGAACCACACGCACCTTCATTCAAAACTACAGTCCGTGCTTTTACGGACTGTGAAATGTATCATCAGTGAACCATATCATCTGAAATCATAAATTAGTATCATTTTCATATATTTCTGTTAATTTTATTTTCTAACTATAAAACTTGTGCTTATTATTTGAATAGCATTTCAAACACTATGAACCAAGAGTATAATTTCTTTAGTGTTCATAGTCTGCCAAAAGAACGTATTTAGAATGTCACTAAAATGCAAAATTTAACATCAACGTAGTCCAAACATGATTTAAATATACATTCTGCTTTATAGGGCATAAAGGCCTAAACCCTGCAATAAAGAAGTAGCAGAGTCAAGACAAAGATGATGAGAAACTCAAGAGAGCTTCCTGGGGTACAGAATGTTTTAAGAAGGATTTATGAAAGAATGGGATTTAAAATGGGATTTGGAGACAGAGGCGAGCTGTCTGCTTGAAAAAAGCCAAACTGAAATAACAGCCAAAAAGAACAGTAAAAGGATGGTAAATTAACAGAAGTGAATAGGGCTAAAACATATAACATGTTGCAGGTGAGGATAAAGTGTTGCACTGAATACTGCGAAAGAAAACCAATGAATGAACAGATGATACTGAACGAAAATTCAGTTTTGTTGGTCCTGATTTTGTCACTAGCTTTAAAATTTCACAGGAAAAGATATCTTTTGGGAATAATGAGGAAAGAGGTGAGAATATTCGCAACTGCATTTAGTTGAATGATAACAGAAACACAAAGTAGCATTCTTTGCCAAGCTGCTCACAAATCTAGAGAAGTGTTTGTGTTCTTCGTGAAGAAAATGCAAGCGGAGTCGTGCAAAAGTGAAAGACAGAAAGCAAAACATACAAAAATACCACCCTTAAGCATGGCGGTATGATAGGCAGATGGCTTTCATTTTTTTTTTTTTAATTATAAGTCATTCTTTTAATGCTTATCCACAGCACAGTAACAAGAATAGTAATGTTTGTCCTTAGCACAGTATCCAAGACACAGGAACCTCCCGTGTTTCAGTTTGTGCCCACTGCCTCTTGTCCTGTCACTGGGCACCAGGGAAAAGAGCCTGGCTCCATCTTCTTCGCACCCTCCCTTCAGATTTCTGTACACATTGATGAGAGCCCCGCTGAGCCTTCTCTTTTCCAGGCTGAACACTCCCAGCTCTCTCAGCCTTTCCTCGCAGGAGAAATGGCCCAGTCCCTTAATCATCTCAGTGGCCCTTCACTGGACTCTCTTAAGTAGCTCCGTATGTTGTACCGGTGAGCCCAGAACTGGACACAGTACTCCAGATGTGGCCTTACCAGTGCTGAGGTGAACATTAGAGAGGAAAGATGTATACAACTTTTTTTCCCCCTCTCTAGCCTTCTTTCTTCCTATGTACAAGGAAAACGCTATCAAAATTTAGTTTTCAGATGTGGATAGAACGGGATCAGTAGAAAGGCTGGTTTCAACATGCTGTAAGCATTTGTTGTTGTTTTATTCTTAAAAACACTTTTTCAAGGGGAGAATGTTTGATTTGGTTTTAGTTACATTTCACACTTTTTGTACTTTCATGCCTCTCTTTTGAAAAATGTTTTACTCCCTCTTCTTAAATATACAGTAGACTTACAGTGCATTCCAACAATCCTATTTGCCATGTTTGCCAACATTTTAAAATTTGTAGAGGAAACTCAGCAATGTACAGTAATGGAAGATATGGGCTCTTACTACCACAATAATAGTCACTCTTTTCTCATAACCAGAAAGCAACCTCTGCGTATCATGAATTTACTTATATTGCACTTAAAAAGCCCTTTGCTTAGGTACCCTTAAAGTTCCACCACCTTGTTAGACAAATTCTATAGCACAGTATGTACATAAACTAGAAAACTGTCTAGAGAGAGGCCATATATACATAAAATTACCTGGTCTTCAAAGTCAAATTCTGTATAAACAGTATCTCCAGAATCCATAATCAGACTGCAATGAAGTTCATTTGGCCCTAAAATAGGAAAGAAAATTAGACTTCAGAATGGATTGGAAATTTTCACTTTATGTGATGGAACACTATAATATTTCCAATTGTATGTATGCAAAAACTGTGATCTAAGGAACCATTCAGATGTGCTAGAGTACCCGGGTGAATGGTATTCCATTAACAAAGCCTTCAAAGCATCCATAAAAGCTATCACAAATCTTAATAAGGAATGGTTATACTAAATGGTGAATTGTTTCAGCTAGACTGCAAATTTATTGGGCAGGATGTTCTGCATGCCATGACTTGCAGTTGTAAAATTGCCACAGGTATCTTGGCTCAGGGGAGAATACAAACCACGTTTAGGAAAGAGAAAGGAAATACTGACTAATTGGTGATTAGCAGATAAGGATCCTGGAGTGATGTTGATGGGGGACCAAAGCAGCATGCTTCCAGCAGCAACAGTCCCCATTCCTATCCTACCCCTTTCCAAGGTGACAGTGTGGCTCTGCCCCTTCTCCCCATCACTTTCCTGTGCCAGGATCAGCAAGTCATGCAGCCTCTTGCACTTGGGATAACAAAATTCAGTTGCTGAGAAACCTTGACCCGGCTGAGCTTTACAGTTTGGCTTCAGCTGAACTGCTGAAGGTGCAGGGTAACAGAAATTGGGCTTGGTATTTCAACAAGTCATGTAGGGGGGTAGTCATTGCTACACCAGAATGGGAGGATAAACTACTAATCATCTTCCTATATAAACATAGGAAGGGTGTAGCATGGACATCATATTCATGTTCTGGCGTTATCACCCCATTCAGATTATCTCACTCCTGGGCAACGAGGAAGGAAACAGTTTCCTGTGCCCTCCAGATGGTGCAGCCCTACACCAAATCCTGCACGTATTCAACGCACATTAAAATGCCAATAGGCATGTGACTACAGGAGTATTTTTCACAGCATTATTAAAATGAGAACAGCAAAAATACTGTAATGACACACAAAGATCTAAAAATTGTAACTAGCCAGTAGCCACAGGTGAGTCCGATCACTACCTTCATGTGGGGAACAACAGGTAACGCCAGGGGAAGTATGAGATGTGCTTTGGTTTGTGCCCTCATGTCCCCAGTCAGACAAGATCACTGATGAGGAAGAGAAAACAACTCCCTCCCTCCCGGGTTACAGGTGTCTCCACCTGGTATGATGTTCCTGCAAGCACTGGCATTGAGGATACATGGTTTTAAGACTATTGATGACCTGGAGTTGTTTTCTCACCATTAGAGATGTTTGTATGGGTGGCTCTCTGTAACAAATGTTATCAATAACAGATTTTGCAGTTCAATTTGTGCCAGATGCATTTATGCGTTATCTGCTTTTGTTTGCTTCTAAAGTTTACAGAGTAATAATCTATGTAGGTGGTGAACTAAACATCACTAAAAGAGAACAGAGGAGAGCAACCTGCGCGTCATGATGACTAAAACTATAACTGCTTGGTAGAGATGATGATTCCAGGGTGTCTTAATTTGCAATCCATATTACAATTGCTGCCAAATTCATCTTTGATGCAACTCTTTGGACTACGTAAGAGGTACCAGGGAAAGATATGGGTCTACCATCTGCTGGTGTGTTTGTTGTGTCGTGTCCCGTGTCCCCCCCCCCCCCCCTCCCCCCCCCGGGTTTATGTATACTTTATCAGATTGCTATAAAAAAAATAACAGAAAGGGATTATACTCTTGCTACCATAGAATGTCACATGTATATATGCAGCATGTTCTCTGGCATATGCACTTTATAGTCTTTTGAAAATACCTGTCTGTAAAACATATATGCAACCAAACAGATTTACAACTGCTGAGAGAATCTTAATTTTTTATTTATTTTACACAGCTGACATCTCACTCTTGACATTGTGTCACTGTTGATAATATAATTGAACGAAGCCTCAGTAATCACCAGCACTGGCCTACCTTGACACATCAATCACTTTTAAAGGCACTTGTGTGCAAGTATTTGATTAACTGTCACTTAACTACCAAGAGAGCAGTACGTATCCTTAGCTAGAAACGTTAATATGAAATATGGTGCTGCAAACTTAAAGGTCAGGCTGAAAATGAATACTCATGCATAATGTATCTTAAGTGATAAAAGCCATAATGGTTATACAATTTTAATATGTTCAAGCATCTTAAGGCCTTTTTTCTTGAACTTGGACACCAGTTTCCTTGGGGAAGCATAGATTCTTTCTAGAGTATATTCAAGGAAGGTCAGGAAAATTGAAAATATGTGTCTTTTCTTTCTTGGTTCTATGAAAACTAACAAACCCCATAACCATCTATCACCAAACAGTATACAGACTTCTCTACCCTTCTCAAATTGCCTGAAGACAAACCTACCAGAAATGAATTGAAGCAAATGGCTACTCCCAGGGCAAGATAAAGTAATGAGGGAACATATAAGAGTACTTGTGATATCCCTGGTGCAGTATGAATAAGCATGAGTAGTTTGCTATCCTCCAGCTCAGTTTGTTGTTGGAGGGAGCATATGTTCCTGAGTTTGGACTAAATCTTGCTAAAACAGGTCTTCTAGGGGAGGACAACAGGCTCACTAACTAATCGCTAGTACGTGTGGCAGTAGAATTGTACCAGACAGCCACTTTGCAAGGTACTGAGAGTCAGTAATCCTGGTGGTAGGCAAAGCTACTGACAAGGTTAAAGCCAAGGGGAGAGTGTTAGAAAGAGTGGATAATTCAAAACTCAGCTCCAGTTTTCTAAGCCCAAGTTTCAATCAGCAACATTTTATGTAAAACTTGTGGCAATGTTCAGCTATCAAAGGAGAAACACAAAATGTTGGCTTAAGGAAAAGAGAAGGATTGGTTAAAGCATTTGGAAGCAAACATGCCCTGCTGCTTTCAGTGAGGCTGCAGGCTGCACATCTCGTGCTCTGACAACAAAACAGCTGATCATAAGTAAGTTTCATTGCCTTTTCTGAGTTGCGTTGTTTTTCCTTTGATAAGTTGGTACAGTGAGAACAAGGCTATAAAAAAAATGAATACTTGTTTACCATTAGGAGGAAAGTCTTACAGTCTGAACTGCCCTAATTCTTTTCGAAGGGATGCCCCATTCCACCAGATAATCTCGGCTCTTGGTTAACTTAGAACCTTCGTGTGCTTGTATGAACCTATTGCAAACGATCTGAGTAACTGTATCAATTTCAAAAGGGGAAACTCAACAGTTAAAAAATAAAAATTAAGAAAATGCATGAAAGCTCTACTGCCATGGAGAAATAGCTTGCAAGCACCTGATCTGAAAAGGTGCTCTTATGACTTAAAATAGGCTTCCTCAATTTCAGTGCATGCATAAAGTTGAGGTAAGGGAAATGTGGTCATTTTCATGTGCCCTGTATTTTCCTTAGGGGAAAAAACAGAGAGCATTTTATTAGCTACAGTACTGCACAATTAAAAAGTAAATCAGTTGGAAGTTTTTATTAAATCCCTGTTAACCGAATAATCAGCTCTCCAGGGAGGAGCAGACTGCTGAAAAAAGAAACAGCAGATCAGCTAGAATGCATTCCCTTTTTTTGCTAGGCTTTGTATCTTGACACTGAAGGCATCATTCATAAAGATTTGTCTTGCTAGGAACCCAAGAGGACCCAATGACACAGCCTGAGGGACGAGCTGAATTAATGGGTGGCTGCAGTTGTACAAGGGTGCGCTGACAGGAGCTACCCCTGCCAGGTCTGACAGTCAGGGAGAATGACTCCCCTGCCCCCAGAGGGGTGCGGGGCTGTGCTCAGTTGATTCCTTCACCACGAGGCTGTACTTTTAAATTTTATGCTGTATTTTACATATTGTTTGGTGCTCCTAAGCTGAATTGCACAGGATTGGTCATGGAAAGCTGAGAGGGTATGGCTGTTACGGGCAGGTGTGTGATTCCTACCACAGAAATGCACCCCAGAACCCAGGGGCATCGTGGCCGTAAATGTCTCTGGTCCTATAAAACATTTCAGTGTTCTGAGCCTGGGTGCGTGTCACTTTCTCTGAAAGTGTGTTGATCCTTAAGTTTTCATGAATGCAAATGTCAGGCATTGCTTTTTCACAGTTCACTGAATTCATTTATACAATGAAACTAAATTGTACTGATCTGTCTAAATTTATCTGCAGTTGATTTAACTTCCCATTACAAGGTAGCTACACCCCATCATGTGAGTTTATTAAGTCTGCTCCTTGGACCATTTGTGTTTTGGCAAATCAGCTAATGTATTTCCAATCCTTGCTTAAATCCGTTACTTATTTCAAATCCTGGTAGCAATTATATTCAATATGGTTCATTGGCTCAAATATGCCCACACTCCTATTTTAACAACTATAGTTTTTGCACTGTTCAACACTGACTGTCATAAAAGTAACCTAAGAGTATCCTGTGAAACATGTTGCTTCTCTTAATAGCATGTTTAAGCTCAATAAAATAAAAATGTCTTTCTGTGTTATGGAGCATGCTCTGAAGCACTGTCTAATAACTCAATTAATACATGTTGTATATAAGCACTTGGGCAAGACATGCTTAGAAGATAAATTTCAAGTGGAATATAATAGAAATAATTTACTGAAGGACTGATTAGCATTAGAATGATTACATTTTAATTTTGCTCTCAGTAAGATGCTTCTAATATGAATTTTATTGCAACCTTACACTGTTGAGTTTCATGACAGGTGTTGCTCTTAGCAACAGTCTTAACATGTCGCAGAAGGCAACAATAAGAAAATTGTATTTTAATCTATAAAAATATTCAGTTGTTTTGTTTCAGCATATATTGTTACACAGTTGATTACAACTGGATTTTACAGGTATAACATGAATTAGATTGATATGGAGGCATGAAAATATTAGAAATACCATGCTTACGTTAGCCACCAGGAACCAAAATATATTGCAATATCACTATGATTAAAAGACAAAAAGTGAGATCAAGGCAATGCTGGAATTGCGACCTCTAGAAATTAAATAGCTGGTCTCATAGGATCTCTAGAAATCCTACTTCGAATCTCCTTACTATTATTGGTGCTCAGGTTAGGCACCAATTAAATGATTGTGGCATGGCTTCTAATAAAGCTCATAGCTCTCCTATTATTTTGGTGAGGAATTTATTAGACTTTCAAGGAACTGATTGGAACTCATCCAGAATCACAACCAATTTGTGCAAATTGTTTAGCTTTTGTCAATCAGTTTGTCAGAGCTAGCACCTTTTTGCCACTTCTTTCCTCTTCTTGCTATTCAGTTACTTAGCTCATTTAATTAGGAAATCCACACGTAATTATCAATACAGTGCTATACAGTGGGAATGCCATTTTAGGTTTGGAATCAATCTCTTGCCTCTAGGAATAAGGCTAAGCACAAAAGAGGTAAGCGTGCCACTTAAGGGAGAAAGCTAGTAGTCTTTATTCTCGTGTGCATCTTACCTCAAAGCTGACCACTAGAAACCTGTTTTTTTAGCTAATGCACTTTTTATTATTCTCAATCCCCCCACCCCACCTTGATAATTCATCTTTATCTCATTTTGAACATTATCAAAAATAGCCTTATGGGTGGGTTTTGTAGGCTAGCTAGCTTGGAACCCCCTTTCAAATCTTCAAAATATGACCTAATCTCTCTGCCTGAAGCACTGCTCTTTGCAAATGACTTGCTAGTACAAAAAAGTAATCCCCCCTTTGTCAAAAAGAGACAACAGATGTATTGCTACTACTAAACTTCATTGTCCTTCATCAGTTCCTCCTTCCTTGGCAGCCCCCAGATGACTGTTCACGATTACAAATAACTGAAGCTACCCTGTCTGCCAATTTATGGCAGATGACTTAAACTATGACTTAAACAGAGGAGAGATCAGATACACAATTTTCTCTGCTATACATATCTAATCTTTGTTTTAATAAAGCTAGTAAATTTTACAGGAAAACATTTCACCTAGAATTTTCTTTTTCTTTTAGTGTGCTGTTTCACACGACATTTATGACCTCATCTACCTATATAACCCTCATGGTCTACTTGGAATGCAGCCAGGGATGCCATCTTGAAAAAGTTGTGAAGTTACCAAGGAACGTTTTCCTGTTCCCCTCAAGCAAAATATTTCTGACAGATGTTACGGATTTTCAGTGCTTTGATTTTTAGCTTCAATTCTTTTGCAGTCCTTTGTCCCTCAAAGGCTTTTTCTTTGAACACATTCGAGCCTCAGTAAGCACAAATAATAAATATATAAATAAATAAAACCCCCAAACGCCTGACTTATATTCACACACAGTTTCAGAATTAGTACCAATTGTTAGGGAGGAAGTATGATCATCAGTCTCATAGGACTGGATTTCTGGTGAAGACTGAGGTATCATCTGGAACTGAAAGAGATAGCTGACAACTGGAATCGATCAACTTATAAAGTTTTTGTATTAATTATATAGTTGTTTAGTGGACTATCCATAGTATTTTAAGGTCAGCTTGTTGATAAAAAAGATGTTAGGTGGGTTGTATGAAGTTTCCAAGTGTAAAGAGATATTTTTGCCCTTGGTTGGGCAAATGTTTGAGGTCGGTCAAGACTTTGCTACAGTACCTACATCCATACTTGAGGAATATAAAAAAGGCATCCCACCAATGTCAAATGCAGTATAAAAAATGTGGTTCTTTAAATCTTACATTAACTCACCTGCTGCAGCCTCTTTGTTTGCAAATAGTTTATTGTCAACTGCCGAACTTATGTCAAAGAACACTTCTTCTTCATCTCTGTCTGCATCAAACTATTTAAAAAAAAAGAAAGTTGGTAATCAGACACTGCTTACTACTTGGCTGAACATCAACATGTAACATGACTTCTCACCCCAAGCCTTCTTGATAGGAACCTTTCTATTTTTCTGCATGCTGTCCATTGATTTAAGTATGAATCATTTTAATTTTGGCTGAAAACGAAACTGATTTTGTAAACCATTTTGCCTATTTTTAATAGCTTGTCAGGAACAGAAGCTACAGTAAAATTGACTTGCTCAGAGAATGAAGTTCCAAAGCAGAAAGTAAAACTAGTAATGCATATTACATTTTCATTCATTGGATGGTTGAAAAAAATGACAGCATAGAGACCAGAAATGTGATTCCTTTATTGTCACTTCTTTTCAGAGATTAGCATAATTAACTATTTAATTTGCAAGTGACAAATTTTCAGCAATTTCTGAATTGTCTGAAACCAATTTTTGTGACATGTATGTGTGTATGATTTCTTCAGGTAGTTGAGCAAAATTCTTAGGAAAAAGTATGGTATTTTTGAAAGTGCCCTATTATACAGAAAAGAAAGCTTTCCTTCCTCTTGCACTAGCAGAAAGTGTATTGGCTCAGTGATAAATTAATACAATCGGGAAAGCAAAGCTCCTTTAAAATGGCAAATAATTAATTTCTTACTATTTTAAACTTTTTTCATTTATTCTGTCTTTTGCCTGAATTCTGATAGTGATTCTCCCAAGTTTTTTCTCAGCTCTGTCTGACAGGTTCTTTTTACAGCCAGGTGACATGCTTGACAGTGGGTTTGTGTTTTTTCTTATCATATTTATCAAGCTTCATTCATTTAGATCATCACTTATTGAGGCTTTCTTTGGAAAAAAATTGGACATTTTTTTACTGTTGCTCTGGATTTTTTCTTATTTCTTGAATTGTGGCCAGGTACATTACTATGGAAAAAAGGAATACTGTAACCTCAAGTTACAGGAGCAAGCAAATAATGGTCACATCAGATGGCTGTCCTTCAGTGCATGCCCCCCTGTATAAGAGTCACCATTTTCAATCATTCTGTATCTTCAGTGTAATTTGTTTTAGGATGCAGAATGAACCCCAGGGCGAAAAGCATTACACTAGCAATTGCAAGCTCATGAACTTCAGTGGGCTCTTTCTTCCAAGTCCAAGACTGTTGAGCACCTTCCCAGATGTCTCGCCAATACCTGGCTGTCTCATGGTAAAAATAATAGGCAGGAAAAAGCCTTGGAGAGAGAAATTCAAACCCTACTAGGAACTTTGCTGCAGAAGCTAACATTTACAGAGATGAAGTTGTTTTCCAAATATCTATCTCAGAATACAGCGTGATACTTAATGAGTTAATTTTAGAGAGATACTGAATTGCTTGTCTAACACCGACCATTGCAAAATCAGTATCACTCTTTTCATTATCTCTTATGATGAATTATGTATCATCTATATTACTTAAGCTGTTCTGTCACTGGTAAAGAAATTTGCTTTCTTATGGAATTTTCCATCAGTACCTCAAGGTAAACTCAGAGGCAAATATCAGCCCAAGAATAATTATTTAGAGTGGCAGATGTCAGAAATAGTTCAAAAATAGGGAAAGAACATTGAAGAGACAGAATGAGTCTACAAACTGGGTCTGTGTGAACAAAAGAAAATGGAAGCTTGTGGGAGGCCAGAGTACACTAGAGAGAGGCAACCATTGTAGAAAGTTTGCTGCCAACAAGCTTAACTCTCAACACCTGTCCAAGTGCTCAAATCTTAATTGGTATTAGTCCCGATTTAAATCTTTAAGGTCTCGATATTCAGCTTTGTGCTTAGCTCAGCCCTAGAATTCATTTCCATCATAAATGAGCCTACTATAATTGTCAATACATGGAGTTTTCTGACTGGCTCTTGAAATGGAGTTTCTGGCTCTGACCCTGAGGACCACTCAGAAGTTCATCCTGTGATGCAGCACCGTTGTCCGTCTGTCTGGGCAGACATTTATCTGTTCTTGAGGAGTTCTTTTGCCATTCAGCGTTAATTGAAACTCAAAGCATTATTTTTTATTTATAAAGCAGAAATTTGTTTGTGTTTACCTATTAGAAGGCTTACATCTTAACTTGTGTCAAAACTGAGGCTTGTGGAAGAACCGGTCTTAAATGAAGCTGTTGGGCAATTTATTATCCACGCACAAAGAGCAGCTTTGGAATTTCCTTGTTGATAAGAAAAGAGCATTGACCTCCGTGAATTTTTCTGCACTGGTCTGTCTCCCAGGAAGTGTGGGGATATGCTTTTCTTCTGTCACTTCTCAGCAAAAAATGTACGCGTTTCATTAGATATGCTAGGGAAGACATATCATATAATATGATGTTTGTGGGTATGTGTCCACATAAAACCAGTAACTTGTAATCAGGTTGTGTCTGATCATTACTGTGTAGGTTACACCACGCTTGGAGAGATGACAGGCTTGTTTTCTCATTAGTAGCACTCCTCTGAATAATCCAGTTTACCATGAAAAAACACATGATCGATCTCAAAACGTTCTGAAGGTTCCAAGAATTTGAAACATCAACTTCCCCCATTCAAAGAACACCAGCTGTGCTTCAGTACTCTGAAAAATCTGGGCTTTGTAATAAAAGCCTATATTGTCACCAAAAGAAAACCAATTATTTGAAGCTTGTACATAGACTTAGTTTTCCCCTCACAAAATAAGAATTGTAATACCCTGAGCCACAGGAAGGCAAGGTAGCTTTCACAGAGAAAATATTTTTGAAAGAAACTAAGTAACCATGTGAGTTCTGTACTTCATTGAATTGCTAAACATTTTAAAAGGAAATCCTTTGATAATTATTGGAGGCTTGAATAAAACATAAAAGGTACTCAAACAACCCTATTCACAAAGAACAAACAGCAGTAAAACTCATATTTTTAGCAGAACATGTCTAAATCAATAGGTTGCTTTCGCTACTGAAAACAAATCCCTACTTGCTTCAAAACATAGCTCTCTGCAACTAAATTATCTACCGGTATCTTTATGGATGGCTCAGTTTAATTATAGTCAAGGCCTGTGTTTTACAGAAATATAATTTTATTAAACATGCCACTGAAAGTGTTTGCAATACACAAGACACATTAACTGTATTGTTACTGACTTGATACAGTCTTTACCAGTGATGCAGGAAGAAGCAAAGTATCTCTTCCCTGTGAGGTCAGTGGGGTTTGAGGTCTGAACTGACGCTACGGTGTTTCCCTCAATGAGGCACTAACGGGGTTTTTGTACTTCACTATCTCTGTTTTGTTGGGGCAGAAGAAGATGAGGGAGGACTTCAGAGGACAAGAGAATCATATTTCTTTAAGAAATCAGCCTAAATCTTTGAGCCAAGAAAGGTTTCACAAACCTTTCTGAAATACATTTGGGGGCTATGCTTGGTAAGAATCTAGTAAAGTCCCTCCCCTGCCCAACACATACGTGTGGAAGCTGTGGGGCAGCAATCTCCACATCACTTCTATGAGTGGTCCTGCTTTCAAGATTTATCTCCCTGTGATGAAGGAAAAGTATGAGAGGCTTTTTCTACCTTCTCTCTCCTCAGTCAGTTCAATAATGGCGTTTCTGTGGGAGGAAGAGGTAATACAGGATCATTTGGGAGGATGTGAATTTACCAAACCCACACACTGTAGTTACACCACACGCTGTTCTGCTCCCACCTGGTTCGGGGAAACGCATCCCAAGGATTAAAGCAGGAACAAGAAAGATCTCTGAAGTCTCCGAGGTTTCCTTTTAGTTGAGTTTCAGATAGTTTTGCTTTGCTCTGACATCATGATTTAGTAAAGAAATGACTAGTAGAAGTCATGTACCTCAGTATATATAGATTTTTTTTTCCCCCCAATAAATGATGATGGCATAATGATGAATTTTCTGGAAAGTTTATCCCAGTTTCACGTGAACATTGTTGAACTGGAGGATTTGATGCTGGCATAGTGTTATATATAAAAATGATGGAAAATATTTTCTAGATCTTCTGCATTGTAAATAATTGTTCTAGGGAAAGCAGGTTGTACTTGCTGCTCCCAGAGAGAAAATGATTAGCGTTTCTAAATAAGCACCCAACAAATCCTAGCCAACAGAAGGAGCTTCACAGAAAAATTGTCTGAGTTGTTGAACATTGCGAATCTCACTGGTCAATGATGATAAATGGAGGTTTGGTAATACCACGTATTGAGTGAAAGAAAAAAGTGCACAGCTCTTTCCTCACGTCTATCGGGGGGCAAGTGCCAAGGAAACTGCAGTTAACTAGAATTTTGGGTGAGGGTGAAGTCATTCAGCCTGGCGCTGCCCCCTACGGACTGATTCACCCCCAATGACACTGCTGGTCTTTGCAGGTGGTTTATCCAAAATGACAGCCCCAAAATAGGGGGAGATCACAATAGCCTTTCAGATTGCAGTACAGGAAAACTAGAAAGAAATCTGGTTGCAGCAGACTCGCAGGGAATTCTTGTGTGGGCACTTTGAAATAAAGTTAGAAATGGAGAAAGCATAAAACTCCCCCAAGCAAACAGGTGTAGTTAAACAGCTTTTGCAACAGTAGATGAAAATATCCTCTATTTTAGAACATGATGGATGTCAATGAAAAGAAAATAAGCCATGTCCAAATTAAAATAACAACATTGGGCTAATTGCTGTATGGCAATATTCCCATCCACCTCAAAATCAAATAGGATTACAGGAATTGGATGATGAATGCTCTGTTTGCTTTCTTTGCAGGCAAAGACTCCAACAATAACTGCAATTCATAGATGTCCGAGTGTTTTCTCAGTCATTGAAACATATACTATGTCACTTGAAGAAATGCCCAAAATATTGTACATTTATAGGTACAGGTGATCTAATTATCAGACCCACTTGCTGCAAGCAAGATAGTATTCATATGTGCTCTTTTGACCTCTTGGTCTTGCCTCAGTAGGAAATTATTTGTCGCTGGTCTTCAAGAGCAGGAGCGAGTACAGAGTGCTGAGCCTCTGACCACTGCAGTCAATGCTGGTCAGGAAAAAAAGCCAACAGAGTTGCTTTGAGTTGTTCTTTTAAGTCACATCATCAGGTACGGACCTTTCTGTGGTGTTTGACTGATCTTTGGCTGTGGAAAATAGGCCACCAGACCTCCAGTCATATAAATAGGATAGGGGATTTTTTTTCTCACAGCAACTTCTGAAGGCAGATTTATAGTGAACAATTAAGTGAACAGGAGTTGGGTTGTGCTGCTTAGTCAGAGGGTCTAATTACATGTATGAACAGGAATGCTGATTGTAAGCCAAGTGATAACATAATATCGTGGTGTTTGGCGCAGGGGTGATAGCTCCTGGATGCTCAGTGCGGTGCTGGTATCCGCAGCTGATAAACTGGAGGGACTTCCAGATGGGCTATGAGAATGATTACTTGACTACCATGTACAATAAGGGAAGAATTAGGGCTGAGACCAGAGAAGGCTGAAAAATTAATCTGTTTCCTATACCTTTCCATGGGAAAGAGAAATTTTAGAAGTTGTTGTTATATCCAGCAGACAAAATTGTAAGATGCAAGGATGAAGAGCAAGTGAGACAAATTCAGAATCGAAACAATTTACTTTGTTTCTTTACTGCTTAATTAATCATAATTGGCAATGGATTCCCCATGATTTGAAGATTTTAAAGGTTATTCCGAAAAAGAAGAATAGTAAAACATTCAAATAGGAATTAATTCGGGAAAGTCTGCAGTCTAAAAATTGCTCTACATAGCCATAGCTGACACTTCTGGCTTTATAATCCATTAACCAGCTATACATGGAAGTGAAATACAATCATTGTTTAGGAAGAGGACAAATCATTCACATATTTTCACTTGCAGCGAAGGAATAATTTATTTTTAAATAAAAAAACCCCCTCAAAACCGGAGGGTAAGCCACAAAAAAGAGAACATGGCTTCTTGTATCACAGTTATCCCATGCTTTTAAAAGACATATCTAGTTTAGAAGTCAGATTGTACCACTGTCCTTGAAGTGTTGGTATTTTTTGGTTGAAAAGTTGACAATCCTTTAGCTAGTAACACAGAGATTCATAAGACTGAGCAAGTTACAACGATTTTCAGGTGGCAGTGGCTACAACTGTGACAAGAAGAACTCATTATTTTTATTCAGGCTGGTTTAGGCAGGGGTTTGCTCCTGAAGGAGTGAAAACAAGTAAGAACTAGTTTTATTTTACCCCTGGTAATACTAAAAGGTGAAGTGAGACACACGCTCGAGGGTATAGGTGCTGCTTTATGATTTTTGGACACCCACACACAAATCCCTTTAGTATTGTTGTTCCATCCCTAGTTTGCTTCTCATAATAATTACAAGCTAATTGACTTGTGCAGTTACTTCTAGAGAACTGTGGGAAAAGCAAAAGAAAAAAAAATCAGCAACATGGGAAAATGGTAAAGAAATATGTGAGAAAAAATATGTAAGATAGGATAATAACCATTGGGAAGGGAGGACAGGAAAAAAGAGTTGAAGCCCTGTATATGAAAAATAATAAGCAGAGGAACTGAGGAATGAAGCTGGAATGTGCAGACTGGGAGCTCCGGGAACATTTCCCTATTATAAAGTACTTTTAATGATACTCGTTTAAAAAAAAAACACAAACAAAAAAACCTCCAGAACACCACAAAATGGGGGGGAGGGGACATAGGGGTGAGATATTTCTCTGTAATCCATTCTCTAGTTCTAGTATTCTCTATCTTTTATATCAAATACTCTGAAATCTCAGATTAATTTTTTATATGATATTGTATCATGTACAGAAGAAAAACTACAACTGAAATTACACTAGAGCTCACCAGTGATTTATAAAAAATATGCAATTAGCAGAGGTCATAAATTGCTATCAGAATTTAGAAAAGAAACTGCACTGGAGATTTTATCACCATTATTAAAATCCTACGGAATACTCTCGGTTATCTAAAATAAAGTGCTAACACCTTATTTTTTACCACAGGAGTTCCACAGAGGATTCATAAATCATTGCAGAGTCCCCATACTTCTATCATTAGAGTTTCTCAAGTTCCACTTGTCATCCGAGTGCCTATTGCTACGAGTGCTACTTGTAAACAAGCATGAGGGCGAACGTTCACCAGCCCTGAGTGGAGCTGACAGTTCTGTGGGGCTGCTGCTAGCTTTTGTATATCCCAAACTAATTTACTCAAAATAGGTGCAATTTGAAGCCACTAACTATGTAATTTGTGAACACATTAGGTGAATAGACAGAATCTAGTATGGTAAGAAAAAATTAAAATTAAACCATCAAATTCAAATAACATCTTCCAATACCATTAGTGAGAAGTGAAATGACCCTCAAAAAGAGTAAATACACAGTTACAACAGACACTATCAGCTAATTTAACTGCGTTATACCACAAAATGTGAAAATACAAACACGCACACCCAGGCACACAGAAAGATCACACCTGCTCTGCTCCGCTCCTCTAGAAACAAAGAGATGGACCCTGAATAGATTTAGGGATTTTGTTATAGCTGATATGAAATGCAAAAATTATGTCAGATTCTGGCCCATTCCCACATTAGTACAAAAGAGGATAACTTGGGACACTTGTAGTTCGATTGATAATCATCTCCCTTTTCTACTAATTTGGTAGTACATAAACAAGGCAATTACTACAAAAGAGAGGCTTTGGGTTTTTTTGCTCTTAAAGTGATTTTCCATTATTTCATGCTAAACTCAAGAACTTAGTGCCATGGCACACAAGTGTGGAGATGTTCTGACAGTTTAATGCCCTTCGCGGTAAAACCCTGTTAAGCCAGCATCCATACTTGTAATATGGAACAGTATGACACCAAGTAAATGGTATGTCTTATCTGAAGAAACAATTAACAGTAAGCAGAAGTAATAGCCTGTCTTTGTAGGTTTATGTGGAGTAATAGCTTTTGATAGGCAAAAAGAGGGAGAAGTCCTACCTTTATGCTGTGATCATGTTGAGCAACACCCTGACTTATATCAGTCTTCAGCCATAAAAATGAGTGCCTCAGGCAATGTGGTGGCGAGAGTTGATGGGAAAGACACCATCCAATTATGGGCCCTTGGTTATGGGCAGAAAATGGGCAAATTGAAGGAGAGCTAGATTTGACTGGCGGTGAGAGGAGAAATCGATAATTTGGTGGCATGGTAGGTAGAAAATTAATGAACTGGGGGAAAGCAATTACTCGTTTGGTAGGGAAGCTGGCGGAGGCAGAGAGTGGTGCCACAGAGTGGTTTTGGAACATACATACTTTTCATAACACTAAGATGCAAAGCCTTTCTGTCTGAGCAGATACTTAAGAGCACTGGCTGGTTAATTTTTTTCCCAGTAAGGATATTCATCTGGATGACTGGTAACTGTTATGTAGAAAGCAAATATATTGCTGTTTTATTTCTGAAATCATTTTTGCATCATGTTTTCCATTTCCTCAGAGGGGCTCTGAGCTTCCAGTAGGCATTGTCCTCCACTGTATTTGTATCTCTTTAACTTTTTAAAGCTGAAGTCAGTTTAATATAGTCAGTAATAAACAATTCAAAATGTTTCAGCCATTTCTCTACACTGTGTCCCCTACAATAAATGTTCCATTTCTCTCTGAAGTTGTCATCAGGAATAAGAATTGAATTAGGCAGCATAAGCGTTATTTAAGGGACATGATTTGCGTGTGTTTGTTCTGGGTTATCTGACTTGTCGACTTCTAGAAGTAACTTTTCAAGCTATAAATACAGTCAGCATCTCTACATATAAACTCTCTATGCATATTCACTTTGCAAATGATTGAAAACTTGCACCTTGACATGTCTTACATCTGTCCAGCAGCTTCTATAGCAAAGTCAACTATATTAATTATTTTTGAAGATTAATTAAAAACAGAGATGCTTTAGCACATGCACATATAGAGACCTTTTCTACCTTGAAAGCACTTTTTCTTATTTTAAAAAATATGCATTCCACTGTTGGGAGTAATTTTCACTATGTGTTTACTTTTTAAAGGAAATTGCCTTTAAAGAGGTAAATGGTATTACAAAGAAACAGAACAGTGGTGTCAAGCATCAAGACAGATCACTACTGAAGAGCTTGAACGGAAAACTGAATTACAGTCTGAGGAGATGCTCCATGATTTATTTGTTACTCTGTTCCTGTAGAACCCAGGAAAACATTCAGCCTGAGGGAGAGATCATCTTACTCTCACCTCCACCGGGTCTAGAACAAATTGTTTGATTTTTACTTTAATGCACCTAACCCTAAAGGAAGGGAAAAGACTTTATTGATTAGAGAGTCAGGTATGATTGGATGTTGTCCAAATCTCATACAGCTTTAACAGCCCTGTGTGTCTTAGCTTGCAATATCTTTTCTTTCCTCTTACATTACTGGAGCTCACTGTGATGCTGCAAATTATGAAGCATTAATGTAAAATTCAGTATTTTGAAACCTAGACAAAGGGCAGAGCAGTACAAACAAGTTGCATGAAGCTCAGTCAATTAACAGCTGTAGTTGTCAGTTTGCTATATACAGCTCGGTGACATTACAGGAAGATCTAGAATCACCCAAGTCTTCCTCAAATGGCTTTGTTTTTTCATTCAACAGCAATAATGCCCGTCCTCCAGTAGTTTTTCTTCCATCTTTATCTAGGAAGACTTCTGATGGGGCTTGGATGTGACCTCGTTATTCAGAAGTTCCTGGGAGCTCACCCTATTTCATATAAACCAAGAGACTCATTGGGAATAAACCAGTTAAGGATCAGTTGCTACAGCGTAATTTCCCTATTTCCTCCAGTACCACATGAGACGAGTACTGGAATGTTCCCATTCCCAGAGCACCCAGTTCAGTGAAACAGCTCCGATTACTAATATGTTCAAATAAATGCTTTCCTTGATACCTTTAATTTTTAATATTGAGTGCAACAGTACTTCTCAGAGGGAATGAGCCCTGAAGCTACAAGGCATTAACCAATATGTTTGTGTGTAGAGAGATTTCTCCTGAATGAAGTTTAAAAAATGTATGTTCTCCCCTGCCTGTAGCGCTCCCAGACCTCCCGTGTCACTGTCCCTTTTGTTTGAAACAAAACAAAATCATTTTCTAGCATCAGCTCCCACAGCACGTACAGATCGCAGACAGGCACCCCAAATAAATATATAGCAACACTGGTTTCCCAGAAAAGGTCCGTACAAGCAACAACTGTAATTCAAATAAGGCAACTAAAACAAATTTTAGAAAAACTCAGAAACAAAAGACATTTCTTCCTATAAATACTATTTTCTTCCAGTGATGGTTTGCACTTCGCTTCAATGAAAAGCATTGATACTGCTGCCAAATACACCAAATATTTCAAGATCAATAGCATTTCTCCTGTTGGCTTTTGTGGCAGAGATTCTGAAAGTATTGTAGGTTGGTCTTTTACCATTAGATGATGTCACAACAACTATTACCAAAAATATGATTTTTGCCTATGTATCATCACAGTTTTCTAAGGAAGAATGCTACCTACTGAAAGCTAACAAGAAAAGTCATGTGTTAATTTCAACTGCAAATTTAACTAGTTAATAAAGCACGAGAACTAATGACTCAGATGCAAGAACAAGCATAGGGTATACCATAGGCTTAAACAGTAGCTGCTGTGGGGTTTTCATATGCAAAATCTGCATTTAATTCCAGAAATAATTTGACATTTGTAAGTGTCCAAGACCTTAGCAATATAGATCGTTTCATCTGCAACAGGTGTAGTTATTCAAAGTGGAATTTCAGACTATAAGAACTAGAACATTTGAAAATTATTAGCTTTTCTATTTTCCTTGGAAGACAAAAATAAATTTTACTTCCCAGCTAAACAGTTCCTGTGTATTTAAATAAATTCTGACCCCGGATAAGCAGTGTTTCCAGTGGTGGTCTCTATATTAATAAACTTCGTAAATGGCATTGGAATCCTTGATAATAAGCCCTCCCTTGGTTATCTCAAGCTGAAGAGTGCTAAAATTCGACAAAATAAATTTTTTATCATTAGAAGGATAACTCATACCAAACTTAGGATAATATTCAGCAAATGTCAGTTTGAGTTCAGGATGGGCTCATAAAACCAACTTCCAATTGCACTGTCTCAGGAAGGACATGAATTTGTTTCCTGCAGCAAGAAGTGAGTGCACTGCTATTTTAATTTCTGTACCAGAAAGTTCTGTTTAGCTGTCTAAATTATTGGAGCATGTTGTTTCAGAGAACAAAGGAGACTATTATAAATGAAAGCTGGCAAGCTAAGGAGATACTGACAGAAACTATTGCTTTAGTCATCACGGAATATGACATTCTTGCATCTAGCATGTATTTTTTGGAAACAAATGTAGGACAAAATCCCACGTGATTATGTAGGCTGAAAGCATTTTTTAAATATCATAACAAAAAAGTGGATGAAGTGGAACTGATTGACATAATTTATTTAACTTTTCAAAAGCTTTTGACAGTATTTCTGCCCAGAGGCTATTAAATGAAACATAATTTTAGGGAAGCACTAAATAATACAATGGGTTTATTAAAAAAAAAGCATGAGAAATGTCCAAGGGATGTGTTGTCAACAAGTAGTACAGAAAATGGCCACTATATTGATCAAGGAAGTAGAAAGTACAAATGAGAAAACCAGAGCAGCTCACTTACCCTGACTAGGGAAATGAAGTCTGAGAAGGCACAGGGATATTATCAAGAAATGCATGTAATGCGACAATAATGTATGTGTTGCAGGAGAAAGATGAAAAAAAAACCCCAAGAAGGATCAAAATGAAGCCTCCACAATCTTTCTTTTAATCTAACTTCATAACTCTACCTTTGGCTGTCCACTACCTGCTCGTTTGAGATAAGGGAAGTACAGCATACCTGAAACGCTAACACTTGAGGTCTAACACCATGGTATTAATACATTGTTGAGATATCAATAATTTCTTGCAAAAGCAAGCCAAACAACCTATGTTGAGTATTTATACAACATTATCTATAAAAACTGCTATAACTGACCATTGCTTCAATTTACACAGAAAATTAGAACTTTTGATATACTACAGGAGAATCCACTACCTTACACTTACTAAACAGTAATTATTTCTTAAACTGAGGGTTTTCTCTGTATTAAAGTAGCTTCTGGCTAGTATTCTCCATCACTACAGCTCCTTCACCATTGCTATATTTTTCTGTTGGATGAGACTACAACCACGGTGTTTCTCACACTATGGTTGTTTTCAGTGTCATCTTGCGAAACGGCAGACAAATATCTGTGAAGCTTCTACCTTTCCATTTGCTGCCTAGTGCTAGTACGGGTCTTTTTCTGACTGTTTCAACCTTTGATTATTTTAGCAGAATAATCTCAATCTTGCAGCTATACAGTGATATTAATTTCTACTGGGATTCTGGCAAAACACGGGCAGCGAATTACAAAACTAAGTGTTTTCAAAGTGTCTGCTTTTGCAATATGTCAGCTCAAAGTGTACGAAAGGTGTACCTCTTTCTTTCAGCCTTCACCAGTGTTGTAGTACTGACTAGAACTCAAACAGTGACTAGAAATAATAGCTATTTAGAACATTTAACAATTATCCATTGTTTATTTACCTTAATATAATGAATGTTTATGTTTGCCTTTCTTTTATTATTAAAATTTTACTATTGATAAAATTATTATTATAATCATTCATGTTACCCAGACAGTGAATGGCATAGGCTCTGACATGCTTATGGACCCTGGAAAACAGGTTTGGTTTGGATTCAGGATGGGCTTTAGGAGAAAACATTGATTTGATTGTATTTTCTGCTTCTAAAGAGTTAAGGAACAGCTATTCAATTATGACTAAGAATTAATGCATGTTTATGTTACATTAAATGACTTCAGTATAAGCTTATGGAAGCACTGTTAAAAGCAACTCAAACTGCAAACAGGTATTCTTGCATACTTTTAAGACACAAATATAACAAATGAGATATGTATGACAAATTCTAAAATTATCTATAGTTCATATTGGTCAAGATACTCTGAAAAGTTGCAATGTGAATGGGTATAAGCAATTTAGTCTTTAATATAGTCAGTAAATGAAAGAAGTGTTAAGATGCAATTTATAAGGGTAGAACAAGTTTATTACTAAGTTTTGTGATGTTTAGTTTCAATTCATTTCATACTAGGCTTAAAGATATCTTTTACTGCATTTTTTTCTGTTTAAGATTCTAATTAAACAAAAGACATTCAAGAAAATGAAGATTTCTTTACCTTTGCAGTGAAATTACTTAAAGTGGAAAAAAAGACAGTGTGAATACATCCTAATTTTTTTTGCTTACAAAAGGAATTGGGGGGAATTTTAGGTTCCCACTCAACTTTCACGTGGTTTAAGCTGTAGTGAGATAGAAAACAAAGTATTTTAAATATTCCTTTCTCTTTCTATAACTTTTTTGTTTTAATTCTGAATAAGATGACTTGGATAGTCTGACAGTAAAAATCTTTTTAAACAAAAAATAATTTCGGATGATCTTAAGCCTGAACCTGTTACGTTAACTCAGTTTTCTGGCATTCTTTGGCTACCTGTCCCATTTTTAAGTAATACAATATATGGCATTGCACTGTGCAGATAATCAAATTCAGTTGGTGGGTCTCACCAAGCATATCCTAATTAATAATCATTAATACAATTCCAGTTTCCTCCTTTTGCATATCATAAATCTTATTACCTCTTCTAACTCTGATTGAGTATTATATCAAAGGTAAATTATTTTTTTCATTCTAAGGGACACAGTCTTCTCTAATGGGCATGATAAATGTTAAGCAGGAAGTATACTCAGACTCACTCTAAAAGTGGACTTGTGACAATTTATAGAACAAAGACAAGATTTGCAGTTTTCAAGACAGTTCAGATACGCTAGTTCTTAAAACCAATTTTCAAAATCTTAAGTTGAAACAATGACTGCATTCCTTACAGTCATTATTGCTAAGGAGGAAAGGAAAATTTCCTTTAGCTTGGACTATAGTGTTCTAGCTCCCAGAAACTTTTGGAAGTCACTGTCTGAACTTCCAGAGAACTGTAATCTCTTATTTGATTCTATTGGTTTTGAGAGTAGTCTATCCTGTAAAAGAAGAAAAATAATTTAGAGGCAGATCCTAATTATTTGTAAAGCTTACTCTGTATTAAAAATTATGCTAAGGGAGTAGGGGAACTGACTAAATACAAATACCCCATCAAACAAAAGTTCAAGTAGACCAGTCTTCACTGAACAAACTAGATCCCATTTCCATTAAAAGCCCTCCATTGGGTCTTAGGATGTTGTTGAGTTCCTCCTTCCTCCAGTGTGGAAAGCGAGAGTCTACAGAGAGCCCATTTATACATGCTGGCTCTGCAAGCAATTGATTTTGCACACCAGCTAATTTTTAACTGATTCCCTGATGTGAACTCAACACTCTCTTACTTCATGTAATGAAGATCCTGGGTACTTGCCTGTGATTTAATCTGCAAAAGGTTTCCTACATACCCTTCTCTCAGAGCTGTACAACTTTTGTAAATACATAGTCACTGAGGTAGAGAGTGACTCTCTCTACATACTTATGTCCCATCCTTACTCCAGTGAATAAATTATCGCAAGCTTCTATCTTTGCTGAAGACTTTTTTATTTGTCCTTTTTCATCCTCAAGCTAAATCATGCACTCGAAAAAGATTAGATTTAGGTCTTGTTTCATGCCTCAAATGTCAGTCATTTTCTAGTAAATCTTTTTTCAGGCCACTTTTTTTTTTTTTTAAATCAGCAAAGTTCACCATGCTTGTGCAATTCATGGGGAAAAAAGGAATTTTGCAATTTCATTTGAACTTTGCTCAATGTAAAAAGAGCAACTGTAACCTTTAACTTAAAGAACAATTAATATTTGCAAGGTATGTTATCAGAATGGGGTTATAACAAATTGTTGTGCAGCCTTAACAAGAAGCTATCGAATAAATTCTATTGAAAGTTCTCTCTAACATAACTGGTTGTTAAGCTAAGGGTTTTAGTAGAGACATCTTTCCAAGAAACGCTGACATGGTTTCTGTTATCAGGTCCTAACCTAACCTATGAGAGAATAACCAGGCCTGTTTAACTTACTCTGTATTACACTCACCCTATTAAATTTAGTGATTTTTCTGAGGAGTGGTCTCCTGGCTGTAGTTCAAGGATACAATAAATAGTTCTTAAAACCAAACTCATTTCAGAATTCACATGGCTCCTGACCCTCTTTCTAAAGTTCAAGAGATGAGAGACCATGAATTGCACAAATGAAGAAAAGCTTCTGTTCACAGTACTGGAATTGAGCTCGTTTGTGTCTCGCGCCCCATGAACAGGGTCAGAGATGAAAGCTAAAGTACCCACAATACCTTTAACGGCCATTACAGCAGACTGAGGCAACATACATAGCCCGAAGGACAGCAGAGATAATGTTCTTGTAAAAGAAACAGAAATGAACTGCCTTGGCTTTATGTGGATCTATATTATGTAGAATCTATACAGTGAAATTCTTGCAATAAGGTGCAGATACAAAGAGGAATACTGGATTTTTTTTCGGTGTATTAAGGACTGATAAATTTAATAAGCGCTTGACTAAAAACTGTATTGCCCACATTCTAGGTTCCCTTGTAGTAAGGACTCTGCATTTATACAGAAGTCTGTTCTCTTCCATAGAGCACACCAAAAAAAGTACAGAAGGCAGGACACAGTAGGAAACTAGTGAAAGGTATATTTTTAAATTGCCTAATTGGCATCTTGCAGCGGTAGGAGAGGGAGATGACCTCAGCATTACAAAAACTATATTATTACCAAAACACAATGGATGATAGAATGCAAGAAAATACAAGACTTGCCATGCTAGACAGAGCAGAGAATTTTGAAGTACTAGTATTGAAAATGTGAATGTGAAGCTTCAATTTGACATTCTGGTTAAAGTCGGGAGGAGAAATCTAGTGGAGGACATAATGAAAAAATGTGAAGATTTGCCTAAAACCAACATAATTTTAGCAATTATATTTTTAACAAAATGGATCAAGGGGTAACGTACGTATGAACAATCCTAGACAGATAAATAACTGATCATAGCAGGTTACAGTGAAAAGATGCCACATTTTACACATTAAGTCCTCTATTTGCTATACTGTGGCTGGCATGAATGACCATGTTGTTGGCATAAAAAGAGATTAACCATTGAGAACGGAGACAACAGTGCTTCCTTCACAGAAAATTGCAATGATAATTGTGATTGCAGTGTTATAGTCACGTCTTGTGAGGCTTCTTTTCCCATTTTATTATTTAAGTAGACTACTGAATTGCAGAACGTGATATGGTGACAACAAAGTGAACAGATAGTTATATTCACTGGCCATTAATGAAACAAACTGCAGTCCTGTATCAGATGGAAAGGTACAAATGTTAACCCTGGGAGTAGGAAGGATGATGACTGTGCAAGAGGATAAAGAAAACATGCTTAGTTATAGCAAAGACAAACTGCAGAGGATTCACAAGAGAGTCTTTGCCAAGAATTTTAGGTTATGTCTACATGATACAAGGCAATGCTGTGCAGAGCTGTTTGTGCTAACACTAAATGATGTACCACAGTTACAAGGAACAAAATAGCCATATTAGTGGCTACCCAATGTGTAAGTGTCAGTGAATTTAAGAAGCAAGGATGTATTACCTCAGTGAAGTGCTGAGTTATCATAATAGCGGTGTTTCCTAATTCTGAAGTATTTCATACAGTTCTTCAAAGCACTGTTTGTTAGATATTCTTCAGCTGTATTAGAAAAAAAATCCTCCAAAGAGCTATCAGAAACATTCAAAAGGATATTCTGCAAAGGGGAAGATGTACTAGGGGAAGGCTATAGTTCTCACTTTAGTACTGTCTAGTGTGGTGTGTTCCCTGAGTCATATAACGGATGAGCAGCTCTTCAGCTTTCTCAGTTCTCCACCAACTCTGTAGCTGCATCTAAACCTGTCTTGTTGAGCCTAAATGCTGAAATAAGACTCCAGAACGCTAGAGAAAAATGCCAGAACAGGTCCAGAAGATTAACAGCATCAGACTTTCTGCTGACAGTCTGAGCAGCTCTTCTCCATTTTGACACTTAAATGGCTTCCGTCATTACAATACCTGAGCGTTCACAAATGTGAATAAATTTATCTTTATGATGCATTAAAAAATAAGAAAGTTTAATCTTTTATGTCTCCCCTCTCTTTCATGCAGTACATCTACAGGAAAGGAGGAACAGGAGCAAATACTCGAATAATTACAGGATGATACTAGATTGCATGACTAGAGGCCAGTCCACTCAGTCTCATTTCACCCATTTGAATCAAAGTTGAGTATGGTTGATATCAGAACAAACATTCAGTTGCCATGTGCATAAGGAAATAGAAATATTTAACAATAGCTAATGATACCAACTTAAGATGCAGGAAATAAGGATGTTAATGAAATACTAGAATTGTAGGGCACAAGCCACCAGATTAGTAACATTTTAATAGGACTGTGAGAGTGAGAGCTGAAAGACCATCCTGATTCTACTGATGTAGCAACTTGCATGAGTTCATATCCAAAATTTTTCCATCAAATGGCAGCAAAATGGTTTTGCCATAAAATCAGGAAGTCACTGACTATAAACTTTTCACAGGGAAGATCCACCAGTGGTAATCAGAGCTGGAAATCACTAATGGAACTTTTGGTAAGAAAGTGGTATTTTAACGTCTACAGCAAAGCATGGCTGAAATGCAGTTTCGGTTCTTCTGCTGGATGTTCACAAAATCAGGTGTGGTTTAGGATAGGAAAGTTTGCTTATGGATGTCAAGTATTCCTGATTCAATACAAAAGGACTTCCCAGAGACTAGGTATTTTTTCCACACTGGTTTCTTAATATAAGTTTCCTCTAAATAAGAAAAATTAATCTTCTTTAAGCCTCACTTTAACTACAAAAAGGAAATTAGAAGCTAATATTCACCTAAAGGAGACAGCTTAATTATCTTAAGATGAACTGTTTAAAATAACTTGAAGAATATGTAGGGCATATTTTAAATATCTCTTACAGTTCATTTCTCTGCATGATAACTTGGCTTAATTACTTATCTCAGCTTTAGCTTCAGATCTGTAAAAAAAACTCTGTTAATTTTAAACATGTATCAGCTTTCACAGTGCCAGAAACGGATAAATCTGGGATAGTATGGCTGTCAGAAACAGCTTCCCTCTCTCTTTCTGGAATTCCTAAACCAGCTTGGCCCATGCACTCATCAATGGCTAATTCTATAGCCAGTCCTGTCAAAGTTGTTTTTTTTTTTCCAAGTCTACTTCTTCACTCAAACTACTAGGGGTACAGGGGGCAGGGCAGATTTCAAAAAGCTGGTACTTATTTAAATCACCATGCTTCCAAAGTTAAAAAAGAACACAGTGTTGCACCAATGCTATTCACCTCAGCAAAGAATTTCCACCCTCAAGGTTTCTCTGCATGCTTGCATGTATACACAGACGGCAAGTTTCCAAGCTTGGTCATTCTCTGGCAGACATTAGTATTTCTGATATACTTAACTTGTTGACATAAATCATATAATCAGAGGCTGAAAATACTTTGAAGCTTGGAAAGCGTGTATGGTGCACATGCTTCCGCATATGCACAAATTACTCATCTATCTTTCCCATATAAAATGTGCATATATTTACAAACAGTTTGTTTAGACATGTTTCTACATAAATTTCATTTATATACCTTCTTTGGTATGTTCTTCAAAATATCTCACAAAGCAGTAACATAAATAGTGCTGAGACACAGTGTAAAACCCAGCAGTGATGAGAGCACGCATAAACTTTCTCTAGTTCAGCAGTTCCACAGGAAACAGTTCCAGGTTCTTTCTCATACCCCAGTTTTTCTGCAAAAGAGCTATCAAACATAGGAGAGACACAGAGACCCTTAATTTGCAATGACAGCTAGCTGACTTTCTGTGTCTGCAGAGATCTGGTTACCTGTTCTAGGCTTCAACTTACTTTTCATTGCTTTGGATCACCAAAAAATGAAAAAGCGATAGTAATTATTTCCCATCCCACATCTCATTTTCTCTGTATAGAAATTTTTTTTTCTACATTCATAGAGCCAGATAAAGATTTAGGAACCATGCAGCGACACAGAGGAAGACTCCTGAATCTCAAACAAAACCTCTGGTCTCGCGGTTCCCACAAATAGCTGCCTACATTCCTTGTTTGATTTGAAAAGTTCCTAAAACATTGAAGTTTTGCTCCAGCTGACATTCAAAGCTATCTGGGTTCCTCTTCGCACCCCTACTTTGTCATGCCCAAGAAACCAGAAGTACCCTGAAAAGCCAGCGTAGTAGTCATGTTAAAAGCACATCTAATGTGTTCCTACAAGACTGTGCTCATGACTGCTGTATTTTTAAAACAACTGAGAGGCATTTGAAAATATATTGGTGGCACTGGGCCAATCAATGGGAAATCTCAGTTCAGTACCCTCTACAAAGCAAAGCAAGTTCAAACCCACATCTATGGCTTGTGGAGAGAAAGGCTACGCTCAGATACAAATGAGGCTAGGTTCGAGTGAAACCATTCCTGCGAAGTCTGTATCACTCTGCAGCCAAAAATGCAAGATCCAAGGCTTCAGATGGCACGTAAATGAGATCCCAAGCCTGCAGCGGAGAAGTGAGAGCATGTGGGGGAGGTGGTGGCTAACAGTCTCTATTCCTAGCATTACTTCAGGGAAGGGGGTGTGGGGTTTTTTTAATTTTCTTTTTAAGGATTGTTTAATGCAAAACTGCACAGATGAGAGCAAGTATCACCACCATAAAAACAAGAGCAGCTAGTCATTCTGCGTTCTGCCAAACCAGATGCACGTTCCTCCACTGAGGAGAAGATTCTTGGAGCTGGATTCTGGTTTTGGAGAAGTGCCTGGCAGTGCCTGCCATCAGGTCCTGGAAGCAGGGTGGAGGTTCAGATCATGCCTTTGCGTAACAGTTTGCTATCGATAAGATCTGGATTGACCTTGAGAGTTGCTGAAAGGACCGCAGGACCCACATTTCTCCAGGGAGGGGCCCAGAATTAAAGGAGGAATGAGTAATTGAAAGTCCTTTGGAATCAGTATTCACAGCTAAATAAACAAACAAATAAATAAACAAATAGCCCAAACCAAAACCTCAAGTTGGACAGCTATATGATAGCACAGAAACTTTAGAAATGGATTATAACCACTATTTTTGTCAGCGTATTGGTAAGTCACAGCCTGTAGCTAAAGTTCATGTCAGTGTGCAATGCTACAGCAAAATCCCTTTTTTAACCAAATCAAGAGGAAAATTTATATAACGCAGTTCCGTGGGGAATTTTTCTGTGACAGTTGACAGCCATTAGGCTTGTTTTATGCTAATGAGGGCAGACAGCTATATAAGCCATTTCCCTCACCCGCAACTATTTAAGTTCTAAACTTGTGCTCAAAATCCATTTCCAGCTTCAGCTGATTTTTCCGGGTTTTCTTTACTTCTCTGACTAATCTGAATGTCATTTTAATGTTTTGCATAGGCATGATAAATTCCCTAAAAGGGCAAGTGAGACAACGAAGATACGAGTGAAATCAGCATTTTATGCCACAGGATGCTGTCCCATCCTGGCTGTTCAAGTAAGGTCCAGAGCCTTCTTTTAACGTTTAGCATTTTTGTCTCACTAAAGCCAGTCTTTTTTTTTTTTTTTAAATACACACAGACTTATTAACATAAGAAGGTTGACACTGAAGCACTATGCTTACATAGAATTATTATAAATAAGGCAGGCTGGACCTAATCCTGTCTCCCGTAAGAGAAACTTCCACTGCTATGACGATGAGCTCCGTAAATTTTTTTTTCTGTCTAGACCAATGGATATGTTCTACAAAGAACAGCTAAGCTCTCTGAGAAAAGCTTCAATAACTGTGCCTGAAAGATTTTTGTAACCCAATGATCTCCTCTCCAATGACTATACCAGTATCTATACCAGATTAGAGTCCAGATAAAGTGGAGATTTAGACACCCTTGTCAAAATAACCAATAGCTGGGTGATGGGTATCACTGGGGTGCGAATAGCAGAGATTTAAAATCCATCTGAACAAGGCAGAGTAGAGACTTGAAGTTTAATTGCCTTTTCCTTTCTACCCAACTTCTCCTCTATCCTACCATCTTCCCACAAGGAGTTTTGGTTTGATACAAATCACTAGTTTCTGAAATACAGATTATCTGGAGATACAAATCCTGCATATTATCTTGCCTTCCTCACCTCTGATAATTTTTTCCTCTGATAAAAACATAACAGCAATAACCATAGCATGGTCAAAATTTTTACTTTACTCAATATGGCTGATGCTACCAATGGCTTCATTTTATAAAAATAAGTAGCCATAATTTTTTCTTGCATTTTCCTCAGTGCATTAGCAGTGAAAAAAGTACAACTGGTATTTTTCACTGTGTGGGCACCATCTACTATCCTCTGAATTCTCATTCCTTTCTCTCCAGAATATAGCTCGTCTCTATGACCGAGAACAACTTAACCGAGTCAGTTGAGCGGAAAAAAAACCATTTCTTGTAGGCAAAAAGGCTGCTTTCTGTGGGAGATTTTGTTTATGACTTAGGGTTAGGGACATTATGATACAAGTGCTACAACAGTTTGTTCATTATGGTTTACCATGTTGTATTGGTGTGTTCTTTAAACTTCCCTGCAGTAGGACGAATTACATTTGATGGATGTAAATGAAAAAAATTCCTAGTTAGAATGATTTTACATTGTAGTAGTTTATTCAAAGGTCAGTGAATGTGATTTTCTTGAGCTCTATCTGACGGTTCTTAAGGGCTAGGTAGTTCATAGCAGCAGGTCTAATAATGATGAAACATCAATATAATGTCCAGAAGAGAAACGTAATTTGAAATTAACAAAACAATAAAACAGTTTTCAGTTGAATTTTTCAGCTGATTCTTAAGGAACTCTTTTAAATAGTAATCTCCTTTAACAGCAAGTTTTCACTAGACAACAAAGATGTGCTGGACTAGAACTTCAGCTAACACAAACCGGTTTGCTCCCAAAATACAGTTAATCTAGGCTAGGGTGCCAGGGGTGGGGGTAGGGAAAAGGATTAACTTTTTGTTATTTGAAACTCACAGCACATTTTTTCAGAGCAAGCTAGCTTGCTCTCAAGACAGCAACCACATTAAAAGCATTAAAGCACATTAGTTACATAGGGACTAGAGTTTTTTTCTTTCTTTGCCTTACTTTTTCATTATTATCTAATTAAAAAAAAAAAAAGGGAAACCCTTATAAAACAGTGTTAGAAACTGAAATAATACCATACTGTATATCTAGGAGTACTGTAGCCAAAATAACAAAGTACCTAAAAATGATTCTCACAGGTGAGTGATATGAAATGCCTAAGTATTTTTAATTGAACAGAAAGCACCGTCTAGAAGTTTGCATGCACAGACCCTTTTATTTTGAAGTTCTCTACTCATGAGCACACCTCAACAGTAGCCTTGGTTTATTGGGCATGGCTGTCTACACATGACATACCAATTATCATGTCAGCACCTGAGGCCAAATATAATAATATTCTAATATTTGCTAGGTGGCAGGAAGGATACAGGAATGGATTAAACTGTGTTCAGAACTGAAGTCCTCTGCTAAACATTAGAGTACTTGCAGATCATCTAGGCATTTACATTTTCTCCCTTTCATAATTCAATCTAACATCTTCCCCCCCGGTAATTTGTGTCTTAGTTATTGTCTAGATAAACAATATATAATGTTCTAAGATTTTTAAAACGTTACTGATACAATAAATGCCAGCATATGCATCTATTTATATACCCATGTCCAATATTGTGATATCAATTACTATTGTCTTGATATTTTCTGAAATCAAATTTGACTTAAGAAAAGTCAGGGTTTGACTTGTTAGACCTACTGACAGATTGCTAAAAAGAATTTTAAACACAGACTGTGTGTTCATGAAAATATCAGATATTTAATTCTCTTTCTTAATCATAATGAAGTTTACAGATCTGTTCAATTTGAACAACAATCCAAAATTTAGATATTCCGAGTTTTTCAGAAAGGACAGAGTTATATCTTCCTGTTTCTTAGAAGTACTGTAGTTGGGCCCTCACTTCTTTCCTTGAAAACAGAAACCAGGATCAGACTCTGACAGCAGGGATACCATGCACAGGCTGAAAACATAAGACATGCAGAGCAGCAAACAAGTATAAGCTACGTACTGTATAAAGTTATCAAAGATCAAGGGAAAAAAAAAAGATAAAGGGAAAGAATTACTCCTAAGTAACCTAACCAATATAATGTGTTTTTTAATTCTATTAACCAAAATATGTTTAAAACAGTATGGAAAAACTGTTGGAGCAGGAAAACTAATATTCTTTGGGAATTTAGATTTTTATTTTCTTGCTCATACAGTGTCTAACAGTAGACTATAATTATATCAAATGTCTGCTCATTAATCATATATAGTTAGATTTCAGTGAATTTTTCTTTTCTCTTTTGGTCTGTGTATTGATGAAGAACAACATATTTAAGTAGATGTTTAAAATTTGAGTTGTGGTTCTAAAATTATAACTCTCCATAAGACAAATGGTTCTGTTTCTTTTCCCTGAGTAGAATCGTGATGCTGGGTAGAAGAAATGTCTGAGATTTAGAGTTTTGAGTAGCAGTGACAATGTGCAGGTAGGGATTTAAGAAAAATGTAAATCTTTTTTTTTCCTCCTGGTCAACATTGACCTTGCCTGACCTTGCCTCAGGGATTCACTCCTCTAGGAATTAGGTTAGTGTAATTCTATTTTATGCTGTCCTAGTTCTTACACTGCTCTCATCCGCATAATATTCCAGTGCCTCCAGGTTCAACATTATAATCAGCAGGATAAAGGCGATTTTCCTTCTTGCTTCCTCCTTCTGTAGGGACACAGCATGCACAAGTGCATCAAATGTATGTAGAAGTGTTAATATTACATGTGTTTTATACAGATACAAAATAGTAAAGGCAAGTTGAACATATAAGGCTTCCACCTTAGTTATTGTCTAGATAAACAATATATAATGTTCTAAGATTTTTCTATGTTCTAAGTGATGAAGACTGCAATGGTTCTTGGATCCTATGGCTTTCTAGGAAAACTGTCTTTTCCACTGATGGAAGGCTATGAAAAATTATACGATTTGGGGTTTTTTTTCAAAACCAAAAGAAAGCTTAAGTTCATCAGTGAAGAAGACAATGGGATCAAAGCCATCTGGAGTAAGAAAACATCTGTTATCTCCATTGATGTTTGCTTAAAGGAACAGGACAGGAAGTTGGCAGAAACATACTTAGATTTCCCATTGGACAAATGAATTTCCAACAAAATGAACGTATGAAAACAAATTACATTGTCAGAAGAATGTCAAAACTCTATAGATAATGCCGATCTATAAATTGAGCACTAAGAAAAGGAACAAATGGTGACAAAATAACCTTTTTTTAGAAACACTATTTTAAAATTTACAACTCGCTCTAGTCCACATAGTTTTCTATGTGGACTTAGCATACGTTTCCTCTCTTTCAAGGTCATGTGGTTTTAAAAAATGCCCTTTTGTAGAAATTTTCAGTTGCTTACTTGCTCTGGAGTATGCATGCTTAGTCTCTTTTTATTAGTCCTTTCTCAGCTACTCCTTTTTCTCATTTATCCCCCACTAACTTAGTTGCCTTAGGCAACTGCAAATGTATCTTCCATATGCAATGGAATTGCAACTTCTATGGAAATGAGGTCTGCCATATATATTCTTTATCATCTACAGAAAGGGATCCTTTTATCCACTGGCCATGAAATTACTCACGCATCTAACTCTCAGGGCTTGGCTTTACTAATGCATCCTGTTTTTTCAACAAGGGAAATGCAACTGCACTGTAGCAGCTCTAATGAGAGGTCAACAACAGAGTCTCCCTTCCAAAGTCTAACTCTCTTCACTTCTACACTGATGTAAATCTAGAGTAATTTCTAGGTCTCTATGAAATGATATTAACACACTTGGAGTAGATACCATATAGTTAAGGAGTAAATTCAAATCTTACAGATTTTTTTCATATTAAAGACTTTTTTGACATGTTGCCAAGTCAGTATTTTCTGCATATGCTGTTTCCTTGTCCTGAAGAGGACAGTAATATAATGTTCACATGCCATGTTACCATTTCCATACCCGTCACAAACATTTGCTTTCTTCAAAACAAAACGAGATATCTAAGGTGAACATTGCATTTTAAATTATCTTTAGAACTCTCAAGAAACAGAGCTAAAAAGTAGAAGACAAAACCTCAATAGGAAAAACATCCTCTGTTCTACAGGTCTCATCACAGAAAGGGAATTCTATCCAGATGCCCCACATGCTTTATCTACAAAGGCACATTTTCCCTGAAGAGCTAAGTATGCTTTCTATAGGAGGAGCACTTGTAAAGGCTATAGAAATGTCACAAAATACACACTTCGTCAATAATGAAGAACAACTTCCAAGAATTCCAGTCCTCTCATCCTTCCAAACAGAGTTAATCAAAATCCTCAAACAGAAAAGATACTCTCTGGAGAAAACAATGTAATAATTTCCTGGGATTTTCATTTTGAAATTCAGAAAGATGTTGAAGTGCATTATTAAGGCTACCAACATCATTAGATGACTTTGCACTTAAGGGTGCTTTGGCCCTTCATGAATCTGACCAGCACATGGAATTAGTCATATTTGCCATGAGGAGAACATACCAATGTGAACTACCTAGGTTATTTAGACTATCAAAAGAAACAAAATAGGTCATCTGTGCTCTCACGGTACCATATGTGGTACCAAGTTCTGTGCACATTACAACCAGACATGGTCTGTAACTTAGAACATGTCTGTAATTCAACCATTGTCAACTGCTCGCTGAATTCGTCATCATTAAGCACTTAAATTCTTCAGCAGTACTTGCTAGCCCTACTTCCATACAGTGCTTCTGGCTTTATTTATGAATGCAGCTTTTGGTATGTTCTGTGTTTAGAGATACTTTCTCTTGCCCCAGATATTGCAGAAATCAGTATTCTTACTGATATCCAAGTGGTCTATTTACATTGCAATTTTCTTGTCATCAAAATCTTTATCTGTAATGTTAAAGGTCATAGGAGACAAAGGCATATTTAACCCATGATAAGATAATCTAAGGACCTTTTTATTTACTGGAGTCAGTCAACAGCCAGATATATTTATTCCTTGAAGAACCTGTATTGATTTAATCCAACTCAAGATATGCTTTCTGTTAGAATGTAATTTTTTTCTGCTTTCCTCCCCTCTCAAGACAACCACCCAAAAAGTACATGACTATTTGCAAGGGATGAAACTGCTGGCACTGGAATAGCAACCAGTGTTTCAAAGCAAGCTCTTCTTTCATGCAAATAATTTCTGAGCAAAAGGTTTGCAACTAGTTGGCGAAGCAATTTGTGCCTGCAGCAAAGAATTGACATGGTGCTTACCATGTCATCTACGTGCGCATGAATTTTGCTCTGTGTTACTGCTTTTTGCAGAAAACACTCTCAGCAAACTGAAAGTTTGCTTTCAGTAACCATGGTGTATACCTAAAACATAATTTGACTCATCTAGCCTATCTTAAAAGAAAAGGTCTAAGAAACCAAGTATAACCACAACAACAATTAAGTTTTCGGAGGTATATACTAAAGGACTTACTGTGATGATTAGCCCTTTTTCCTGGAAATATTTAACCAATGGAACAGCATTCTGCTTGAAATTCATTAGTCTTCTTTGAGTGGCTTTCAGGTTATCATCAGGTCTTCCTTGCTGTTCAGCACGCTTCAGTAACCTTTCTTTTAGCCTTTGACTGGAACATGCCAGAAACACCACCAAATCTGGGGTGCAGATCTGTGGAAAGAGCAATTCAAGAAGTCTGTGATTAAGTTGACTATCCAGCACTACAGGACTCAGCAATTCCATTATTAGGTGAGGCTCAGATATGCTACATTTGCGTAAGTTGGAACTTGATGAAGTCACTAATTTTCTGTTGTTTTTTTTTTAAAGAAATTCACAGGCTTAAGGAGGAGCTTGTTTGTCTTATGTGAAGGTTAGTCAATTTGTTTCACCTGAAATGTTAAGGAAAAAGTTTAACGAATAATTTTTACCTCACCCCAGAAACCTTCGCTAGATTATGTTCATCATTTGCATTACCGGAAGGTTCCCCTAGCTAAAATTAAAATCTTTAAAAAGAGGAAAATATAAAAGTCTTGTATTCTGCAGGAAAATGGTTGTATGGTTTCCATCTAAAAAGCCTTTAAGTATTTAAAATCCAGCAGCCACTATGAAGCTAACTGATGCCTAGGACCAGGTGAAAACAGACCTGTTCCAAGATCCACAGTTTCTTATAACACTTTCTCCGTTTCTCTAAATCTCACCCAAGCTTCAGTGCACTTTTCAAGAGGTTGGGTGTGGCAGCTGAGGATTTTAATTTCTCCTGTCCTTTTTGGTCTGTGTGGTAAGCACTGTTTTATCTCACACCCATCCCTGCACTAAGGTTCAGGAAGTACAGCCTTACGGCAATGAGAAAAAAATTTTTTGAAGTTTAGCTCTTTCACAGTTAAATTCAAGTTGCCCTTATGGCTTTCAGTGTTCTTCATACCTTTTGGTTACTCATGCTATCAGTTATCGAAGAGATACCTCTGGTGCTTGAGGGGGGGGAAGCAATGATAGCCCCACTTTCTTAGGAATGCTGCTAAACGTTGACAGGCAATCTTCAGAGGTCACCACTATTTTGTAGATGTGGTGGAAAAAACAGAAGTTGCTCAGACACCTACATTCACAGGATTTTAAAAATGGGGCTGCAAGTGTATATTAATCATATTCATAAGATCTGATTTTCTTTCCTCTACCTGGTTGTTACAAAGAAATCTACCTCTCTTTAAAGACTCACCTAAAATCTTTTTCTCGCTAGCTTAATGTTGCCTTTTAAAACATACTAGAATTCTCTGTAAGAAGCATTTGAGATAAAAACAAACACTACTGTACTGTGCACGTTTTTATCCGATTACAGATTAGAAAGGGTTTATTTGTTCTCAAACACAAGCACAAAGTTATTTCTGCTGTCTTTACTTACATGAACAAAAAAGTTCACACTTTAACTAATATTAGTGTCCTGGATTCGGCTGGGATAGAGTTAATTTCCTTCCTAGTAGCTGGTACAGTGCTGTGTTTTGGATTTAGGATGAGAATAATGTTGATAACACACCGATGTTTCAGTTGTTGCTAAGTGGTGCTTACACTAGTCAAGGACTTTTCAGCTTCCCACACTCTACTGACTGAGAAGGCTGGAGGTGCACAAGAAGCTGGGAGGGGGCACAGCCAGGACAGCTGACCCAAACTGGCCATAGGGACATTCCATACCATGGGACGTCATGCTCAGTACAGAAACTGGGGGAAGCTGGCCGGGGGGGCCGCTGCTCGGGGACTGGCTGGGCATCGGTCGGCAGGTGGTGAGCAATTGCATCGTGCATCACTTGCTTTGTATATTCTTTTATTATTACTATTTTCCCTTCCTTTTCTGTCCTATTAAACTGTCTTTATCTCAACCCACGAATATTACTTTTTTTTTTTCGATTGTCTCCCCCATCCCACTGTGGGGGGGGAGTGAGCGAACAGCTGTGTGGCATTTAGCTGCCTGCTGGGTTAAACCACAACAATTAGTAAAACAATTAGTTTGTTATTCTAGAAATGATATAATCTAGTTACATTACAAATGATGGTGGATGCTCAAGAATGCTAAAGAGACATTTTTCTCGTGATGTTTCCTATCTACAGGATAATTTTGTCTTTGTTCAGCTTGCTACTATGTAAATTTGAGTCAAAAATACAGACACAAAAAAGTATCACCGGAACATCTACATGTATTCTAACTACTACTGTGTAAAGAAGAAACTGGTTTATATCTTTACATTCATTATACAGTTGTTATTAATACATTGCTATTGAGGGCCAGAACAAACCAATTACGCTTCTGAATACTCTCTACATCTAGATCCCTCTACCCAAGGATGCTAAATTGCCTAAAGACAACCATATACTAGACTGAAGAGTCAAGACTTCACAGGTGGACAATCTGGAAAATTAATAAAAAAGTTTAAAAAAAAAAAATCGTGTCTAGCTGGGTTTCTGTCATTTGAGGGAATACAACCTGAAGTACAGTCTGGCCTTTTCTCCTGGCAGTCTGAGCACAAAAAGGTTCTTCTGAAGTCAAAAGAAACAAATACAACTTTTCAAAACTGGGGGGATGGTCATTAGCCTTTACAAAGGAGGTCACTGACAGAGTAGGATATGGAGATGGGGAAGTAGAAAGTGGCTAAAAAGCAGAGCCATTTTCAAACAATAAAAGGCAGTCTGATAAGCAGCACTAGCAAACAGGCTGGCGGCCTCTTTATCATTACAGAAAATTAAATAGGGTTTTAAAGAAAATCAAATTATTTTTAATGCATATTGTAGATGATTGGAGACATGAGGACACAAACGACAAACCAAACCCCCAAAATACGAATTCTGGTAATTTTTAATGAGTATCTATTAGATTTTGAAACAATTAACCTTGTAATCTATTTTTTTAAGTAACTGCCAGTGGGAGAGAAGCTCTCTCCTACCTCTAACATACGTACCTCAATGTCAACAGAGTAACTTCCCCCCTCCCTTTTCAGACTATTTTAAATACATAATTGACAGAGTCATTCTGTCCTTTCATGGGATGAATTAATTATGACGGTTAATTTTACTACCACATAATAGCTTTAAGGCACATAATTATTCATATGAAAGACGATGAAAGTAAGTTTCTGTGTTAGACTTCCATGCAATATGGACATTATTGAAAGTAGCTCTGTTAAATTAAGGTTGCTTCATTAGTAGTAGAAGCATAAGGAGGAATCAGAAGTTGGGACTTTAAAGAGCATACAGTAGTAAAGAAATCCAAATTATGACACAGATTGTGAAAAAAATGCTACAGATTTCAAAGCCTTTTGAAATCCTTTTTGATAGGGCCATGGAACACTATCTCATGAAAGGGAATGGCTGATGCACATTGCAGCAGACTGAGCGCAGAGACATTTCAAGTCCCAGTGTGGATATCCAGCTGATTGGAGCTTCCTAACATACATTACACAGGGACTCAGAAATTATAACTGCAAATCAGGGATCTAGTAAAGCGAAGGACAAAAGACGTTTATACAAGTGAGTAGTTTTATTTAGTATTTCCATTTCTGTGGATCCTAATAACAGTGAAGAAAGATGGTAAGAAATCTTCAGATGCTGCAAGCTGTAGCTGGCCTTCTCCTCACTTTCAGTGCTCGCTCCCAAACATCTTCAGGACTAGCATCTACCACGTACTCAGATCTGTGAAGTCATAGCAGACCTCCTCAAGTGTAGGACCTAAGCTTTTGCACAGAACATAACTTCACAGATAACATCAAACCTTACAGAGAGTACTTACAATAAATAGATCTCTCATGAAATTATTAGCCTTAAAGGAAAAAGAGGAAGGTGACAAAGGGAAAGTCTCCTTCTGTTTCACACAAACGTGACAGTGCAGCTTTCCGCAGCCAATCTCAGTTCTTTAAAGAAACTGTGGCCGAGTAAGTGCAGCCCCACAGCAAGGGAAGGATCTGAAAGCCACCGTGACGCCATCAGGTGTGAAGGTTCTCATTTGCTTAGTTCCCACAAACTGCACTGGCTTCAGAGGTCAGCTCCTTTTTAAGAAAATGAGAAAGCATGCCCTGGGCCTAACTGGTTTTTTTTCCTAGTTGTAAAATGAGGATAATAACGAGGTACAACACAGTAATTACGTGGAAAGTTAAATAATTAGGTTTTAATTATTTCCTATGGCTTTTTAAAATGGAAAGTTCTTTACAGGACCTGAGCAGTGGTGGTGTTCTTAATTTTTTGACTAGTAACAGCAACAGTACAAAAGACACTATCAGAATCCCAGAAACTAAAACTATTTTTTCTGACACTGGCGTTTGGAATTTGAAATACACTTCACTCACAGAAATAAAGTGTCAATGAAAACAATGGTTGAAAATTCTCAGTTCAAGAAGCCTAGTTTCAAATGAAGTATTGTCTAAAAGGTTTTTTGAAGTGGAAAAAAAAAAGTAATTCAAGCATATTTGAGGTAGGAATACAAAGCAGATTCTGATTATGTGATGCCTCTATGAATTCATCTTTTACCTGCAGAATATGCAGCTTTATCATCAGAAAGTAGCTGAAAACCATTTAATAAACACAAGCCTCTGCTTGGTTTTAGATGCACAAAAGGGTAACACCTCTTCTATACCCACAGGTATACAGACCTAATAGCACTTAATATATTTCTCCCACATGCATTTACAACCTTCAGGGTAAACCCTTGAAATGCTATTGATATTTCACTTCTGTTTTCATGAACCGCTCTGCTTCCACTTACCTCAACTGCACCTGCCTGCAAGACGTGCTTATAAATACTTTAAGTTGGAATGTAACAGGCTAGTGTGAACATATGGATATCTGGGGTTAATTCTCTGGACACATATCTAGTTCTCCTACATAAATATGAGTACAAATTGCTTCTTTCTAACACAGGAAAAGGTTTTTTTATGACTCATTTGAAAACAAACCTTTTTTTTTTAACTCAGAACTAACTGTTTTTGAGTTTTATGACTAGTGAATAAGTTTTATTCTGAGACTCAGCTTGTAGAAAAAGTGTACAGAACCAGCACAGACAGAAGAACTGGATTCCTTCATGCTGATTTCCCATAACATGCTCATCTTCTGCTGAAGGCAGAGGGTCTTATTCATGTCCAGAAATGCATGTGAGGAAGGACTGTGGGGCTCAGGGAAGTGAATTTGACTACTTACTAACTGGAACTCAGCAGAAGGGAGAATCTTTGCCTATGGGAACAGGCAGGTTTCTGGTTATTCACAACCTTCTGAATTTCAAATGAGACAAAGAGCATATGGCATCAACTCAGAATAAAACTGGTGGGTACATCGTCTCATTTTTTAGAATAGTATTTACTAGTAAGTAAATCCTACTCTCTTTGGGTCTGAATCTCCTTCCTAAACTGGAACAAGGAGTAAATTGAGAGTAATTCCATGCAAGTCGGTGGTGTTACTGACGTAAAGCAGTGTAAGTGGAAAGACGCTCTCTTCTCTCTGGGGATATTTTCTACATCTCCTCTTGTTAGTGAGAGTCGTGTGGTTGTTTGCTAGAAATTAGATGATTACACTCTCTCTCATTATTCCTCATTAGGCAAAATATGAAAATGCTCCGTTTCTTAATTCCTGGTATGTTCTACTAGACACTCCTGAGAAAATTTAACTGACAGCTCATGAACAATTGTTAATTTAACAGTGCATTTTATTCTAATTGGTAAAGGTTACTAGCAAGCCAGTTTACGTCCGTTGTATGGGTGCTCTCCCTTGTAATTACTGATTTGCTTTTTATAGTTCCATCTCTGCTGGGTTACTAGACTGTTTGCATAGTTTTTTCTTGTTTTAGAAAGCAAAATCATGAATCATGTTGTCAAAGAATGAATCCTGATGACAGAATTTTTTCTGATAACTGCTTTTGAACTGTATTCACACTGCCCAAGAAATAAGCTTCCAGTCAATTGCCCAGACTACATAATTAGGCCCCCTAATAATTGATTGAGGCAGGTGTCTTTAGGGAGAACTGATTCGGATTTTCACCTGTGTAGGGCAGCTAGTTGATAGAAATCCCTAGCTGTAAACACTAATGCTAATGCTACAAAGAAAGGTCTAAGCAGACCTCTGGTTCAGAACTGCTCAGCAGGCACCTCCATCCACTCTGAATTCAGAACATCAGGTCTTCTCCTGAGGGTTAAGGACCAGCAACGGATGAGCTCTCCTTTGGCTAGTTCGGCTAGCAGAGAAGAGCCCTTGTCCAGAAAAATAGGAAACCTGAGGTCTAGGGTCTCTTACCCAGCAGAAAATTGAACCACTGCTTGCCTTTCCCAGAAGAGTGCTCTAGCTTTCAGGGAAGAAGACAGACAATGATAAGACCATTCCACAGGCTTCCTGCTCAGGCCTGGCTTTAAGCAAGCAATGTAAAACTCACAGGGCCAAAGAGAATGAATGAGAGGAACCACAGCAATGTAGACTGCTGATGTGCTAGCCTTCCCGCTCCTCCTATGGATGACTGGGTACATATATCCAGTAGGGGATCGTACCTGAGGCTTACCAGCCTGAACAATGAAGTGGAGATTTGGGAGAAGGGAGATAGAAGTTGAGGAGGCAATGAAATGAAGAAGACACATAGATCATGATGCAGAAAAAATACCTTTACCAGAACAAAAACCTATTGCAAAGAACAGATCCTTTCCCCTTAAGGAGATTCACGGAACGGTTGCATTCATTTTACCAGTCATTCTGGAGCCCACGCTCTTGGCCAGTGACAGAGCAGGTTTTCTATGAGAAGCTCTTTGCAGAGCATGAGCTTGGCAGTCAGACCGCCATAGGTCGCTTGGCCACAAACACCTATGTCAAACTTTGAGGGGACTGCAGGCATCACTTCAGCTGGGAGGTTTAAGTATCTGACTTGGAGGAACAGGACTGCTGTCCTTAGCCTGTAAGGCTGTGAGAGGGTCAGTTTTTCCCAGCATCCTATATTGTGCCATCTACATAGTTTGTTCTACTTCAGCACAATTAATTCTCATAATAATTTTCAGAAGGACTATATTTGGGAGTTAAGAAGTTAACTCGAATCACAGCCAAGATGAACTAGTTATCCTTTGCAGGTGTAGTGCATTTACGAATATTCTTAAGGACATTTTAAACAAAGAATCAGATAAAATTTACTGCCTCCGTTTATTATTTAAATTAAGATTTTACTTCTTCAAACATAGTCTTGTCACCTAGGCCATATAACACAAAAATATTTTTAAGATAATTTCTACAAAAATAGTCTTTCTTTTTTGTCAAGGAATTAAATTATATTCATTAATGAATATTCATTAATTCTAATACCTGTTCCACATTTCATTTCACTATTAACAAAACTTACAATTAATATATTTTAAGCAAACGTCATCTGTACTCACTCTATTGAAACTAACAGGGTTAATGTTGGTGAAGGAATTACTGAAATCAGAAGGAAAGTTATGCATGAATGACTGAAAGTGGGGAAAAAAACCCAACAAACCAAAGCAGTAATTGAAATTAACTGCAAAATACTGAAGTGAAAAATTGTTTCTCCTGGGAAGGGTAAAAACTTGTCGCCATGTGAGAGATTATACAGAAAGTCAAACTGCAGTTTCTTCTTCACAAGTCATTTGAGTTCAATACACCAGTCAGAGGCATTTCATTACCGTGTTACTGGAGAGGAAGATATTTAGCATGCTTGAGCATGCTGGTGCTGTAGGTGACTTGCTGAATTTCAAGCTGACAGGTTAATGGTAAATAAACCATTTTCTCCTTGGCATTTTCGAATGTGTGCTTGAAATCTAAACACCTTTCTACTGTTTGCACTCAGCAGAGATCATGGATACCTTAGAAATTTGTGGTTTAGGATAGCTTTATGCCTAGGCTCAAACTGAAAGGCTAAATAAATCAGTATTAAATCTGCACTAGTATGCAGAAGGATTTCAAAATTATCAAAATCCAGAAATTATCATATATTTAACACAAATATATAAACTGGATGTTCTATTTGCTTTTAAGACATTAAAATTCATGTTTTCATTTTTTCTCCACAAGCACGACTGCTTGAAATTTTGTTTTAAAGTGAGAGCTGAGATTCTCATAGCCACATGACTTCAGGGCTTTATTAAAAGTACCCCTATCAAAAGTGTTGGCAGCATTGACTCTGCTTTCTGGAATTAAGAAATGGGAGAGTCAGGACTTGGCAACAATCCAGGACTTCCAATGAGAGAAGTTATGTCATGTATTCAGTCTTCAAAGAGAAAAATACGGGCCTTATTTCAACTCAAATAAGAAGTTCAGAGGAAACCGCAGTGCTCACGGCTATGAGTTCTAACAGGCTGCAATGAGTCTGCAATGAGTAGCTGACCATTAAGAAATGAAGCTGGTGTAAGTAAGTGACCAGAATGGCAGAGTTGCTGCTGGTTGGCAAGCACTGCTGAAAATCTGAAAACATCACTGATGCCTTTAGTCTTAAAGACTTCTTTCCTGCTCAAAATATATGGATGATAGGAACAGTGATATTAACAATACTCAATAAGAGAGAGAGGAAAAAAGCTTTAATTCAAATGTAAAATTCCTCAGAGGTGTAAAGTGCTTTTTAATCCACTTGTTCCAGATTGACATTATTGCTTGGAAGCAGTGGTTGTTACTTCTGGTTTCTCGATCTGAGCAGAAAGAGAAATACTGTGAGTGCTGCAAATGATACATTGCTTTATCTTAGGCAGTTTAGTCATTGAGATGCAATGTGTTTTAATACAATTCTGCCTAGCAACACGTTGAGAACTTACTGTCCACACAAGAGTCTGGCAACATAATAAGGAAGAAATCGTCATCTTTTAGCTATACCTATGTTTGGGAATGTTAGCATAAGTTGGTTTGCTTTGACTCGTTCACTAAAAATAACATTTTTTCCCAGAGAAAAGTTCAGCTTCTGGATTAGTCAAAGGGATAAAAATGTGCTGGTAGTACCAAGAGCAATTACAAGCGAAGTTCAACAAGAATTCATTATCATTGTGTATTCCTATCCTAGAACATTATGCAGGACAGGCATTGTAACTATAGTTCAGACATATATGTATCCATTTGATTTTTTCACAAAATGAGGAGATTATGAAATCTCAAATAGTGTCAAGTCTCAGTAACAGCTATGTGAGCCATAAAACTGAAGGGATTATTTTAGCATAAATAATTTGTTACATTAGGGATGTCTGCAAACACAGCACAGTTAGATTTTACATGTGCTTGCAAGAGAAACCAGGCACCTTAGCCGACCTTTTCCTGTTCCTCTACTAATATGGTGAACCATTTCCAATATAAATTAGTTTATCTTCACAATAACTCAGCACAGTTCTTACTGGTGAAAGCCATCTAATAATATATACAAAAAGGTTCACTAAAGAGCGTTCAGGGAACTACAGTGTTAGTGTTTGGGAGCAAGACAGATTTTATGCCCTTTGTGCCTTGCCCTTCAGTTGTTCATCATCTACTGTCCACAACATGCACTAGTAGAGAAAGGGGAGATGACGTGGCTTAGACCAAAAACCATGCAGGCTCTCTCCTGGTCCACCTTTCGCTGACCACTGTGGCCAGCTCACCTCTAGTCCAAGTTTTGACTTCCTCACCCTTTATGTGACATTGGATCTAGATACTTTCTTGACCCCGCTGCATCATGCCTCACAAAGAGGAACAACATATGGGTAACAAAACAATATAGACTTCTTATGATTAATGAAGACAAGACATGCTTTCTTGACCTATAATGATGTTAGGTTTTTGTAGCCTGTTTTGTTTATAGACCTCCTATTTTCCTCACATTTGTTCAGTCTCTGTTCCAACCTTACCTATTCCCTCAGTATCTTGTATTACTCATCTCTATTTCCATTCAGTTTAATAACTTGTCCTTCACATTCTCCCCCCACAATTTATTTCTGGTATTATTACATATATTCTTGGAGTTTGTTTCTGTCTGTGTAAACAAGGGCAAAAGAGGAAGGCTATACAGTGGAAAATGCTACTTTTAAAATGAATGCTTCTTTGTTTATTTCAAGTTTCCATGGGATTACAGATGAATACCCATCGCAACACACTCAAATGACGAAGGATAAATGAACAATCACCTTTGTCCCTGCTGCTCACTCCTCCCACTGGCATCTACTCTATATCCTATATGGCTGAAAGAACTGAGAAAGCCAGCATATTCTATTTACCCTTATACAAACTTACCATCATTATTTTAATTTACATCATAAAACCCAGAAGTGTTCTAGCTGCTTTATGGAACAAATAATAATGTAAAGTTACTGTTCGAAAGCACAAAATTGCATTTTACAACCCTTGTAATCAAAACAATTAACAGCTGTGAAGGGATCATGAATGAGGGAAAACAGTTAAATAAATAGTAACTCCTACTTCATGCATCTTTTGGCAGTTCCCCTACATGTAATCTTTAAAACGGCTTGTGTCATACAACCTTTGCTGCTGTTTTCAGGTACGTAAGCATGTAATGGTCTTAAAGGGACTGCCTGTAAGAATAAGTATTCACCCATGACAAAATTAATGATAACAATAAGAATTAGTTCTTATTCAGAACTTTTTATCAACAGATCTCAGTGTTCTACAGGGGATGTCTTTGTAAGAATAAGGCATATGTATTACAGAATCACGTGATTTGACTATTTGCATTTTGTGGGACTTCACCATTTTCTTCAGAAGGATGTTCCACTGCTTAATAGATCTTCTAATTATAAAGTGTCTTACTATTTAATCAAAACTTTCTTTGCTGAAATTTCAACTAATTATTTCTCACCTTGTCACTTTTGGCTCGTGAGAACAATTCTGTTCTGTTCTACACACTGCTAGCAAGAAAGCTACAACATTTCTAAGCTGTGGAAAACACCTGTAGCATCTTTAATTGCAGACCTAAACAAATTATCACAACAGTTAATTACTGAATTCTCCACAACTCAATTGCACTTCCCATTGAGGGATCTCTGAGTGCCTTAAAAATGTTAGCACGTTTAATGTAAATAACCTGTCATGCCATGGATTACTGTCAGCCTCATCCTGTGAAGGAAGATGGGTGCCACGTCTGCCGATAGTCCCCTTTCCTTACCACAAGACCTTCCTACTTATGTGTGTAGCATTATGGCTTACTAAACAGAGAATTTTAAAGAAAAAAGAAGCATATTTTATTTCTTTAAAATATAAAGCCAAGATAAAACACTGAACATATCCCACTGGATTAAACAGTACAGTATTTATGTTGAAATATGTACATTGTACATTTATTTAGATATGCTTAGATATGCTCATATATGAGGTCAGCTGCAAAGAAAGGTGAAAAAGGGGGAGCCTAAACAGACCAAATTTTCTTTCCTATGCTCCTATAAAAGCTCAATGATTTCTTCTTTCCTTTCCCATATTTATTTTAGAACAGGTAAGACTGAAAGGTGGCCCTATATGAAGTGCTCTGGGATTTTTTGAGAGGCTCAGACAGTCATCTATCTTTCAGGCAGAATCAGGCCTTGAGGAGTACGATTTAGCAAATCCCATTAGACTGAAAACAAAGGAACTCTCTGAGAATATAGTCAGGTCTAAAATGACTAAATCCACCCTCTCTTTTCTCTAAAAGAAAAAAAGAGACCAATCTACAGCATCCTTGAAGCAACAGCACATACTAAAAAGGAGCCAAAGTTAGGATTTCTATCATCCGTCATTCTATCAGTCTTTTTCCCATGTATTTTTCCGTAGTCAACAAGAGCTAACCAGGCTGGCAGAGGGGAATATTTCAAGTTGAATGAGGAAATACTATAAAAGCATATTAGAATGGTGCAAAGAGAGGGTTCAAACATATATGAAACATAGTGTCCATATTTCTCCCCTTCTACAGCACAGTATTGCCTGAGCTTTTCTATTACCTTCTGGACTCCACTTTTTAGTGGTATTACTAACGGACCCTATGATGGGTGCTCAAGTGTTGCTTAACTGGTTTTCCTTTGTAGAAGGAGAATCTTACCCTAGCATAACTCGAAGCACTTACTTTAACTCCTGTCAGTTCTTCCAGTTTCACATCCCCCATTCTTTCATCAAACACGACATCAGCACAAAATTATAGCACCGAGAAACGCGCTTAAGTCATGCTATCACACAATATACTGGACAAAAAAATGAGGCAAGGAAATGACCATTAAGCCTAAATTTCTGCTGTTTCATTTATAAAATAGTTAATCTTGTCTTTTGTTAATTATAAGGAGATACAGCTGGCAGTCATTGGTTATTTTCTGTAATAACTATTTTGTCTGTTTCCTCTAATTTCCTCAATTCAGTCTTCTAAATTTTGCCCAGAATAATACCTTATAAAAGCACATTAATGAAATGCCTCATTAGCTGCTTTCTTTTGTTACTTCTGTCTTGGCAATGCCACTTAGAATTCAAAGGACAGAAACGGTAATACACCCGCAATTGTGAAGGACTTTGAAACGCTCTGCATGAAGGGCGCTCTAAAAATTCAGCACTGAAACTGCAACCTTTACTTGTGACCATAACTGTTATGTTAACAGCGCTTGATCAGAAAATTACATAAGCTGTTTGTTTTTCCACTGAATTTAAGTATTTTTAGATTAGTTTAAAATACACACATGAAAACAACATGTGAATAGAACTCGGGAATACAGTTTTAGCTGACTAAACCTTAGAATTGCAGTTTAGAATAACCAAAATGATCTAAATTTCTAAAAAAAGAGCATCATTTCTGGTTTACAAAAACTTGCAAAACATGGGCAGCTTTAACCCTTCTTTTATTCCAGTCTTTTCAATGCACTGTAAGAAACTTGAGATTAAAAGCGTTGTGAAGATATGCATTGATTTAAGTATGTTTCTCTTAATGTGGATTAAATTGAACAAATAGATACGGAAATATAATGTCTTCCCCCATTCTAAATCACTAAGCTAGAAAAAATATTAATTGTACATTTGATGTTATTTTCTTCTTCATCTTGAGAGGATTTTCATTACTGAGACAAGAGGCTTGGATTATTGCTTATATTATCACACTGTCTTTGTACAAAATATTCTGTCTTCAGACAGAACGTAATGTAACGTAAACCAAAAGAATAACCTTTTGTCAACCTGTAATTATGTACTTGCAAAGATTTAAAGAGCAACGCTCAGTTAGAAATAACATCTAGTCTTTCTTGGAATCTTACTGATGATTTCAAGACGCTTAACTATTGCAGAGATATGTAAGTTATTTTAAGAATAAAAACAATCTCTTACTTGGTCCTCAAAGGAGATTGCCTGGGCAACATCTCTGGGAAATCCATCAATCACTATACCCTCTTCATCAGGGATCTGCATTAATCTCTGCTTTATCTCAGTTATGGTTGTTTCCTTTCACAGAGAAAAGAAGTTATTTATTTAATATTGTAAAGGAAGTTTTCTTGATGGTGCACATTAATACAGCATGTACAAATCCTTTGAAAGTAAACATGAACACAGGATACGCTGTACCTGAGGGGCCAGTTCTCCAGTAGTAATTATTTTGGCAATTAGACTCCATTTTCTATTGCTGCTTGTGCTGTGGATCTTCTTCCTTAACAATTCACCAACTGATATGTAGTTAAATCCATAACGTTCTGCTATTTTCAAACTCTGTGTTCCTTTACCACTTCCTGGGCCACCTATTGGTAATTATAAGCAAAACATTAAATTAACCTTTCATCTGAAGTACACACTCACATGTGAAATCTTTGCTATCAGCACCATTTTTCCAACCAAGAGCAAATCCTGCAAGTTGCATGACTCGTTACCAGCCATTTAGAAATGAGTCTCATCTACCTGATGATAAAGGTAACAGTTTGTAAAGTGAAGTAAAAAAAAAGAATACAAATCTACTTGCGAATTAAAAATAAACATGTTCTTTTAGGCTTGACCTCATTCTAAAGCTGTTCCTGGAAAGGAATTTTTCTTGATTTGTAGTAGAGGAAGACACAAATGAACTGGTCCCTTCTTGAACCCTGTGAATCCAAAGATAAAGCCAGATAGTCTGAAGCGTATTCATATCAGAAAGAATCATACCTGGTTAAATAAGCCAATGAAATCAATGGACTAGTCATGAAATGGAACTAATAAAATCTGCTCCTAAATATGCTTGCATGAGTTTCTGAAGTTTTCTAATTTTAAAATACAGAAAAATATTAAATAATCAGCTGAGATGTTTCCATAGTGATTTGCTACAAGGACTTTTATTGAACCACACATACTTCTGGTATTGATGCTTGAAGCATCTGATAGAGAAGTAATTTGTTAGGTTCAGCTTGCTGGACACCTTTAAGAATAAAGAGACCCTTCAATATAGCACAGGCAGAATAGGTATCAAAATCACAGAAAACAGCTACGTTACATAGCAGGGAATGCTGAAGTGAAGGTCAGCTGGACAGCAGAAGCAAGAATGCATGTAAAAAAAAATAAGACTATGTCTGAACTAAAAGGACACATTATGATATGAAGAACAGAGAAAGTGGAATCCAGTATGTAAAAACAGGGAATTGTTTTGATAAAAATAAATGTTTATATATAGAAAAGTGTATGTTACTGAATAGCATAACAAAGCAAAATCAAAACAAATCTTTTCCTATTAATTCCCAACACTAAGTAGCTATATTTTGGGGAATTGTGTATGAGAACATTGAATTTTACTTCAACAGACAAAGAATTAAGGTTTATTAAAAATACAATAGACATTTTCTGTGAACTTTAAAAAATACAGCAATGCAATGAAAGTAAATATGAATACAATGAGCTTCTTGTTAGTAATGATATAACCCTTTCCTATGTTATCTGTTTTATTCCCACAAAGAGCTTTTAGGCATTTATATAATTAATACAGATTTGACTGCAGGATCAGCTTTACAATATTGCTTCATATATGGTTATGACACTCTCTGTGTAACCAGATTCAAACCTATGCCCCAATATTACATGTCAGCGAGCTTTTAGCGTCACCAGTAGTCACTAGGAATTCTTCTGCACCCCTGACGCTGTGATGGTAACTCTCCAACTGGCCTTTGCAACTCAGATCGGGACCCATTTGAAGAGAATGCACAGGGAAACGTGCGTATTATTAAGGTGTTCCCACACCCTGCCCACAGTTTAGTTACACCCTTGGGAAAAAAAAAGGCTTTATCATTATCCAATTAGTTTAAATAATGCTTAAATCAAGCCAGGTTAAGATAAATACAAATATAAGCATTTATCTGTAACACCCAACTAGTCGATACAGCTACAGATGTTCATAAAACACACAAGCAAAGAAATGAAAGAAAAACTGTATCTTATCTCTGTACAGTAAGGTTACAACTGACAAATATTTTTCCCTCATTCAGTTCACTTGCTGTTTCTCTCCTAAAAAAGGTACACGCTTTCTCTCTTCTTTCGGCAGATTACGTTAGGTTTTACAGCTATTCCTCCATTTCACTTCTACTAGGTGATCTAGATGGGCTTAGTTTTTTCGGCTTGAACTCTTTCTTTCATAGACAGTTTAGCTATCCTCTTCGTTAGAAACAAGGATGTTTCCCTTTTGTAGATATGCAAGCATCTGATACACCGGGAATCATCTCCTCCACTAAAGTGGCTACAAAGCAATTCTGCTTCGGCTCTCCCCGCTCCCTTTGATGGCATGCTCAGCCTTCCCCATGACAAATGCATTTCAGCAAACCTTACATTGGGTTTCACTCCTGTATCAAAAACATACCTGATGATACAAACGTTCAAACAAGATAATTCCATGCTGCTTACAGTTTATTACAGGCTCTTGGTAATCTGGAATGATAGTAGGTTTGGAATAACAGATTCCCAGTGTCTTTTTTCTTATGTAGATGAAAACAACAGCACGAAGAAGTGCAGCTAATTGTTCGATGATTGCTGCCAGTTTGTACAGAGCAGATTTTGCCAGGTGAATGAATAGGATTATTACTCGTTACTGGAATGTCTACTCACTCTGTCTAAAGATTTCCATAAGCAACCCTCTCTCTATATATAAAGCCACATATTGCAATTGAATAAGCATAACATATAAATAATGTATCTTACATATGTGTGTATTTATACATACGTGTAACATTTATTACTATGAATTTATGTGGCTTTATTTACTGGCAATAATCCTAACTATTGGAAAAAAGGGGCGGTAGGTTGTGACTGTGCTTTGGAGCAAAGGGTTTATAAAACATACCAGAGCCGATGCTGTGCTTAATTCCTGCAGATATAAAACTTCCAAGAAAGGAAATTCAGTTAATTTCCCTGGAGACTCAAGGCAAGTTTCAAATAGACTATGTTGCACCCCAGAAACAATAAAGATGCAAAACATATATAGGTAACATGTAGAAAATTAGAAACAGAAAATTTGACAAGGAAAATAGTATCCCTATTCCAGCAGAGATACAAAAGATGCCAGGAAAACAGAACTGTTACTTGAAAAAACATCAGTCTGTGTAAAACCATAAAATAGCTGAAAAAAACTTTTTGAAACCAAGTAGACAGACTTTACACTCCTATTAGGGAAAGCTTTGAACTATGTATCCATTCCTGACTCTTTGATAAATCATACTGACGAACTGTTCACAAGAAAGGAAAATCAAATCACTTTTGGTTTTCATTCTTTTCACTTATTCTGAGATTATACATTATTCAAGAAAAGCGTGATTATTTTACATATTGCTTAGAAGATGTCTAGACTAGGGAACATTTGTTGCATCTAAAATTATGTTTGCTAACTGGTTTCGAGTGAAGATTTGTATGCCCAAAAAGTTTTACTAAAGCAGTTGTTTTAACCTAGTTTTGGCAATGGAAGTTCAAAATTTCAATTTTGCTTATATTGTTGTAAATTCAAAATAAATTCATGTAATAATAAGATTTCTGAAAAGACTGATGATTTTAAAATCTAGCTGTGGACTGGATTTAACAAATCAACGGGCCAGCTGACTGCTGACACGATTCTCTTTGATCTATCCTTTAAACTTCGATTATAAATGGAAAACGTATTCTTTTAATATTAACTAATATTTTTAATTAAGTGCAGTTTAAAACCATACTGAACTATGGGGCTAGTGACACCAGGTAATTCATTTTTTAAGATCTTTGCATTCAGGCTGTACCAATAGTAAAAATGTGTTTGTCAAAATATGTTAGGAAGCTCATTTTTAAACACAGTCTAGTTTCCTAGTGTTATAATGCCTTAGAAACTTAATTTTCCAGTGATTCAGATGTGTGCCATCCTGGCTGCTTCCATCCGATTTTTCTAAAATCCAGTCACATACTCACTTTGCAGCTTTGTAGCTTTACATTTCACCAGAAGACTTTTCTGCAAACACAGAAAAAGAACAAACCCCCCGCCTTTGTAAGCGAGTTCTCTTTTGCCTTGGAGCTACCTGGTTTATTATAAGGATGATAGATTTCATAAAGCAAAGAAGTTGTAAAAACCTTTATGGAAGCATTAAAAAGATCTTGGGCTAATGCATTATTAAAGAAAAGTTCACCTAATATGCGAAGCAGAAGACAGGTCTTTAACTTCTACTCATTTCAGTCCCCCACCATCTGAGCTAGGCAGTATGGTTAGTTATCACTAGTTAGACATAAACAGCTTGCTTAACTGAAGTTTTCACCAGCACTTTATGCAAGCTGAAAAATATGCAACACATTTTTTGTGTAGAATATTTGTCTCTTGAAATTAATAGGACACTTTTTTTCATTTTCTCTCTTTCATTCAGTATATTAGTTATTCTTTTATTCTTTCCAGTGTATGTTTTTATGTGCTTCCTCAATAGAAGGCTGAATTTGGGAGAAATTTTCTTGATACTGTACAAAATTGGACAAGAGCTGCTAAGCTACATATAGTATTGTGTTTCTATCAGACCACTCTATAACAGACAGATTCAGAGAAACTCAGTTGGAAAATAAACCTGAAATAGCCTTTGTGGATCGTTTAGAATGTTCCCTATATAAACTGGAGAAAAGAGAAGCTCTGTAAAATGCATGGTCTGTTCACTATATGCTGGCGTTCAAGGATGTCACTTCAACTACCCCTGCACTCAGTTCCAGAGGTGAAAGTAAATCTCTCTTTATTTCACCTAGATCAAACCTTCATTCATCACTCTACCGCAATAGAGCTACATGGATTTCAGTGCATTAAGAGCCTTCTGTGGTCACTGAAAAGGAGCCAGTTTTTCTCCTTTATGAAAAGGAAGGCTAGCTAATTAATTAAGATGGAAAAAAAGGCACGTGTTATTTCTCCATCTAATGCAAGCTTTATAGTTCAACAGTGCATGGAGAGATTTGCATGTTGAGATTTGTAGTTCCAAAACAAAAGATTAAGAAAATTCAAATGCCTAAGCAATTCTTCTGGCATACCACAAATATCTAGAAAAATGCCTGGTTTTCTGTTTTCAATATATTCCAATATCACATTCCTGAGACCTGCTGGATGCAGAGCCTAGAGCACATGCTGTTCTCAGAGATCCCACTCTGTAATACAGAGAAGACATTTCTATTCTCTTCTACTATACTACATACTATTCTCTGTTATGGAAGCAGTCTCTCTCTTTAATACGAATACGTCTTTATAGACTAAAAATGTGATTCTCCATCACCTGGCACCTGTGCTGTAACTATTTAAACAGTCCAGAGAATCAGAGAATTAGGCCTGGCGGTAAAATTTCAAAAGACAACTATCCCAGATGACAAGGAAACTAATTCAAAGAACTTAAATTCAGACACAGAATAAAATGTTGATTTAGACTTAAACTGCAGCTATTTCTTACTGAAGTATGCTTGTCTGAGGCTGGAAAGTACAAGCTGGTTAGAAAGGACACTAAACAGCACACAAGAGAGAACTTGGGGAGAGAGCACAATTAACTAATGCTAACTGATGGCTCACTCTCCCTGAAGATGGCACAGGATTCATTTGCCAAATAGATCTAGGGATTAATTTATCAATGCAATGGACTAGTGACCATGTATGCTCACTCCAGCTGTATGTACCGATCAGTTTTCAAGGTTCTAAATATAGAGGACAACAGTTCCCTATCACCTTTTTGAGCTGGCTTGTCCAGTATTTTTAAATATCCTTTTTTGTGAGCAGCTTTGAGTACATCTACGATAGTGTTTCAGCTCTGATCCGGAGCACGCTTTGGAAGAGCACTTTGGTTCACATGGTGAAGCTGTTTTGAAATGCATGAGTCGGGTTTGTTTTAGATTAAATCTAAAACAATCTGGCAGATGCGCTCCATAAGCCAACCGTGAGCTCTCCAGCTGCTAATGGGCATCCAGTCTACAGAACATGACCACAGGTGCTCACTGTAACCCCTAAAACGCTTACAGCTGAGATGATGTACACCCTCAGCACTAACAATTTCACTTTCTGATACACTCTATTTGGGCTGCACCACTCGCTACGGCAGATGGAAAAATTGTATTTAAATACATATAGGCATTCAATGTATTTGCAGTACAAATAAAAAGGCAAAGTAACAAAGATAAAATCTTGTCAAAATGACTCTGCCTGCATACCTATGACAAGGATAATTTTTGGTCGAGGTCTTGCAGGATCAAATACATCGTACTCCTCAATTAGCTCAGCAGTTTCAGAGAGGTCGGTGTCACTTTCTATCGAAAACTGTTGAATTGGAGGGAGTCGGTCATACCGTCGGTATGGGAAGTTAGAATTATCAGGCATCACTGTAAAATAGTAAGACAAACTGGGAATTGTGGAAATACACTGAAAACTCAAAATCTATTGTGTACGCAGATTTAAATAAGTATAATAAATAAAGTAAAAATATCTCCTAAATTTACAATGTGCTTGCTGTTACTACATTAAGTATTCCTTGCCTCTATTTAGCTGATTTATTACATTGGAACCACTAGAAGCCAGTTTTCTTTGGTGCTTCTTTACAAGCACGTCACCTTTTCTGTGAAAATCTGCCCATAGCACCCAGAGTTCAGCAGTGGCCTCCGAGAAGAAAAGCACTCTATGGTGCAGATAACCTGTACTGTTAAGCAGACCTCTTTTGGTGATAGATGTTGTACACAGAGACAGAGATAGTATTCTTGCTAATTAGTTTAATGAAATGCTGGATGGCAAGGAATAATAACTATGGCAACTGAAAGATGGGCTAATTACTCTTTGTTAACATTACAAATAAAATAATTACAGGTATTGGTATGACATTTGCTTAGATTTTATGAGATGCACCTTTTTCTAAGTGTTTATCATGTACATTGTATTTGGTACATTAGCATATAGCTCCAATATAAACTAGAAAAACAACCTACTGTAACGGCATTGAAGTTGTTATGTACATCATCCATAAGGACCAACTAAAAATATAAACCAAGTGCACTGGGTCAACTTTGCCCCTGTCTTTGCAAATGTTTTAGGTAGGATACGAGGAATGTCTCCACTAATGTGTTAAACATTTACACAGCAAACATCCATCATTGCGCTGCAAAATGATCACAATTTCCTCTCCTGCATAGCATCCGTTATGGAGAAGAAAAACAAATGCCAAAACGGAAGGAAACAGAATCCTTGAGTCCTTTGCCTAAGGAAAATCAGAATGAGGCATGATCTGCTACAGAAGTAAGCATAAAATAATTCAGTGGTGGATGTACAACCACCCACAGCACAAGAAATACAATCATTTTTATACTTAATACATTACCATTCCTGAAAAAAGACCTCCTGGATTGTCCTCCATTGAGTGGAGGCAGGGTCTTCTTTTCTGGGCTGACAAAAGTGTCCCATTTCACTTTTTCTGACCCTCCGAGCTCTCTCACTTTCTGCAAACAGCTTTCCAAATATTCAATTGGGTCATCGGGTTTGTAACACATTAATCCATTCAACAGACTCTGCAATGCAAGATCAGAAATACACACTATAATAATAGATGCCAGAAAAAAACAAGCATTTTCACTTTCAATTTTACTTTCCACAGAGAAACCCCATATTCCTTGCATATTCAGACTCTCCATTTCAAGCCAATGCGTGAGAGTGAGGCCTGCAAAAATTGTATGATTTTGGTTTGCTGGTGTCACAAAAATGATTCAGAACAGGAAGCTCGTGGCTATGTCTTCATATTTGTCTGCTTGCACTGTAGCAAGAACTGAAAATAGTAAAAAAATTCCCTACATTTTTCTTAGAACTACCGCTGGCAAATACACGCAGAGCAATGCACAAGCTAGATAGCCCCAGAAGTTACATATTCTGTGTAGCTTATTAGATCACTGAAACGTATCTTTTCCCTAAAGACCAGTGCACCCACAAGTATCTTATCCATATTCTTGAGTCAACACTAACACAAATAATGAAAAAAAGATTTTTAAAAATCACAAGAAATACTCAAATATCATCTTGATCAGTATTGGAAAAAAACCCCAAACCCGAAGTTCATAGGTGCTTCCAGATTTAATTGACCAGAAATTCCCCGCCATTAGAAAACCCCTGTCTACTGTATTAATTCTGCACGCATCGTACCTATGGGCATTATGGGGAGCGTGGAAGAAGGAATGCCAGGCCCTCCTCTGACGCACGGTAATTGATTTTCCTTGACAAAGTGATACATAAGTCATCACCTCACCTCTCCACAAGACAACCGCATCCAACCTTCTCTTAACAATAAACGTCTTTCAGGATGATTTCTGCTCCTTTGTGCTCTTCCTGATTTTTGTGCAAATAAACTTGAGGGTCACAGTTGATATTAGTAATAAACATAAATAGCTCCAATTCAGGATTTTCTCCGTTATTTATTATCTACAGTTTATACAATAATTGTTATTTACACACATTTGTATTTATAAAATAGGATATAATTTATATGCATCTATGCTCTTATTGTACTACTTAACCGATCACAGCAACTAGCCATATATTTTTGCAGAAGATATGCACCATTTTTAAAAAAATGCTAGCTCAAGCTTTGAGCCGCTACAGAAGAACTGTTTTGTTTGCATCTCTTGTTAAACCATTCACATTCTAAATGCGTTAGTAAAACATCAGCATGGTCTATGTCCTGTAATTTTCAAATACATAAAAAAAAGTCTAGCTTCAGAACAGACCGGGGAAAATACATGTGTCTCTGTGTGTGTTTTATATGGATGGCAGGATGTCTGATTCGGAGAAAACCCCAAAAATCCACATTTCACAGAGAAGTAATTATCAACCATTAGCACCAGGTAACTTGCAGGACGCTAAACAAAACCTCACTAAACAGTTGTGGTTTGTTTTTTTTTTCTCCCAGGCCGATGAAAACCTGGAGAAAGCCTGAAAGATAACCCCCGCCTGGACTCCTCGGCAGAGCGGCCCCGGAGGTCCTCTGCCCTGCGGACGCGCAAGTTGGCTGCCCCCCAGGCGGCCGAAGGCGGGCAGAGGCGGCCTCCCGCAGCGCCGCGGAGGGGCGCGGCCGCCCGGCTGCCTGCGCGCCCGCGGAGGCTCACGGCAGGTGGGCAGCGGGCAGCCGCTCCCCCGCCGGCCCCGCGGCCGGCAGCTCCCAACCCCGGCCCGCGGGGCGCTGCCGGGCGGCCCCGGGAGTCGCGGTTGCCCGGCAGCGCCCCCCGGCCCGGGGTGGGGGCCAGCCCTCCGCCGCGCGGCTCCCCGCGCGAGGTACGCGCGCCGCAGCCTCCTCTGGCTGCTCCGTCCTTCCAGCCACCTTCAGCCCGCTGCCCGCCGCGGGCTGCCAGCGCGGAGCACCCCCCCGACGGGCGCGGAAAACGCTCGCCGCCTCCGCCTCGCCTACCTCGAAAAGCTGCGGGATCTCCCTGCGGGCCAGATACTCCTTCGCTTCGCCGGCGCTCATACCGCCAGCCGGGCACGGGGGCGCCGGCGGGGCGCGGGTGGGCAGCGCCGAGCCCCGCGCACGGCACGGCACGGCACGGCGCGGCGCGGCGCGGCGCGGCGGTGCAATGCGGGAGCCTCGGCGAGGCTTCCGCGGGCGGGCGAGCCGGGGCGGGGGGGGAGGAGGGAGGCAGGCTGCCCGCCTCCCCGTCCGCGCTGCACGGAGGGAGCGAGAGCACGTTATCCCCCGGCGGGGAGGAAGAGCGTGCGCAGGCTGCCGGGGAAAGTTTCAGGGGGTGCCTGCGGCGAGGCGCCCGAGCGGAGGCGGTGAGGGGTTGTGCCTGTCTTGTCAGCCGCGGGCAAGGTGCCCCGGGAGAGATCGGACCCCGGCTCCCCGGGAGGCACCGTCTGCTCTTGCCGTCCTCAGGCGCTCCCCGCACGCTGGGAGGGCTGTGGCAGCCAGTGCGGAGGGGGCTGTGCACGGGTGTAGCATGGTCTCTGCCCTTGGCATCGTTTTTTGGCGTTTTGGAGAGCGAGGCATTTCATACGCTTTGGGCTAGTAAAAGGCCATGAACTATGGTCACTCATGAGCATCTGTGATCGTCGGGTCACAGGAAGAGACCTGAAGACATCTCTGGTCCAAACTCCTGCTCGGAGCAAGGGCAGCTCTTGAGGCCAGACCAGCTTGTTCAGGGCTTTATCTAGTCTCATCTTGCAAAACCTCCAAGGGTGGAGGCTGCATGGCCTCTCTGGGCAATCTGTGCTTGGCTGGCCTCATGGTGAAAAAGGGTTTTCTTCTATTTGGCTAGCACCTCCCGTGTCTCAATTTGCCTCTTGCCCACCGTTGCACAGTTGTGAAGAGCCTGGCTCCATCTTCATGATAACCTCCTCATAAGCATTGGAGGGCTGCTATTATGTTCCCTCTAAACCTGCCACGGGCTGAACAAGCCCAGTTCCCTCAACCTCTCCTCAAGCGCAAGCGCTCTCATCCCTGACCGTCTTTGCAACTGTCCACTCAACTCACTCCGGTTTATCAACATCTCTCTTTACTGGGGAGCCCAAAATGGGATGCATTATTCTAGATGTGCTCTGAGGAGTGCTACGTAGGGGGGTAGCTTCTGTGATATTCTGTAGCATACTGGAAGTCAGAGCAGATTATTTCAGTTGCTTAATTGTCCTATATCAAGTCTGACATTCCAATTAGATTTTAATTTTGTTGATTATCTTTTCTAAGACAACATCCACTGATGCACAGCCTAACAGAAATAGGTTACGGAAGTGCAAGCTTATGAACAACAGTCAGCAACTGCTTTCCATATCTCGGTACTTTTCAGATGTAGGATAGGTCTTCTGAGGAGTCTTTTAAGAAGCTTCTCCCCCCTGTGTGTGATTTGTGGATCAATATCAGCTTGACAAGCTCCTCCCTCTCCACTGCAGCCACGTTCCTAGTTTTGCTGCTTCTGTAGTTAAACTGCTCTCTTTTTCCCCTGCCCTGCCTCCAGCTTTTTATGTAGACACTTTCTCCTGGAGAGGCTTCCAGTCCTTGTTCATTCCCCAAACTGCTAAACACTGCCCCAGGGGCAGTCCCATGATGATTTCCTGCCAAATTGGACTGGTAGGTTTTCCAAGTCATCCAGTTACTCCCAGCAGCTTCTACCTGAAGGGCAGCCACCAATGTCCCTTCGCAGCAGTCCACTGATGGATGGCCTATTCTCCCCTTCAGCTGAAGTATCTCTGGAAAGAAGTTTGGATTAGACAGCTTAAGAGCCTTTCCAGCTCCATTCTCTATGACTCCAGTGGTGTCCACTCAGGGAAGCTGCAGTAATGTCACTGAATTGGCACTTCTCATATGTTTACGGAAGACCTTAGCCTTCGCTGGAGAGTTTAATCAGCATTCATCTGCAGTCTTTCTCATTCTCCCATGAACTCTGGACGTGGCTTTAACCCTACTTTGTCTTGCTAAGGTCTTAATACATCCAAATGTAAATTAATTGAAAAGCACAGTATCTTAATTTTGATTGCGTGAAAAATAGAGTAGGCTCCAATGTCCTAATTAAAACATATGAGATATAATTGCTTTTAAAAGACCTTAAATGAAGCTTGACAAGAGGAGGACTGAATTAAATTAAATAGCTATTTTCTTAAAATAAGATCTTTCCTAAGGAGGGCTAATGGAAGATGCCATTCTATTTAGGAAGACAGAGCTGTGGTTTTGGCATTTTGTGGTTTTAATTTTTTTTTTTTAGTTTATACAGAAAAACCCAGCTGTATTATCATTGTCTCAGACAAATTCCATTTATAGGCTTTCAGCACATATATATTTTATATATTTAACGTTTATGGGTGAATTAGTATCTCATCCAATGTCCTGGATTGATAGAGAAAAATACTTCCATTCACATGCTTTCCATGGCATCTTCCTCAGGAATGTGAAAAATTTTTGTGTAAAGTCTTGTCTGAGATGTTTGGATTTTACTGCAGGCTCCCAGGCATTTTGCTCAGTTAGATAATGCTAACAGAAAATAAAAGTTCTGACTGTTCTGCCACAAAACTATTATCATTATGGACATCTAAATTCAAAAAAAGAGTGATTTTGAGCTAATCTGATTTTTGTTGCACAAAATCAAATTCCATGTTGCAGAAATTACCACCTCAGAAAAAATATGGCCATTTAGGAAATCTGTCAGACTGAATGTGTGAAGTGTATCTGGAAAGGATATTTTTGGATCTAATAATATGGTACCTCCTTCTACAAGTAATTTGTTATGTGTTTGCCTGTGGCAAAATCCCCATACTGAAACAGGATCACAGGTGGATGCTTCCCAAAGGCTCTGGAGAACATCGGCAGCAAAGGATTAAGAATGTACTAACTAAATACAAAGCTGCGTTACTTGTCACTTCAGGTATGTAGGTAACGTAAAGGCAGCTGTTAGAAGGTTAGCTGTTTGTCATTTACCAGTATCTGATCAAGAGCGTGGATGGAAATCAAGTGGTCTTACTGCCTTAGAAAATAATACAGGATGCAAAAAAGTTCACAGAAATGGGAACATGGATCTGAACTCCAGAGCGCTGCCCATTCCTGAAGGTACAGGCGGCTCTTCATGGTACTGGGGTGAGGCTGAAGGATCACTTTGGTTATACTTCTACCACTTCCTACCTCTTCTGGAGGGGAAGAAGCTACAGGAGAAAGAACAACATTTTGCTATCAAAATGATAACAGTTCTGGAAACTCATCTTGAAAACTTCTTACGGATCCTATGCCATCGGGCTGATTCCATTCTCATTCTTGTTGGTTCCTCCAATAAATATGTGAAGCGGAACTAATATGAAATTAGTATGGGATCAGCTGGAATATGCTGTTCTGGGCCTTCTCTTCGTCTTGGTTAAACCAATTACCTAACACCCATAGCCTTCAGTCAAAGCTTAATTAGGTTCTATGTTTTAAAAACCCACTTCAGAATCCCCCGGTATTTTATAAGAGTCTTCTAGTTTTTTGTCTAGTGCCTGTTAAAGCCCTAGTGGCTGTCATTTTTCACATAAGCTGCCACTCTGCTAGATGTCTTTATTAAATCAGAACTGATGTCCTTGGATTGATGCGGTTATACAGGCTGGTGCAAGATATGTGGACAGTTTGAATTTGTAGAGTCTGTAAGTAAAACAATTATGTGTAGCCTTTTTAATAGAATGTGCTGAATTATATGCTTCTGATCCAGAAATAATATGCATTTTAATGTAAGTAAGTGCAGAACTTATTCGCAGCCCCGTGTTGTGCCTAGTGTGGTGTAAATTAATCCAAGATTACTAAAACAATCTTTTCATTTTAATGAGAATCCTGTTTCTGAACTCTTTTGCTAGTGGTGTTAACGTTTTTTTTAAACCTGCTGTTTTCCCTCCCCTTTCTTTTCCACTTTGCTAAACCTTTTTTTCTTTTCTACTGATACCTAAACAGGTTTCTTAAGTGAATTAAATCACTAATCGAAAGGTAGTGAAAATTCTACCTAGAAAATCTAATCTCTGGATCTAATCTTCACGGAATCCTGGAACTGTCATTTTATGTAACTTTTGTGCACACCAAGATGAATAAAACCTGGGAGGGGAGAAGGAAGGTTGTGCCGCTTAAAAGTTTGAGGATGCATATTTTAATCTGCTGAGGAAAAAAAAAAAGAAAAGAAATGCTATGATCAAGTCACTCCTTAACCTTTGTTTTGATAAACTACATAGCTGTAGCTTTTATTTTCCAATTACAGTGTAATCATTCTTGTGACCCTTCCCTGAACTCTTTCCAGTTTATCAACAGGCATCTTCAGCGAAGGCATCAAACGGGACACACTGTTCCAGGAATGGTCACACGGGTGCCAGGTACTGATGTGATTCAGCCTGCCTGTAACATCCTCACATTCCTCATTCTGTCGGTTTCACACTGATGGACTGAATTTGTGCACTGGCCTTGGTGTTGCAATGGGGCTCACCTTTCGCTGGTTACCTAGCAGGCTCCCAGCAGCTCCGCTTTCCACTCTATTTTCTCACATAGATTCCTCCACCCTAGGATCAACACCTGCTCTTTCTTCTTTGATGTATAACTTCATATATTTGCTTGCAGCCAATTTACCAAGACATCAGCTTGCTCAGTACCAGTGAGCTGTCCCCTTTGTGAGTTACCACTTCCCTACTCTTTGTTACCTGCCAGTGGTACCAGTGATTTTCTTTTTTGTTGTTTTTTTGGTAATCAATAAAACTGTTACACAGCACATGGCCAAAACACAGTTCCCATGGGACCAAACCAGAAACTCACTTAATATTTCCCATTTACACTTCACTTTTGAGACCAGTTAATTAGTCATTAAATATATGTGCATTAATTTTGATTCATTCAGGTTTCCTAAACAAAATATCCTGCAGCACTAAATAAATGCCTTCAGATCAGCACTTTTTTCTTCATCAGCCAAAACAAACCTTCTTGAACAAGTATCTGTGGATAGATTTGAGAGGATCTATTTTTCAAAAGCTGGCATTGACTAGCATTAATTAAATTCCATATAAACTATATTCCGGTGCGTTCTCATCAGTTCTGTATTTTACTAAGTTCCATGTTTACTAAGTTCCAAGGCCTGTAATTCCCTATGCCACCACCCTTTTACAGTACTGGTCTAACATATTCCCAGAAGGCAAGTATTTCAAGGGTTCCTAGAGGCCCGAAATGTCCTTTCCAACTGTTTTAAAACTCCAATGCAAGTTATCCCAATATGCAGATTTACTCAATTGTTTTTAGTGGCTACTATTTATAAAACTTACCTGACAACAGTTGTAATGGAGAATGTTTCATCACTATCCTATGGTATAATTACATCATCTGATTATTTCTCTATATACAGAACAGAAATATTTAGTGAAGGCTTCCAATTGCTTTTGTTATATCTATGCAAGCTTATTCCGATAATATTGTTAGGATCCTTTTCTTTCTTCTGTTCAGAAAAACAGCTCTTTCAAATGCTGTTCCACCTGTCTGACCATTGGGTTTTATGTCATTTTGTTTCCCTTCTCATTTTTTTTTACAGTTCTTAAATCCCTCACATACATTTCTTGCAGTTTCTAGTATTTGTTATAGATGGTTTTCTTATTCTTATGTTTCTTTATTTTCAAGCCAAGTTGTTTTGTAATCAGTGCTGTCTTCTTTTTTTTTTTCCGTCATAGGTTATTAGTGTTTTGGCTGTTTTGTTAGCATTCCTTAAATAACTCCCAATTATCATGCATATTTTTCTATTTAAGTCCTTATCCTTGATCTGACTTAGAATAATTAGATAGTATGAGGATATTGTACGGGCATTATGTAACTTAATAACGTCAAGGTTACCGCCTCAGGAAGTCCTTAAGCCTCAGCGAGAGGGAAGGCAGGAGATCCTGTAGAGCTTTGCCTTGTTCTTAACTCAGTCCCTAAGATGGCTGGTCACTATTGGTGAGAGCAGAGACTGGGGCTTACACAGACTTTTGGTCTGATCCATTACAGCTTCTTGATGCTTTTTGCTTTTACTTTATGTCACCTAAACTGAAATTCCCACCCCCTCACCCCCATGTTATAGAAACTGCTTTTTGGGAGGATTTTATTTTCCTCAGTTAACCATTTTTAGTAACTGATTAAGAAACACTTCAAATAATTTGATAGTGAATTTTCAACGACTTAGAAATGCTGTGCTATTTTTTTCCAATAAAGTCTTAATTTCCTTGCCTTTTCATCCTAAGGATCCAACCACAGATTTTAAGATTCTAATCTATGAATTGTCCCCAAATAGATACTGACAATAAAGCAATTTCAGTTCATCTTGTTTATTCTTTATGAACTAAGGAAATTTGGGTAGCTGTAGAAGAAGAAAACCACAAAGAAACACAGCAAAATTCAGTTAATAAAATAGGCTTGAACTGAATAATGACTTGTGGGTGGTAGTGGTGAGAATAGAAAAGATTTCAAGCACAGCTATTAGACCTCGTCCTGGGAACGCTATGGAGCATAAGATTGTTAGAAAGTAGGAGTCCGTGCTACTTATCATTTGGGTTTTATTTCAGTGCTATAATGGACCAGTGCCTTACGACATTATTTCTCTAACCTGTTATTCAATCATACAGTGAAAATCTTCCCTACTTGAAAACCACCTTGATAGAAAGTACAGCTTTTGAAAAGATCCACTTCTTGGTTGTTGGTTTTTTTTTTTAATAGAAAGCTAAATGAATTGAAAGTAATACCAACTTCCTATGTGAAGGGCTTAGAAGAGTCATATCATGATTTCAGGGGCTGCTCACACTGAGAAACCTTCAACATTTTTTGATATTTCTATCTTTACAGTGGCACAACACATTGTGACGTCAAGTCATAGGGAAAAAGGTGCAAGTTAGTTTGATATAATTTTTTTTTACCTAGAGTCACGAAGGATTCCCGACTGGAATCCTTCCAAGTGGGAGAGGGCCCACAGGACATTTACAAATACAGATTTTTGTTTCACTGTACTCAAAAAAAAGTACTATTAATTTTGGTCAGGCTGTATATGTATGCCAAAGAATAAAATAAAAGTTAAGAAAAAAAATCTTGGTTTGTGACATGGCAATTTTTTTATAATTAGGATTCACAATGGAATAACAGTGGCATGTGCTCTTGTTGAGAGTGATCTTGGCAATAACTGTAGCGTTCTGGTAAAAAGTGAAGAGTCACCTATTTGCATATTCAGTGTGTATTCAATATTCGCCACAAAGAGGTAGTTGTCAAAATGTCGGTCAGCCACTGGTGTTTGTTGCTTCATTGTTAAAGAACTTAGTTTCTTTAGCACTAAAGCTCTGTTTGTTTTTTGTATTTCATAATGAAGTGGGAAACGACAGTCCAAACCCTCTTTTCTAAACCCAGGAAGGCTGTAACTTGGGCAGGTATTGGCTCACAACTCTGAATTCTATTGTAAGGAACAATTTTTTTGTGGGGGGAATTTTAATTTTGGTTGAGGTAAGTCCTTTTTCAACCATCTAAGGTTCTTGAACTTGTCCATTTAACTTTTGGTTCTTGCATCGCAATGAACAGAATGCACTATATAGAGATTAAAATATGCACATTACATAATAGTTAGATAAAAATCAGAATACAGAACAAGGACAAGCTGAAGAAATTGCATCTTAAGATACAATGAGATGAGTCAAGAGACAACATGAGAGAAATTGGGAAATGTTTGAACCATGGAAATGTTTTAATGTTGATTCGAAATTCATCCTGACGTTCTGCTGACATACCAGAACATTGCCTGAATTTAGTCACCAACTTCAGTGAATGCTTTCTTGACAGTGTAACAAATGAGAATTGGATCACACACCTGTTTTCAGTAGAAGATGACACCCTGCCAGATGGCTTATTAGCAAAGATAACAGAACAGTTGATGAAACTGTCATATGATGGTTGAACTTGAACTCGGATTCAGCAAAGCATGGGTTGAAAACTTCTGCCTAAATGGAAGAAAAGAGTTTAGCCTGATGTTGGATAGAGCCTGATACCAAATAGTTTTTAACATTTGAAATTACTAATAATCATCAGCACTTCTTGAATCACCAAGACATTTTTTTTCCTGTCATGCTATCCAATAAAACTAAGTAGTTGTTCAACTGCAGCGCTGAACAGGACCCTTGGCCCTGTCTTACCAATATCTCTTACGAGATGAGGCAATTGTGTTCTGGAAAGCAAATACACCCTGGCTGGGTGTTGGAGTCATGACACGAGGCAGGATTCAGGAGAAGCTTGTTAAGGATAGCTGTTTTCAGGAGAACTTCTTACAAAGTTCTGCTCCTATGTGAACTTCTTGTCTCGAGAGGCAGGTTACTATAAAATGACACAGCTGTACAAGTGACAAACTCTGTGGCTGCAGCTTTCATATTTATTCATAAATGTTCAAGAAAAAAATATTATTTTGACTCGTGTGTATTTGAAAAAGTGATCACTTCAAATGTTTTTCCTTCTATATTCTGGATCTTAGTGGGTTCATGAAGCAAGCCTTGTCAATATCTTTTATTTCCTTTTATTCAAGTTATCTTATAAAACATATCACTAATATGTTCCTTGTCCTGATTTATTGAAAAATTTGAAAGTATGGCTGTCTCAAAGTTTGCAGTCTTAAAAATGTCTTTCACAGCTCTTGGAGTCCACTGGGACAGTGAGAAACTAAGAAGTTACTAACTTTACCATGTGGTTGAATGCTTTGTGATGATTTGTTTCTGATAAATCAGAAACTAATTTATTAGCAATAACACCAAGCAAGTAATTTTTTTTTTTTCTGTAGTGGGTATATTCGGTATAACTAATGGATCAGATTCAGGCATTTTGCTATAGTCTTTACTGTTTCCTTTGTTGCTGGCTTACAGCTGAGTTGGTACGATTTGGAAAAGATTTGAATATTCAAAGATCTCTTAAATGACTTCTTTCTCTACATTATATAGCTAAATCACCTCCACATCAGTTTTGGACAGAATTCTAAAAATTACCCTGTAGTGTAGCTGACATGTTATTGTTCTATGTAAGTTGATTGACAATTAATGATATTCTACTGCATTTTCCTGGCTTTCTGCTGAAACTTTTTATTCCTTCAGCCTCTGGGCTAGGGAAAAGAGAATCATGACTTGCAGAGGTAGACTGTACAGCTTTCCTAGCTGACTTCTTTTATGGAAACAGTGTTATGAGCAATTTCTGGGAAAAGGACTGATTTTACCATTCAATATTACTAATACACACGCAGACATACTCCCTTTCCAAAACAAATTTTTCAGTTATGAACCTATGAAGATCTCCTCAGAGACAGAAAATACATTTGATTTCTAGAATTCTGAGCAGATAAATAGCCTAATGGATGAATTTATTTCACAAAAGGATTTGAAAACCAATATGGCAATTTTAGATCATCATAAATAGATACAGAATTACTGAAGGAAATGGAAAAGATGGTTTATACTGTTCTGGTTCCTAGATGAGGATATAAGGCAGGCAAAATATGTTCAGCCTTAATTTTAAATACTCTCTTAGAATCCTGTGATAAAAATCCATCCATGGAAGTGAATCCGTATTAAAAATGCTTCTCATAACATGACAATATGTAACAACCAAAAAAATTGAAATTGTTTTCCTTATCTTGCAGAAATATGCAGGCAAACAGAATCAGATGAAACAGCAAAAATGAATATATAGTAGTAACACCCCAAATTTTTGAATAGAGTTGGAAGTCTCCTGGTTTCAGGATGACATGAAATTAACACTGAATGCTTTGGGATCCTTCAGTAAGAGGTGCTGTGCAGATGAAAAGCATTTATTATTTTTATATTTAGCAAAGTCAAATAATTATCATATTTATTTCAAAGCTAAGTAGCAAGTGAAGTTATGTACCCTTGACCTCATATCATGATTTTGATGTCATTATTCTGAAAAGAATAATCTTAGTTTGTTCTTTTTAAGGTACTGTTTGTGAAATTTCAATCTTGAATTCTTGCAGTCCACAAATAGAGCATTCATTTCTGTACCTGATAAACATATATATATTATTTTCTTGAGACATATATTTAATATGAACATGCAGCTAATAGACTTTAGTAAATAATATGTATTTGACATGCTTAAACCCTGGATCTTTTATTAAAAGCTTGGGTTGAATGATTTGAGAATTCCAAAAGGAAGTTTTTTCTTTCTTTTTCCATTGATTAATCCATTGTCATATCCTCCATATTAATCCAAGGTCATATCCTCCAGCCCAGAAAGCTAATAATCTGTTAAAAAATGAAAAGAGGATGTCACAAATGCAGATTTATGTCCCCTCTATAATCTCTAGCATCCAAGGTGTATATCCAGGCATATATTCAATTAATCCCTGGCCTGCTTTGACCTAAATTGTGCTATCTGGGGTTTTGGGTCACTGAACTGTAGGGAGCCTGGCCATTTCACTGGCCCTGAATTTACACCTTTGGGCTGGGTCAGGGTGGTGAGGCAAAAGCCTGCCAAGATTACCACACGGAACAGTCTACGAAATTGGGACACATAGCAGCCTCTGATGCTTTAAATCTTTTCTATATACATACATAATGGTTATTCTAATAAAGTATTGTTAGTAATCTTTTTTTTCCCAAGTGCAAGGGTTTTTTTTTTTTCAGCATTTACATAATGTTATAATGAGAGAAATTTTGTTTAAGGAAATCCTTGCTAACTATCAGAGAGTTAAAGTGCAGGAAGATGATTTTTGCTGAGATAATACTTTTGCAAATGCATCCATTAAGGCACTGATTAGTTGAAACTGATTGACTGATTGGTGTCTTTTCTCCATATAAAAATCAGTCACCTCGAATGAACATGTAAATTCGAATGTCTATCTTAAAATGTAAAAGGTCATTAACTGCAGTAAATGTAGCTTTTACATTTTCATGTAATATATATTTAGCAGCTAAAACAATTAGTTCAGGTCATAGAACAGGACAGATACATAGAAACAACAGGCACATATTCATGTATTGATAATTCTTGTTATCACTAGGACTTTTTCTTGATGGTCTCTTTCAGTTAGAAAAATCTCATCGGGATACACTCCTTAACACAAAGATAAAGACAGGTAAAAAGAAAGTGTTTGGATTTTTTTATTCATGAGAGAGTTGCAGAACAACACAGAAAAACTTTCACAGATTTCGTAACTGAATGCATTCTCATGTGGGCAGTTCTCTTCAGTTCGCACAGTGTCCCGATCAACTTAGGCCACACAATTTGGCTTTTAAAAAAGCTAGCATTTGGGGGATTGCCTAGTTGCCACTTCACTTTCTTGCTGAATGTGTTGTTTGGTTTCATCCAGACTTTCTGCTTAGTAATAGCTCATTTAGTTTTTTAAGTAAAATTCCACCTTGCACTGGGTGCCAGCACTGTAATGGTGAAAAGGCCTTTTACTGACCTTCTGCACAGAAGGAAATTTCAACAAGATTGCATTTGTATAAATCATAGCAAAATCTGGCTCCCAAGCATTATCATTGCAATTTATGAAGTCATTCTGGCATTTCTACTTGGGAATAGCTTCCAGTAAATATGCTCAAAGAAATAGGTACTTTTAATTTCAAAAAGCATGGAGTTAGAATTTATAGTATATTGAAGGATACTCCATGCTTAGTTCAGCATGAGTGCTTTCCACCTGATCCGTAGCAGCTTTTACAGCATCCTGCTAAATGAAGCTAAAGAGGGAACCAAATGCTCTGCTTTACACAGTTTGAGTAGTCGGGGAAATTATTAAGGTTTGCTGATCCACTGCCACTTTTGTTCACAGCCTAGCAGCTACTGTAAAAAGTGTAAGTGAGCTTTTGTCTACAAATTTTTTGGGATGTCTTGATCTACTCTACCCCATAACTCTGGAAATCTCTGGAAAAACAGAAATAATCACGCATATTTACATTTTTAAAAATTAAATTATTCCTTCTGTTGGGAATATTTCTTTAAATTTCTTAATGGCCTATTTTTGGATTTATCTTAAATTTTGCTTCTCGAGTGCAATCTTCTACTGATCAGTTCTGATAACATTTCAGTACTCATCACACAGTGATCTACATAACCTTTCCTGGCAATTTACTGGATTCAGTTTTAGTCACTGTTCAAATATTTAATGTTAATCAATGTTATTGTACTTGATGTGTGAGTAACCTTTTTTAAAGTTGACTCAGTGCTCACTGTATATCTTCTTTCTAACACAATTTTCATATTAAATCTAGTCGTTTTTCAGGTAAAGCTGATGTGCATTCAGCCTTTAATTTTCAGAACTTTTGAGTTTGTTTTCTCATATAGCTGATGAGTAGTCCTCAATGGAGTAAAAAAAACCCTTGCTTGCGAATGAAGAAAATCACTTGGAAGACAAAAGGATACATTTAGATTGCAGGCGGTAGAGAATTCTAAGAATACACACAATAGCTTTAAGTAATGGTTTGGGAGCTAAAATGGATCCATCAGCAACATGGCCCTTTACTTGAGTTAATTGAACCAGCACTTCAGCTCCTTCACTGCAGAGAGGGCTTTCCTGAGACATTCAGGTACTTGGTGTGTTTGGGACACCGGACAGATTTATCATAGAGATGTCAGAACTAGTAGTGGAATGAAAATGATGACTTCTTAATGGTGAGAAGTATATCCACTTATATCCACTGCTTGCAATCAAGAGTAAAACTATGGTTATAAACTTAGCTTTATTAGGGCAATTTAATTAAGATTCTTATCTTGTTCCTAATTAAGAAGCCCATGAATTTTCTATTTGAGATTGAACCCTTTTGAAATATTAATGGAAAAATACAATGGAGAGGGTAATTTTAAAAAGATAAAAGGTTTTTTTTACTGCTGGTTTTTTCACATATTTTTGTTATGTTAATAAATGAGAATGTTTTGACAGAAGTTTTCAGCATTGTTTTCTATTGAGAAAAATATCGATGCACTGAGACCAAATGGGATGTGCATTCATACTTCATGACTGCCATTATACCTAACAAACTCTGTAAACAAGCTGCCACTATTTTTTCATATTTTCATTTCTCATGTTTTACTTATTTTACCAACAGGATAAGCTGTTGGAATGGTTCGTAACCTCATGTCTTTTGAAGATGAAATACTGGATTATTACACAATTCAACATTATGGAAACTCCATGCCTGGTGATATTTGCGTCATTAATGACAGAACAGAACTGATGACAAGGTAGATGGTTAATTCATTAAGAACAAATGTCAACTGAATTTCATTATAGGTTTCAAGGTTTTTGCCCATGTTCTATTCTAACCTCAAAAGGCACTGTAAAAAACGATGTCTATAATATCACTTTGTAAATAACAGTAAAAAATATTTAGTTTGATTCCAATGTAGAGGTAAGCAACTTGATGCTATGGATGGACAAAAGCATAGGTTCTAATGTGTTTAGCCAGTGTTCAAAAAGAATCTGTTGATAAACACAGTTCAGTACAATTGTTTCAGCTCGATAATATTCAAAGCAAGGCTTCTTTCAAGTTATTTTCCTTTGAAAGTTCTGTAACTATTACTCTCACCATATTCTTTTTGCGTATTTTTTATCATTATTACTTTGCTATTGTAAATCTTTTCAAAGTACAAACATTCTGTAGTCAAGCCAGTCTTCCACTAACAGAAATGGGAAAAACCCCCAAATGAGTAAGATCAATCATTAATTTGATTGCCGTTGTTTCATTCAGGTTCCGTATTTGAAGATAGCCATTTTATCAGCTCGGATACCAAACTGTAGACTTGTTTGGTCGGTATAAATTTTTTAATCTATTGTATTGACAGTCAATATGAAGAAAGTAGTAAGTCTGCACTTTTTTAGTGAGATAATACAGTTGAGCTATTATTGATGATTCCTTAAGAATCAGTCTTGTTGACTTACTTCATTGCAAGAGTTCCTTTTCATTTTTCTTTTGGAAGCATAATAAATACAGCCAAAGATATATTTCTTTATCTTCTACAGTAGAAAATTATCAGGCAGTATGTGCAAGTCTGATAAAAACAGGAAAAGAAACACAGAACAAGGATCAAGAGTATAGAAGAAGAGATACTCTATGATACATATAGGTAATATAATCAAGGTTAATGCCAACAAAATTAAAGATATTTAATTGGTATTTTTGGTATAGAAAAAAAAAGTTTGTGCTCAAAAAGTGTCAGGTAAACTCTAGTAGGCACAAATACCTGTCTTAGGAGCTTATGGGGTTACACTTGGGATTGCTTCCCCTCCTCAGAGGAAGGCTAGGTTTGTTTGCTCTATGCTGGACAGGAGCAAGCTGACAGATGGCTCTTAGAAGGCAATTTCTAGAGGGTATAGATTAGAGGATTAGGGCCTGAGCAACCTGCCAGAGGAGGAAAGAATCTGGAAGGGCACCAAGATGTGCACCAATGTGAATACCAGCTGCAGTTACAGCAGCTTTTTAAACAGTTGTTTTAATTACAAATCATTTTGGGATGCACATTTTGTGTCCTTTCTAATTACTCAGCATGAGGTACAAGAAACATTGTGGCAAAGGTCAAGCTAAAGAGACTCAGAGCATGAAAAATACTGTGATTAGCATGAAAAGAAAGCAGAATGAAGAAACAGAAGCAGACAGCACAGAGCTTAATTTCTAGATAAAAAAATCCTGTACAGGCACGGAAGCAAACACCAAGTCTGTATTGAGGGCTGCCTAAGGGAATAAAGATGAAAAAAACAAAGGCAAAGCTTTTGGTACTATCTTACTGGGGAAAAAAAAAGAAGTGATACCACCTCCAGGAATAATGCCTGAAGCACTGGCACACTCATGCATGTCTGATGAATACTAAAGCCCACGGAAGACTGAGACTGTAAAGAAATAAAAGCCAGAAGTAGAAGAAGAAAGAGATCCATTACAAAATAAACACAAGCAGGCTAAGGGAATCCAGAAGGCAAACCAGAGACAGATCTAAAAAAGTGAAGTATGCACTGTATTACGCAGCATATAAATCAGAGGGAATAACGGCCATTCTTTTGGAATATTCCAATGAGCTTGTGAAACTGAGTTTGCCCTAACTCAGTGCTGTCTCTGCCCTGGGATGGAAAGGCAGCAATATGACCTGAACACCTAAAATCAAACAGCAACACCTGCAGTGTGACTGTAGTTGATCCAAACATTGCTCACACACTGCAGCAGACAGCATGTGACACAAGACTGATGAGTTTGCAGCTATGCTTTTACATCAAGAACCAGCTAAACCTTCCTGTAGACTGCAGAACCAACTACATATAACCCATGAAAAATAGCAGCAATATTGACTGGACAAGTGTGCTTAAACTATTCTGGCTATTGGTGAAACCTAGTATTTTAAATGTCTCATCCCCTACAAGTGATCTTTCATGTAAGGAGAATTTGCTACAGTTCTTAATTGCTCAGCACAAGTAGCAGATGTCCGCTGGTAGAGTCCATAGTTGGTTACCTATGTTTACATCATTCCAATGCTATGTGACAGAAATTTTGGGGTTTTTTTTCCATTTCCTTTTTTCTTATGTAGCAAATCATGACCTTAAAAGAATGTTATTAAAACTACAAAGTCAACTATTCTAGAGAATGACAAAATAAAGGTCACCTGTGATACAAATTTCAGAAGGTTCAGAAGTTTTTAAGTGAATAGGATGTTTTTAAGTTTTATTCACAGAAAAGATGTTAATTACTTTTCATGTCAGGAATGTTTCTTGGTAAGCTGAAGTTACCTTTTGGTTACATTTGACCTAACTTTTCATTCAGTACGAACATCAGGACTTACGCCTGGTTCAAAGATGCATCATCAAGATACAGCTGATGACATTATTTCTATGGGAAAAGCTGTTTTTCCCATAGACCAAAATGCATGATACCAAAGAATGAATATTTGTAATAGCTGCAAAGAGCAAAGAACTAAGCATAACAGAAAGAAGTTTAGTCAAAGAGTTGAGACCTTCTGTATTTGTCATGTGTTATTTGACCAACTCCATGTGTGAGCTGAAAGGTAATGAGGAGCTATCCAAGTCAAAGCACATGAAATCAGCTCAGCAGTTTATAAAACTGCATGAGTACATACTCTGAAAGATAGCTGCCTATCCTTTAGAATTACTGACACAACTTGAACACATCTGAGAATGATCAGAGACCTAAGTGGAAGCATTTGAAAGGGCAAGGAAAAAGCTTAAGCTTGGTCCTATTCTTTAAATCATTTAGTTTAGAAGCAAGAAGATAAACAGTGCAGCTTACAGGCAGGCACGAAGGGACACAGACACCCATAGCACTTCTCAGTAGGTTCATAAAAGGCTCACACAGGAGATGTGTTCAGGCACAACAGGAGCTGGTGGCTATAGTCTTCGAAAGGGAGTAAGTTCGTTAGCTTTAGGCACAAAAAGAAAAGGTGATCTAATCACAGATGAATATTTTTATTGAGGAAACCAGTGATGCTTTCAAACAGCAAACGTGATGTTATTGAAATTCCAACATCAACACATGGAAATACGCTTCTGTCTGAGAAAGTCATTACTGATGACAAGTACACGAAGCAGGAAATAGCATCCATGGTTCAGGGCAGATTCTGAATCGTCACTAATGGAAGGCATCAGGCAACTGAACAAAGGTGTTGACAGGATGAGTTAGTGGAAATAAAAGAATCATACCAAGTGGTTCAATGGATTGAAATAAAAATCTGATGATTCATCGACTCTGAGGGATGTATATGCCAAAGGCGAGGCTATAGCAAGGCATCTTGACAAAAGATCTACTTTCAGATCCCCCTCTCCTCCCCACCAAAGGTGGTCCCTCTCCCCAGCTCTCCCCTTCGCTCTCCAAGGCAGCTCTGCCCTGCAGCCACCAAGGCCTGAGGCCACCCTTGGCCCACAGCTCAGCACGCCCCCCACCCTGCCCTCGTGGTAACTTCAACAAAGCCCAGAGATTCGAGCGTATTTTCAGTAGAAGGCTGAAACGGCCATTGTTACGCCCCCAGGAGCCCCCCAAGACAAAGGCGAGATGCGAAGCCAGTGTTTTCTACCACCAGCTGGGCCTGTCCAAGGGATGGAGGAGGTCAGGGTAGGGCCTCGTTACACCTCACGACAGAGGGCAATGGTGAGATCTGCTACCATTACTGCCTCAGCTCTGTAAAAATCGATTTAAAGCAAGCTCTCCAGGGGCTGGCAAGGCCGGGGGAGCTCCGATACGTGACTACGCGCCTGGCGTGGCTCAGAGCGGGGGCACTATTCCCGCCAAACAGCCTCCTTCCAAGCGCCGGGAGAGAACGAAACGGGGCGGGAACGGCGGAAAGGCAGCAGCCGACGGCACCGCTCCCCGCCCTGAGGCGGCGACGCAGAGCACGCGCAGAGGCCCCTTCCCCCCTTCCGGCAGTTGCGGCGGCCGCAGCCTTGCGGAAGAGGCGGGGTAAGATGGCGGCCGCCGTGTCCGCCGTCTGCGGGGTCCGCGCCGCCGCAGCCCTGCTCCTGGGGTGCTGCGGTGCAGCGCTCGCCAGCGGCGTCCAGGTACGAACGCTGGTGGGAGCGGCCGGCGGCGAGAGAGGGCGGGCGGCGCTCGGCCGCGCCGCAGGCTCTATGCTGCTGGTTTCCCCCATCTCCTCCCCTCCGCAGGCAGAGCCCGCCCTGCCGCCGCTCTGGGGGCCGCGCCGGTGGAGCTGCCCCGAGGCGCTCTGGGAGGGGTTGTGTTGGCTTCGGCGGGCGTCGTCCGTGAGCGGCTCTCCCGAGCGGAGGCGCGGACGGTGCCCGCGCCGCCTTGCCTTCCCCGGGCGGGCAGGCCCTTCCCCGGCCCCGCCTCGCTCCGCTCCGTTCTGCCCCGTGGGCGTAACGCGCGGGGCTGCTGGCGGCTGCCCACCCGGCCGCGGGGATTTAGTGTTTTATAAGCTGTAACGCAGTACGTCCCAGAGACAACGGGGCTTGTCAGGCACGTGTACCTTGTTTAAACTGTTTAAAGTTAAAAAAAACCCAACTGTCTTTTAATACGCTTGCGGGTTTCTGAAACGCGGTCTCTCTTCGGCTGCGCGGTGCACCCTTCGGTAGTCGGTGTTCTGTGTTCCTTTTCCGACCATTTGCTGGCGAAGTTATGTGCGAAGAGAGTTTCTTCGGTTAAAAACCAGGGCCGGGGTGTTGGGCGGTTTCACTGGCGGTCGAGCTGCCCGGGCTCACCTGGGCTTGAGCGCCTGAGCGCCGTCTGCCCTGCTCGCAGGTCTGGGACATTTACACACAGAAGGAGCTAATTTTTTTTTTCAAGCGGGAGTACTTTCGTATTTCAGTAATTATGCATTTTGCACAGTGCCCACGCTACATCTGGAGTGGTGGTTGCGTTTGAATTCTGCTTTATTAACAAATTGTTATACTTGAAATTAGTATATTATTATATATATTAGTATATCACTATATATATGTATATTATTACAAATAGGACAAAAAATAGTAGAAATATTTTTACAGAGTCTTTAGATTAGTAATTAAACTGCAAATTGTTTGCTACTTGAAGTACAGTATGCTTTATATATATTTTAACAAGCACTTTTTCTGTTACTGTGTGTTTTGTGTGAGACCACAGGCATCAGCCCAGTACCCCTCCAAAAGTTAACAGAGTCTGATTAAGAGTCAGCAAGTCTGGATTCTTGGCCTCTGACAGACTCGTTCCCTTACCTCCTGGAAGCCTTATCCCCTTTCTGTGTCCTGATTTATGCTATCTGTTAAAGAAAAAGGGCCCTCTCCTCTGCAAAGCGTGGTGGGAACTATGGATAACACAGACTATAGAGAAGGTTACACAGACTATAGAGAAGGTTGTTGTTGTCATAGCTCCTCGTTTTGGAAGATAAATGTAACCACCTTGGATTTAGAATGGGTTAAAATTGCAGATTCACTTACTTGCTTTTAAAAAGATGAGAGCAACAATGAAAATAGAAATTAATCCAAGCCCCTTTTCTCATTAAGGAAGAAACTATAGGTCAATAAATCGTTTTATTTTGTTCTTGGAGTGTCCTTTGGAATAGAAATGTGTGGGCTTTTTGTTTTAACTAAGCTAAAAGTGACTAATAGTTCTTTCTCCTTTGTTATTTAGCAATTTTCAGGGAAAGATTTGGAGCAATTAGCTTGCATGAAATGTGTAAAACAGAATAAGAAAAACTACCTCTCTTGAAGCTTTTGTAAGGTTTATTCAGTGTTAAGCTGTGGTAAACATATGCATTGAACACTTTTGTGGAAACAACAAAAATATGAGTGGGCATTTCTTTCTCCGTCTTTCAGGATCAAGCAGAACAGTTCTTTAGAAGTGGACATACAAATAACTGGGCGGTTTTGGTAAGTGTGGTCCAGGTTGTTTTCTTCCAGTAAAGTTGACAATTTTTCATCAGGAGCCATAATTGCAACAGTCACTCAAGAATTCTGCTCATTTGAAAGAAATGGAAAGATAAAGACTTGGAAATGAATAAATTTGAAATTGTGCCTGCAAATTTATTATACTATAATAAAATTATCTTCTCAGTGTGACTGCATTTCAAGCACTCAAAACATCTAGCTACATGGCAGGATTCATAAAACAAAAGTTCTGACAGCATTAAAACAGTTAAATTACCATACTGCATATTGAACAAAAGTGTAATTCTGATATCAGAGAAGTATAGCTCTTTGACCAGAAAGGTACAATTTATTTCTGATTTTTCTTCTTGCTCAATCTGTTAACTTGTGATAACAGGCTTAGAATAAAATAAATTCAGGCAACATAATGTTTAGATCAACTGTTCTTATCCTAGATTTTTTTTTTCTTTGCCATGAATCTTTTATTAGCTTTGAATCATGCTACACAATTGGTTCTTAATCACAATTCAGGTCTTAATGACTAATTTGTTTCAGCATGCTATTGTAATTACTCAGTAGCAGCTGTTTGTTTTCCAGATACTAAAATTGAGCAATATAAAAGGAAAGTTAACGGTAATTAATTGAATTAGAAGGAATAATTTCTATATTCTACAATGTACAAACTTGAAACTATTAAACCATCAAGTAGTACTTTAATACTATTAACAAATAGGTGCTTTTATTAGTACCCATAAAAACACACAAAGAAAGTGGAAAATTAGGTCCAAGGAGCTATACTTTCTGTCCTCAACAGATTCTCTGCTGGTTGTATTTTTTCAGTAGTTCATGATTAAGCTTTATAACAACTGCTACTAATTCTTTAAGCAGTAAAATAGGGAGGGTTTTACTGCTATTAAGCACTTCAAGCCTGGGATTGTATTGCAGTCCCACCTCATCAGTAGTTTGAATTAATATGCTGCAGTGTGAATAGCTATATTTAAAGCATAGACACATTTTCCACTGTGTTGTAAGGGCACTAATGGAGGAAAGGGGCAGATGATAATATCTTGAAATGTCACTGCTAGATTGGCCACAGTTAGTTTTCAGAGCTTTAAATCTTGCTGGAAGGCAAATGTTCTCATGGACTGATTCCTGTGGGCTTTTTTTAAATTTCTAACTGACGGGATGATCGAGACTCAAGGGGATCCTTTCAGGCTGAATTTTTATTATTATTTAAGCTACTACTCATTTCTTTTTATGGAAAGGGTAAAGAAAAAGATGTTACATCATGTAACTTTATTTAAAGATGTCTCTATTTAAATTAGAGCTGTACGTTTAAAGCTGAAAAATTAAAAAACTTTCTTAAATGCTCATTCCTGCTTCTCTGTTTTTGTGGTTTTAAAGTCACCTCTTCTAAATGCTGCTTCCTTTGTCTGTTCGAAAGACTTGTAAAAGTGAAGGAAATTTGTCTCCAAAGGACAATTGCTGTCCTTGGTGCGGAACAAACAAAAAGTAGTGAACCTAAGTTAAACACAAGGACAATGGTAAGGCTACTAAGAGACTACAGCAGATTGCTTCTTAAGGTTTTTGAAATCTCATTGGTTTGAGGTTTTTGAGGACGGATTAAGTAATATCTGACCTAGGGAATAGTTTAAGTACAGGAATGGCTGATCCCCAACCCTGTGCCTGTTAAAACAGTAGAACCTGAACTCCTTTGAGATTTCTGAGAATTTGTATTCAGATTTTGGTTAGAGCTCACTTAGCTCTTTCTTTATTATATTTGACTCCTCAAATGCAAATGTCCTCAGTGTATTTTCCCTTGTGTGTGGCTTCTGCATGAATTCACTTATGCCTTTGTGCAAGAACGCTCCCAGAATGGGTTTGCTATTGAGATGAGAACTCTTCCGTTGATTTTTCTTCCGTTTGATATGGAGAAAGCAAATGAAAAAAATTTAGCTTATCCACTTACTATTGCTGAATTATTCCCTAAAGTGCCACTTTCTATACTTAGTTGGGTTTTATGACAATTTTTTCATGTTAAGAACTTTTTTTTTAAACTTTCATTTTCGGCATTTGTTGCTTTGGTACAACAAAGATTTATATAAGCTTATATCACGAGTTTCTTGGTGTTCCTATGTTCTTTCTGATTTGTTACTAGTTTGTTGGTACTCCTGTAATCATGGTCTTCTGATGCAATGTGCCAGGCCCATTTATATCTTTTACACTATTTAATATGCTTTTTTTTTTCCCTTAAAAATTCAAGGTGTGTACATCTCGATTCTGGTTTAATTATCGTCATGTGGCAAATACTCTTTCAGTATACAGAAGTGTCAAGAGACTGGGCATTCCTGATAGGTGAGGAAATCTAGGTGAATACAATTCCTTGCAAATGTGCTATTAAAGTTCTCTTGTTGTCTGAAGCGGTATAAAAATACATTTCTCTCCCCAGTTTAACTGCATAAAAGTAAAAAGGAAGGATGTGATCACATCAGTGTATTGAAAAGTGCAGCAATGTTGTTCAAAAGGAAAAGCAACAAGTTATATAATAGAACTTCCAGTTGGAATAGGCTAATTAGATTAAAAACATGAGGAGCTATCTGGCCACTAAAATGTACCACTTAGTAGATTGGTGAAAGCGTAATGTGAAAATTGATAAATGCATTCAGCAATGACAATACTACTCTGAGATACGGCTTTTGCTGTAGTTTAATTTCCTTTCAGTGTGGACATGTTAGCAACCCTAACTGTACTAAAATGTAAGACTTCCACATCTGCAGCTACGCTGAGAGTCTCTAAACTAAAGGCCCTGAACAAAGCAGCTCTTACATATTGAAAGTAGCCTTGAAAAATACATTTTGCATGATGTTTTTAGAGAAACCAGAAGCTTTGTCCATACAAATTGTGTTTCTCTAGCGATAGCACAATGGTTAAAATAGTATTCCTTCTCTGACAACAGTATTAGGAAGGTGAACAAACTGTTCTGAAGTGTCTTTTAGTTGTGTTCCTACTGGAAGTTCTAGGGGTACTGGCACAGTTCCATCCAGCTGTTTTGGAATGCAATTTACTTGTACCAGAACTGTGGAAGCAAATTTTAGGCACCAGCATCCATTGAATAATAGGTTATAGGTATCCATAGGCTCCTATGGAAATCCTGGTGGTCCTGGTTTTTAATGTTAGTTTAGGGGACTGATAGTTCTTCCAGCATGTCTGCCTAAAGAGGTATGGCCTGCTTTGTCATTGCAAAATGCATATTCCACTGGATCAAATTTGTATGGCCTTTTTTTGTCCAAATCCAAAACTGTAGTATCTGGAGTCTCCACTTAGCTTCCACTCCACTGTGAATGCAATGGCAGTATCGTCCTGTTTCCTGTGTTTATTTTTAAAAAGAGTGACATCTCGGTTTTTGAAAGAGGGGATGTTGAAACCTAGTTTTTGGAAGCATTTGGGGGCTATAAATCCAAGGGAACGTACTGCCTAAGCACTGTGGGCTGAAAGCCACAGAAATATGGCATTTTTTTTTTTGCACATCTCATTCAGAAGCATCTGTCTTATCTCCTGTATAGCTTTTGAAGCATAGGTGCCCTAGGCACTACCTTAGAAATTCTTTCACTAGTTCTACTCTTACCCAAGGACTTTCTTCTCTGCATCCATCCATTTTCACTATTAATGTCAAAATAGATAGCAGTTTTAGAAATACTGCAAAAACTACAGCATGGCTGGAGATTTCTGTTGTTCAGTAGCCTGATCTGTTTCTTATCCATACGCAAGGATCTGGAAATGAATCTCAAAAAGCCAGCAATGCTTTAGACTGAGGTCAAGAATAAGACATTGGAGAAGACCTAGAGAGCGAGCGCACCTATTTTTTCCCATTTGCAGCAATTTTTACATGGATTTGAGTGGGTTTCTCCCTTAAACAAGTTTTTCTTTCTTTGCTGCAAGACTTCATTCAAAATATTGATAAGACTTAAAAAAACCACCCCAAAATCACATCTTAAAAATAAACATTTATCACGATTCTTGGGGTTGGGTTTTTTTGGAGGTGTTTGTGCATAGCCTAATTTTGAATGGAACTGTGTCAATTTGGTGGTTTAAATAGATGTGTCGTCCAACAACAGAACTCATTAATAAAATGATTTGTGGTTTTATAACTGTAAGTTGCTCTGGTTTGTTGACATGTGGGCACAATGCTCCAATTTGTAAAAGAAAAGTTTTGCTAAAATAAAGCAAAGCCAAAATGAATTCAGAAATTCTTTCTAATTTGTGGAATCATTATACAGTATAAGTTTTACATCGTGAAAATAGCATTAATGTGATATATGGTTAGATTACTTTGGTTTAACACTTAAGCTGCAAGTTAACACCTAGATTGTTTTGCTGCATGTATGAACCACTTGTACACCACGGTTCTGTTTAACCTGGGATATTTCATGTGCTTTTGAGAATGCCATACAGTATACAAACTTTGCATGTTTGTGCTCACCTGTCTGTACTACTACTATGCAGGACCTTTTACTGAGTGATGTGTGATTCTTAATTCTTTTTTTTAATAGACACATTCCTAGCAAAAATACAGTGCTAAACTGTAGGCCTAGTGGTGGCTTAGTCTGAAATATTATCTTCTGACTGTAATACAAAAAAAATGGGTGTACACATGACTATCTCAGTAAATCTGCAAGGCATATATTCAACACTTGCTTCCAACTAATTCCCTTTTAATGATACGCTTTTATAAAAATAGTTTTGTACTGCTGTGCATGTGTGGAGAAAAAAAAATATCTTTATTTCTCTTCTGTAGTTGTCCTCCTCTGGCTTCTGTCATTACAGCTTCATAATTATGCCAGCATTTTATTCCCATCGAAATAATTTACTTTGATTATTTTTAAGGATTTATGCTTATGTTATTTTGGACAGCATTTCTCTCTTTTTTTTTTCTTTTTTTTTTCCTTTTTCTTTTTTTTCTTTTCCTTTTTTTTCCTTTGTACAGTGTGGACCATATCAGCGCTTAATAAAGAATAACTTTACTCTTAAAGTGCTCATGCGGACATATAGGTGAATGATGATAAGCATAGGAGTGGTGTTTAAATAGCAGGACACAGTTTAATTTATAACTGTGTGCCTGAGAGTCTGAATTAGCAGCATTCTTTGCAGGATACAGAGCTTTCCTTTTGTACGCATTGTTTGGGAGAACACAAAGATCACAGTCCAGGAGAAACTATATCCAAGACAGGGTTATCCAAGGAAAGGACTGACTTCACCTTGTTCCAGACATCTCTGGCACGTTCTTCCTAGTGCTAACAGTCTCCAGTGACTACTTGTTATTTCATATTTTGACCCAAACCTGACCCTGCCAGGTGAAATATAGATCTTTGGCTGCATGCAATTTGGAACAGCTTTATAATGTGCTGGGTTTTTTTTCTCGGTTCTATGAAATGCTGGGTTGTTTTTTTTCTTGGTCCTATGAAGAAGACAAAACGTCTGGTGTCAGCCTACTTGTGTTCTTCAGGAAAATTCCGTTAACACAGATAATCATACAGTAGTGTATCAGATGTAGTATAATCGTTTGAGAAATGTTCAGGAGCTTCTCAAATTTAATTAAAATTTGCCATAAAGTTTTTAACTGATTTGTCTGAGGGGGTGTAAACAGGCTGTGATTTGTTCTGTGGAGCTGCATGAAATGATTTAGTGCCCCATAAAAATCTCTGGATTTTTTATAAAGAGTTCTGCCAGCCTAGGTCCAGGCAAGTCTGTATCATAAAGTTGCTCATGTCAGCTACTCTTGTGCTCTTCTTTGGCCTAACTTAATCCTGTAGATAAATAACAGCTAGCTGCATTTCCATGTGTGGTATCTTTATAATAGTGAGGATGTACATAAGGAAATAGGGTATAACTAAGCAAAGTTTCACTTACAATTCCAGGAATCTTCTTAATGTTAAGCTATTGTTGTAATCATGGGACGGTGTTGTTGTAATTTCCGTTTGACTGTTATGTGGAAGTAGAATGGCTGAAATGTTTTTGTCTTATTTTCCGTAGTCATATTGTCCTGATGCTAGCAGATGATATGGCATGTAATCCCAGAAATCCCAAACCAGCTACTGTGTTTAGTCATAAAAACATGGAGCTAAATGTCTATGGAGATGATGTGGAAGTGGATTACAGAAGCTACGAGGTGACTGTGCTTTAATTAAATCATTGGGTCTTTGGTTTTAGTGTTGGTTTAAAGATTTATACATCATCTGTGAAGTCTGAGGAAATCTTTCTATTCACATTACTGATTCTGGGCTGGGCTTTCATTATCAACTCCCCTCTTTGATACTCGGTTTTGTATTTGAAGTTTGTTAAACTAGAAACATGTTGTGTATTGGCTATTCTAAATAATGGAATCTCCACAGTTAAAAGAATCTATGGAACTCCTTGTATGTGTTAGGAATACACACATATTACTGAAATTTCTCTTCTTTGGAAATGGCTGGTCAGTGTCTCATCCTGCAAACACCTAACACCACTGTGAAACTTCTGGCGCGCAAGTGAAATGTTTATTAGGGAGACCTACTTAAATTTCTAATCTTAAGCATATGCTTTTATCAAAATAAAACAAAAGCCATAACTTAATCATTACTGTAAAGTAATTACTATATAGAAATCTCATGATCAGCTTTCCATTTTTGTGTTATATTCCTTCAAACAGACAGTGTCTTTACCAGTTGATCTTAAATTGGACATCAATTGTATGGTTTAATAGTGCTATATAATCATTACTAAAGGTTTATAGGAACATGTTTAAGTATATAGTAGATGTCTTATTTCTCTGAAGCTTTGTATAAAGAAGTGAAGATACAACACTGAAACAGAGATATGTTCTTTTTATCATGTTTTTTCCTGAGTATGGATTTGTTGCTAGCATTTGAGCTGTGTACATCTGCATGAAGAGGAAGTGGTGTTTGATAGGATGTTTTACAATCACCATCCAGATGGGTCTTACCTGATCGCTCAAAGACTTATGTAACCGAAATTGATCTTGTTTTTCCTTTCCTGAGTTGCAGAGGGAATTTAAACTTTTATTTTTCCATGGTAACACGCACTAATGTCGGCGTATTTTGTGAGTACATGAGCAGCTTTGGCAGAATAAAGCTATATGCTGACAAGTTTTCAGATCAATGAAAATGTATTTAGAAATTATAATGGTAGTAGACTTATTGGATATAAATAATAAAGTAACAGGCTGATGTTAGTGGGATAAAGTAAAAGGTACCATGTGATTGTGAACCTGCAGTAAAACCTTAAACAGAAAATGTCTGTTTATGCAGTTTATACCATGCAATATTACATCTGGTTAGATACGCTGCATATTTTAATCCTAGAATCATAGAATAGTTTGGGTTGGAAGGGACCTCTAAAGGTCATCTAGTCCAGCCCCCCTGCTGTGGGCAGGGACATCTTCAACTAGATCAGGTTGCTCAGGGCCTCATCCAACCTGACCTTGAATGTTTCCAGGGATGGGGCATCCACCACCTCTCTGGGCAACCTGTGCCAGTGTTTCACCACCCTCAGTGTAAAAAATTTCTTCCTTATACCTCGTCTAAATCTACCCCCCTTTAGTTTAAAGCCATTCCCCCTTGTCCTGTCGTAACAGGCCCTGCTAAAAAGTCTGCCGCCGTCTTTTTTATAAGCCCCCTTTAAGTACTGATAGGCTGCAATAAGGTCTCCCTGAAGCCTTCTCTATTTTAGTGCTCCATTATTTAATTTATGTAACCCAGCCTAGAGTTGTTAATCAATATTTTTCTCTTTAGAAAATTACTTTATGCTTCTATTCATAGGTTACTGTCGAAAATTTCTTGCGTGTATTAACAGGACGAATACCACCAAGCACACCGCGATCTAAACGTCTTCTTTCTGATGACAGAAGCAATATTCTAATATATATGACGGGTAATTACAGGTTTCTGTATACAATTTATTGATGTTTGTTGTTCAGTTGGATGGACCTGTTTGAAAGCATGAAATCCCATCAGGAGTCCAAACAGACAAAAGGATCAACAAAAGGTTTTTTTTTCTTTTTTTAGTATGTCATACTAATTAAGAAAAAACCTGTAACACAGTACTTAGCAAGTATAGTTTCCAGTTTAAATGATGTATGTGTACTGTTCTTACTGTACTAATATTTTTTTTGCTGGAGTCTGTCTGGAGAAAGAGAATTATGTTTACTTTTTTTTTTTTTTTTTTTAGAAAAATGGTCAACCAGGCTGAATATCTTCCTTTAACCTACATACTTGCCTAACTTCTGATTTTTCTGTCAGGCCATGGTGGAAATGGTTTCCTAAAATTTCAAGATTCTGAAGAAATCACAAATGTAGAACTTGCTGATGCCTTTGAACAAATGTGGCAGAAAAGAAGGTAAGAAAAAAGCATTATTTAGAGGTTAAATACTCTATTTCACGAACATGCCTGAAGTCTTACAGGTAGGCCTTGCTTACCTTCAGCAGTGATACTATCTGTTGTCCATAAAATTTCATGAAAAGTTTGCATTCCGAAAGAAGAGTTTTAATTTTTGTTTTCCGCTTCCTGCAGTTGCAGCTGCTCGAATGTATTGCTTCAACTAAACTCGCGTCTTACAGTCAGTGTGAACTCTTCTGTTCCTTAGGTTCCTAGCAGCTGTCCTGATAACTAAAAAGCAAAGTATGTATATGTTGTCTCAATTTAAAGAGAGACAGGTAAGGAGGCTGTTCTATTTCTTTCAGGTACAATGAGTTGTTGTTTATTATTGATACGTGTCAAGGAGCATCCATGTATGAACGATTTTATTCACCTAATATAATGGCCTTGGCTAGCAGCCAAGTTGGAGAAGATTCTTTGTCAGTAAGTAGATTTTTGTGGTCCTGAAGACAATTTTCAGAATGCCTGAGATAAAAGCACAGGTCCTATTGACTTTTAACTAAAAATTTCCCTTCTAATTGCTGAATGTGTAAGGTATTTAGTTACATAGTGTGGTTTTGACAAAACTTGTAAGTGTACTTTTCCTGCTTGTTTTTGTGCACTGTCCCAAAGAACAAGGCTAACGATGGATTTCTGTGCTTGCTGGCCGATCTATGCATTGTCTAGGACAGGAAGAAATTTTATGGGAAGACTACTGAGAGAGATGCATGGGGAATATTCAATCTAGGACTTTTTACACTTCATACACAAAAAAAAATACCCACTACCTCTCACCTGGTGTAATTATATTGCAGCTGAATTACAGAAGGAGTGATAGGAGAGAGGTCCTAGCCAGACCAAAACCAGCAGGTCAGGATTACCTAAACCCGTACAGTGCTATAAGATAAGCTGTGTCTCCCAGCCCTGTTTTCCAAATCCTAAGAAGCTCAGGGCAGCCCACAAATCTGTACTGGCCCATTAAGAAGAAGGGATTTCCTGCTTTTTGGCAAACGTGGAGATTACCAGGATATAGTCTAGAAAAATGAAGATAAACTGTGTTATTCAGCTTGTCAACAGTATGTTTCTTCATGGCTAGTCATTTTCTTTGTGTAATTTGCCTACGAACAAAAAAACCTATGCTTAACTTTTGTAACATGCTATTACATTCTGTTCCCTCTCCTAAATACTGAGTTCTCTCCTGCAAAAGCCCAATAACCGCTGTGTGTTGTTTTTAAGCATCAACCTGATCTTGGGATTGGCGTTCATCTTATGGACAGATACACATTCTATGTGCTGGAGTTCTTGGAAGAAATTCATCCAGCCAGTCAGACAAATATGAATGACCTAGTAAGTAGAATACTCAGGATTCATGAATATGCTAATGACTTTAGCAGTTTCAAAACTAATTTACTTTGTCCGTAGGGTTCTCCAAATGGTTTTTGTTCTCCTGCTGTTTCTCTTGGAAGCAGCTTCGGGGGGAGGGTCTTTCTGCCGTTATTAAACGTAGTCATAGTGTAACACTTTAAGGCTTGTCCTCAGTGTGGAAGTGGTTTGCTGGCTACAGAAAAAATTAACCAAAATTAGCCAGATTTTTTTATTCATTGAAAAATGAATAAAGTATTCATTAAATATTCATTTCAATAGAATGAAGTATTTGCACGTGAAAAACGATAGTAGGAAGCTTCTAAAATCAGCTTAGTGGATAGCAGACACTTTGCAGATGAGGAAACTGTCACAACCAAAGGCAGCCATTGATACTGTTTTGCAAAGGTGATTAAACAGTTAGAATTCTAACTGTGTACTCACAAATGCCTGCAGAGACTAATTTCTCTGTATATCTGCTTAGGTTCCTGAGCAAGATATGTCCAAATCCATCAGTGTTTGGAGTTAATTATATCTTAGGTAAATATCAATTGTAGCTTTCAGGTATGAGGCAGGAGGAAAAAAAAAAACCAAACCAAAACCGATAACCTATGACAAAATTCATGAAAATGCCTCTATAACAGTTAGATGTATACACTGGTGAGATGACATAAAAAGTAACCATATTTTATATAGTCTATTAACCCTTTATACCTATTCCAACACTAGTTTCATTATAGTAATACATTATGCTTTGGTGCCTTGTAGCTGTAAATGCTGACATGCTGCGTCAGTGATCTAAGAGCCACCACTTCCAGAACGCATTGTCTTTGATTCATTTCTGTAAAAGGAGCAGCTGCTCAAAAGTTATATGCCACCCTCTGTCTACAGGGGATGGTGTTAGCCTGGCTGCTAGATGTGTAGTAGAATTCACTCTGAACAGCCCCCACTTGACAGATTTTATGGTGATACAGAATTGATTCAGTGACTAAGATTCAAGATTCTTCTACTACCATGGGAATGAAATTCTGTCCTGTAATTTAATACCTTCTGATCATGGAATACGGATAACTTCAAAATCAATCTTGTTAAAGAGGAATATGCAAGTTCTTTATTGATTATGTATCTTCTTCTAGCCAGTTCATTCAAACAACACTTTAGAACTCTGTTCTGTAAACCAAAAAACGAATTGATGTTAAAAAGTCATAAAAAATGAACAGTGGTTTTTACTGCATAAGACACCACCTGGGAAGTGGTATAACTGGTCTAGCCAGCTAGATATTAATCCATTTGTTGTGAAAAGTATAGAAAACTTGTTAGCTGGCCAAGTAGTTTACCTTTTGAGCTCTTTGGAGAAGATACCTAAACATTCTCCCTTGCGTTTTTGTTTATATGCCAAATACTCAGGAAGAGCTGTGGGAAGTTATCCCATACTGGTGAATTCCTTACATCATGTAAGTCATCTTACCATACGTCGATCTGCTTATTGTTGCTCTGGGAAGGAAGAGAGTGGACCCAATATATCATGATTTGTGATGATCATGTACTGAGTCATTATATGCACGTATTTCAGCAAACGTGACCTCTTGATTTCGAGTCGATGCTTTTCAGGCCTTCATCTAAGAGTTCCAAAATGACATATGGTTAGTCCGTGGTAAGGATATAAGCCCATTTATTTGCCAACAGTTATAAGGGATACTTTGGCACTTGAATGCACTGTTAGTGTTGTGCTGGTTTAAGAACAAAGACCTGCTTATCCAAGTGTGATTTGTTAAAATTAATGCTTTCCAAACTCAGAATAACATATTAAGTGGCTCACTACTAGCTTTAAAATTACTAGCTAATGTTTAGTTGTTTGATCTTCTGATATGTCAAATGTCTGCTCTTTTAGAAGTACTGTGTATTTGTTACACTGCTTCTATCCCATCACCTCTTTACTTTCCTCCAACCACTCTTAAAACAGCTTCTCTTGACATCCACCTAAGATTTGGATATTGCATTCCTGCAAAGATTGAGACATCTTTTTTCATATTCTACTCCACCTACTCCCCACCTGCTCCATCTGTGTTGCTAAGGGATAGCATAAAGCTGTGCAAATGACTGACTTTCGGTTTGATCACAATTCTGAAAAAGTAAAGACTAAGTTGAAATGTCACACATTTGAACTTTTAAAATGAGATTCAAATAAATTTCTAAATGAGATATAATTTGTCAAAAAATAGCTAAAAATGTTGTTAAGAAAAGTCAAGATAACAAAGTTCCCATTTTGGGGAATTGTTTAGCTTTATTTGAATAATAGCTTGTTTAAAAAAATTTGGAAAAATCGACACATGAACAAATGTGTTTCATTTAGCCAGCGTTTGCCTTTTCTTTTTGTGTCAGAAGACCTCAGTTATTAGTATTAGTCTGCTGTGGTGTAATTGCTTTGCAGTCTTTCTTTTCTCACACTGGTACTGGATAGGTGGATTTTTAATACTGAAGTCTTCTCAGTGCCATTGCACATTTTTGTTCAAGATTCATCTCAACATGTTATGGTAGTAAATTGTTGTGGGACAGGTTAGAAATAGTTGGGTGCAGTATCAATTTCCCACTTTCAGTGCTGATGCAGTTGTTTTGGGACATTTACACTCTCTTGAGAGCTTGGAAGAGAGACTTAATGGTATAACTGCAGCATAGATTTATGCATCAAATAGCGGGATTAAAACAAATACTTAGCTTTTATAGCTTACTTCAAAGACTTAGTTTTTACATTTGTGCCCTTAGTTGGAGCAGAGTTGAAGAAAATTGATTGCATTTTGGTGAAACTGAAACTTAGGAGGGTTTGTGTGCATTGACAAGTGGCTTTGTATGGGAAGCGTGATGCTGATAAGTCTAGTTCATTTTCACTTCACAAGGAGGGTAACAGAAAGATTTGATCTGCCCGTATCTTTTCTTTAGCAGCTGTGTGATACTCTGCCAACAAGAGAGTTGGGAATCATTAAAAAAGAGCTTGGTGGATATGTGTGCTTGTGTGCTTCAGTTAAGGTAAAAGTGAAAGTGAGCTGAAGTCTCCCTGGACCAGCAGCCTAATGCCGTATGCTTACAGGCTTAGTCAAAAAAGACAAGGTATGAAAGAGAAACTGTAATGGAGCAGAAGGGAGGAATGGGGAGATAGAATCTGTCCTCTGAAGAAAAGCCAGGTACATTGTTTCCTCTCTGGGAAAATTTTTAAACGTAGGGCTCTGTTGTCCTAAGAGAAGGAGCCCTACAAGTCCATGCATTTTGTGTCAGGCTGAGCACAGAATTTCTGCTAGGAAGTATGGAATGAAACTCACAGGTTTTGTCAGCCATGATCTGGGATAATTGAGGCTGCATCTGCATTGAGCTAATTAGGATCTGTGATTTTGTCCTAAGTGTGCAACCTTCTAAGTACTGACCCATGATGGAATTAGGTATATAAGCTCTGGATCCAGTGACTGATGAACCCGTTTGTGAAAATCACTTGGAGAATTTAAGATTAAGGAAGATGAGCATCCCTGTGGAGAGTGTCCTTCATAGTCCTGTACATTAATCTGTTCTGTTAAATGTTCTTTGTTGCTGGAACATACAAGAACTCACATAATCTACACTGTTTCCAGGCGGTCTGCGGGTTGCCCATGAGACAGTTGAAGGGACAGCAACATTTGCTCATTAAACTGTCGAGAGCACTGTAGAGCTAGCGCCTCCCTCTAGCAGGGATGTGTGTCTAGCTCCTGTGTCTAGTAGGGTTGTGTGTTTGGTCACACAACCCACACAATCATTACAAGGTATGATTGAGACATGAACTCAGCTTTCCAAGCTCATCAAGGAGGCTAGAGAGAATGAAGCCTTGGGCTGCATTTCATGGCACTTTAAGCTATGTAGCATTATTAATAAAAATACAAACCAATTATTATTTATTATATTACATTATGTGCATTACAAGATCCCTTGAAATAAAGGATCTGTCCAGATGGGAAATACTAGATACTTTTGTGGTGAGTGTGGTAGGACTTGTGCAAAAAGGCATTGTGTCCAAGGTGCATTGGTTTTGCCTTGAATATCTGCTGGGTACATAAATCTTGTTATTTAACAGGCATGCTGTCTTGTCAGATACTCTAAATGCTACAACAAATCTGCCACTGTTACATCTACTTCTTTTCTGCAAATGTACCTTTATACAGAATTGAGTCCATTGAAAACAGTTTGTTAGTGCTGTTCTTGTCTTCCAGGTGTTGCAATGTGTGCTGGATGTAGTGGATCTTATATGTAGACAAAATACATAGGTAAAATAAATAATAAGGTATATAGCTAATTTGTAGGTTTTACAGGATGTCTCTGTGAACTTAATGTACATAAAACCACCTTTGATATTTGAAGATCCTAATTTTGCATTAATGTGCAGGCTATAAACTAGAAATAAGACTAAGATTTTTTTCTTTTCAATCAAAATGTAAATTCTTGCTTCTTTATGAAGACTTTACTATTAGCCACTTACCAAGGCTTGTTTAATCTTGCCTGCCTCCCTTTGGTAAATATGAAGAATTTATACCCACTTGTGCTTTTTGGAAGGTTATAGCAGCATTGCTGCATCTATATTCAGAAATACATTTGTGCATTTAATCAATTAGATGTAATTGATGGTTGGCTTTCACAGAAGCATTTCTAAACTCAAATGGCATAATTCTGAGGATAAAGGTTTTCTGAAATGCATAATCAAGATGTTTATGCCTTGTAATGTTTTTGTTCAATCATTTTTTTCAGCTGTGGAGCTTGTACTGAAATTAATGCAAGTTATGTGTGGCATTTATCTTTCTTTTCATAGCGATTTCATTTTGGAAGGTATATGTAGAGACTATTGATGAATGAGGGACAGGATATGATTGTCCATCTTGGTTTCCAGTTTCAGGTCTGTCCAAAAAGTTTGTGCGTTTCCACGCCTGGGCACCGAACTGATCTCTTCCAGCGAGACCCGCAAAATGTTCTGATAACAGACTTCTTTGGCAGTGTGAGAAAGGTGGAAATTACAACAGAGACAATTTCTTTGGACAGTGACCTAGCTGGTTTTGAAAGCAAGTAAGTAGTCATTATTTAGACTTGATTTGTATAGCTCTGTGCCACAGAAACAAAATAGTTGTATAACTGTCAAGGAAAGAAGAACTCTGATTTCCTGTCATTCCTTACAAAGAATCAGGGAGTTAGTATGGACCTGCTACTACTGATAAAGTTGGGGTTTGTCGGCTGAAAACTTTGTTTAAAAATGCTCATCCCTTTATTCAGTCTTGTAAATAAATACTGCTAAAGACCAAGGTGTGGATGTCAGCAACAAAAAAATCAGTCTAGAATTTTCTTTCTTCCTTAACATTTTGTCTTTAATATGTAGAAATATTTTGTTACTGTAAATTCCTGCTTGTAATAGTTTACTCCCTCAGATAAGCTCTGTGTATAAGCTGTCAGTTAGTTGTTTCATAACAACTAGCTTTTTAGTAAATACTTTGTTTCTGTTCTGTGAATTCTCTGGCTTTTGACATTAACTGTCCTGAGAATTTCTGTTGCTGAGAGGCAACAATTCATTTGAATAAAACTGCTGGTGCAAGTTCATTAATAGAAGTTGTAACGGGGCTTCCATTACTTTGTGGATGAAGAAAGAATTACAAACTGCTTTGTATTTTTGGTATTCTGTTGCCACCTATTGGGAACATGTAAAGGAAGATGTGCTTGTACTGTAGAGTTTATTTAGCATTGTACTTCCATTTCTGTTGCATCTTTTATGTTTCATGACACTGTCCTCTGTGAGGGTAAAAAAAAAAAGGATTGAAATAGTCTGCTATACCAGGGATGAAATATTTTTCAACTCATAAATTTATGTAAATTATTGTCTACCTTGTTCACTGTTGCTCAAATCAAAGAACAAGTTAGTGGATAGCAGTCATTAATTTTAAAGTAGTTGGGAGGGTTTAGACTGGACACGAGGAAGTGTTTCTTTACTGAGAGGGTGGTCAAACACTGGAACAGGCTTCCTAGAGAGGTGGTCGATGCCCCAAGCCTGTCGGTGTTTAACAGGCATTTGGACAATGCCCTTAACAACATGCTTTAACTTTTGGTCAGCCCTGAATTGGTCAGGCAGTTGGACTAGATGATCATTGTAGGGCCCTTCCAACTGAAACAGTCTATTCTATTCTAAAGATAACAGTAACTCTGGTCCTCATGATTAAAAATACCCTACACGGTTTAGTGTATTTCATATTTTATTTTCATACTGTATTTTTATCTGTATCATGTGTGTTAGTAGTAACTATATATATCTTAAGCTAATTTTGTGACTCCTTAGTTTAGAGTAGTATTTAGTGACACTAAATTTGTTTTTTTCTCTGAAGAATAAAAAAAGCTTTTGGCAAATAACAGACATTTTGCCAGTCAGAAACCATGATGAAAACTTAACCTATGTGGGTTTCTAATTTGTGGACAACTAAAAGGAGAAACAGGTTTTGGACGACTTTCCTGTTCTGAAACAGGAAATGACTGGTTGGGATTTTCAGCTTTTATTTTTGAGTTAGTTTGGTGCCAATATATGAGGGGTTTTTAGGTATCTGACACACTACTGAATTGGACACATGGAAGCAATGTTGAGAAACGGGCACTCATGCACAGAGAGGAATATTATCCTTGTGAAACGTTCTGATATTTAATGAAAGCTGTATTACATTATCATGGTGATTCCGGTTAACTTAAATCTGTGAAATTGGAAGGGATGGGAGCTTGAGAGAGTCTTTGAGAACGTGTACGCCTAGGAATGGAAGCACACAGCAGCAGCTTATGGAATACTGCTTCATGTCTGTAACATCTATGAGCATTTTTAAGTGGTCTCGTGTAAAACAGTAAGTTATTCATTGCACTACATTCAGATACGATTTTCCAAAAAAGTACTTCAATTCTCAGTTTCTTGTTACCACTTTGGAAGAGTTTATAGAGTGTATTTTTAATGGAGAAGAAAGTATGGACTTTGTAGAAAAGTGCTGGAAAATTGTAATTTAGCTGTATAGATAGTGATGTGGAGTGTTTAACAAATTCCTTAAACAGAATTCTGAGGTCAGTACCTCTTGGTATGACAGATCTGTGTTGCTACAACAAATTCAAGAATTATAGCTTCAAGTGAATTTATTAATTAAAAATGTTAATGCTTTTTAAAAATGCAGTTTTGGAGGGTCTGCTCTGCAAGAACTAGTTACTGTGGTTTTATTTAAACGATATTATAAATGTTACACACATCTGTTTCCGAGGGTATTAAGAAGTCAGAACACTTCACAAATTATGTGATCTTTGAATAGATACTACCCAGATTGTCCCAAATTAATATAAGAACGACCCTTGAATGAAAGAACGTGAGTGCATATTCTTAATCTCCTCAGTGTTAGTTAAACCATTCTGTGCCTTTTGGGAATGTGATGGCTGTTGACACCCTGGATCGTGCTCTTACGTAAAATAGCTAGGGAAAGACGGGGCTAGCACAGCCTGGTTTATTCTTTTTGGTATCATTGGGAGAGATCCAAACCAAGCTTATTAAAAATGAATAATCCTTCCAAATTAGTCATGAATAATCTTGTTCATGCCTAATATTGTTTTAAAAGCCTTTGAAGAGGAAAAAAGTCATGTAGAATTGAACTTGTGCCCCTTAAGGGTTTGCAAGAAGTATTTACCAGGAAGTAGCTGATAGATCACAAATATATACCACTAATACAAATTTTGATGTATTACATTGGTTACTGAGCGTGCAGATCTTTTTTTATTCTGACAAAATCTATGCAGAATCTTATTTTCCTTTTTTCTGTATTGCATTCCAGTTACATTTTTTTTTTTTCCTAAAATGTAAGTTGCAGAGGTTTTATTGGTTTAATATTTGATATAGTTAGTCTCTTGGCTTCATTCCTTTATGAATCATTTCCTCTTTGTTTTATTCTTCCCTCAATGTTAGCTCGATACCTTTTTCCTTTTCCACACTGGTGGCAGTAGAAGGCTACAGAATATCTGCATTACAGAGCATAACCAGAAAATGAAATACAGACCTTAACTCTGACACAGCCTTAAGTACTCTGTCTTAGATCCGATTTGTTTGTTTTAAAGTTGCAAGCATCAGATGTGCAGATAAGGGCATTAAAAAACCAAACGAACAAAAGAGATAAACCACTGATTACACAGCTAATGGGTAAAGAAGATGACGTCACGTGAGGCATGAACATGTATTGGGATCGTACTGCTGCCAGACTGTTCAAGTTTTTGTCTAACCCACTGCTGTGACTTTGCCAAATCTTTTCAATAGAAGTTTGTTCTTTTGTTACACGATTGCTTAGCAATTACTTCATCATATGGATCCACTCCCAAGCTCAGCGTGAGCTATAGCTGTGCAACCAGATCAGAACTGGCGGTTTCATGTTGAGCACAAGCCATGACATTTGATGAGTGAGGCCTTTGAAGTTTCCTTTGGCTTTGGCTGAGACTCGTACAAAGAACAACTACTAATTAACGAAAAGAAGAGGCTTTCTTTCTATCCACATAGTAGTAGGTGAATATTTCTGAGGAAAAGCTTTAAAAAATAAAAAAGAAGAATCCTCTGCTGTTCCCTTTCTTCATAGCAGTTTCAATCTAAGCTATGTTCACTTCAAAGGGCTTGTTCTGCAGCTGCCGCAGTCCTGACTGGGTTTGTAGCTGCCAATTTTAGCAGAAAACCTGACAGGCTAGGGGTTCTGGGGCTTCAGCTGATTCTGTTTTGTCTAAATCCCCATGAAAGAGCAAAAAGTAAATGTTAAGGAATAGAAGAAATCCTGCATCCTTGGAGAAGGAGCCTTGCAGAGTTTAGTACATCTAATAAATTAGGAGTGTCTCAAACTTGGATTGTAACTCTACAGCCAGTTGGAACACTTTCTTTGTTTCAGCTCCTATCATGAGGAAAAGATGTGTATCAGCGGAAAGTGTTGGTAAAAATTGGGATGAATATTTCTCTTGAGGGTACTAAGAAGTGAATTAAAAACAGCATCATATAAAACAATCCTAGTTTCATTGCTTTTGAGAATTGGGCTTCATATTTAATACTTTTGTTAAGAAGAATTGTGGTACTGCTGGCAGTGACTGTTTTCCTAAAAATAAATACATTAGCCACCCATGTTAGGAAGGATGCTTGTGTAACAGAGAAATTGTGAGTAATTGGTTCATTTGCAGTATGTTAATAGCTAATGTTCTCTCAATCTATTTTTTTTTTTTTGGTGTTAGTGTCTCTTTTTCTCTCTCTTTCCTGTCCTTTCTTCTTTTCCACTAGTTATTTTCAGTTTGATGTGCTTAATAAGTAAAGCTGCTGTTGTGTGTTCCTGAATCCATGGGGATCCAGTTTGTGAACCAATAGTTAATTTTTTTGGCTGGTAGATGCTGTTCAGCTCCGTGGGCTTTTCTTAAAAATAGAAAAAGCTGGGTTTGTTCCGAGATCACCATTCATTTTTTTGTGATGATGCCTCATATTTGTAGTTCTTAAGTTTTATAAATCATTTTTAGGACTAATTCTGAAAGCTCTTGTTCTCCCAGAAATTCCCAGTTCTCATTTGCATCCTGATTTGCTGTTGCATCAGTGATAGATTTACATCAGCGCCTTACCGCCCTCCGCCCCCCCCCCCCCCCCCGTATTTTCTGCCTACTCTTATTCGAAGGCTTTTGAAGATAAAAGTTGCTGTATTTGTTCCGGTGACAGCACGTGCTCTACGTTGCAGAAATAGGTTTGGGCTGTCCTCCACACAGTACAGGAGGTGGCTTCGGCTGAGGCCCAGCCGATGCTGCACGACGAAGACGTGACCGTCTCTGATGTTGCGGCTGCCGCGGGAGGCGTCAGGGCTGCCGGGCGGGCGGCGGTGCCCGGCGGCGGTGCCCGGCGGGCGCCGGCAGGTGGCAGCATCGGGACGGGCGAGTTCCCGCCACTGGCTCCAGCGCCACAGAGCAGGGCTCGGGGCGGGGGGTTTTAACGATGCTGAGTGTGGAGAGCAAGGCTTGCTTGTGGTAGGTTTTTGTGGTTCCCACCCCCGCACCTCCCTTTATAGGATCAGTTTGAAATTACTGTAGGTGGGGAAGGAAGGGAGGAGTTGAACTTTTTTGTTGTTTCATGTAAATTTGAGGGGATAAGGTAAGATTTTTATTTTATTTTCCACTTTCCCTGTTGGACAGCGACCTTGCGGAGATGTAACGGGTTTCAGTTTCAGATTAATGTATAAATAGAAAAAGTATTTATAAATTAGCAGGCCTCTACTAATTGTGTTGAATTGACAGTGGGATTATGAAGCTGTTAATTCCAGGTAGCATTGTTTTTCCGGAAACATCTTCAGATGGATTTCATAATTTTTTTTCATGAAACACGCTAGTCAGTTACGCAGGTAGTATATTTTCCTCTAATGTCTTACCATTATAGACGAATAAATTTGTAACTGTGGATTTTTTAATCCATGTGTGTTTAAATAGCCTACAAGTGATGAAAAAAGATGGGTGAACTAATACTTGCTGTTAAATATTATTGCTATATTTCTTAAAGTATTTTGTAAATATATTTGGTTTTTCTTTGCTTGCCTAGAGATAGATCAATACATACCTGTTAGCGTAAAAGAACTTTTCAAGGTAATGCAACTAAAATTAATACAAAGGCTACAGTAGGAAGAAATTATATAGGAGAGTACAATTTTGCTAGTATAACATCAGTATAAAATAAATAAGGGTGACTGACAATATCAAAAGGAACTGCAGGTATAAATTGTGTTGGGAAGACTTTAAATACACTAAAGTGTTATGCTTTGTAATTACAGTCCCTATTTAGCAAGATATTTTTAAAAGCACCTTTTGAACAATACATTACTTGTTCATTTGAAAGGATTTTTTTGACCATACTTTTTGCCAGATTTTGGGGTTTTTGTAAGAAAATATGTTTTGTTGCAAAACTATAGCTCTTGAGTCAGATTTTCTTTGGTCTTGTATGATTTTTTTCCCTCTTCCCCCGACTTTTAGTGGGGTTTTGTGTGGCATCCTGCATTTCTTCTATGAGAAATCTTCAACTGTTAGCACCAGGTTGTGCTTCTATCATTTCACATTGTTTTCAGTAGAACACTACTTTGCTGAACCTAAATATAGTTATTCCTATGTATAATTTGAATAGGCATTGACATCAAAACAAACCTCTTGGTCTGTAGAGGTGCTGTGAAGCACATGCAAGTCTATGGCAATATTTTGGTTAACTTCAGCTTTTGGATCAAGTCCAGAAGCTACATGTTCTTCATAAGTGACTTGCATGTGCCAATTGACTTATACACATAGTAGTGTTAGGTGGTAGACAGGTAATGTCTAAAATTGTTGCATGGCAGATTTAGAGGGAGGTCTTAAGTAAATCTGGTAGATTTTGACATCATCTAGATAGCTGAGAATATCCAGAAATCATATGGTGTTCAGTCTAGGTTTTTTATTTCATTTTCCTTTACCTACTCCGTTTTACACCTTTCCTATGTAGCATTCTTGTTTTGTCTCGTTATTTCTTCTTCACCTCTTCTCCCTTGTGTGATCTTTACCTGCTATTATTTTTGCAGTTGAGTGGGCTGCTCTATAATTCTAGTCTCCTGAAGTGCTCATTAGTCTTTCTAGTGCTCTTTATGTGGAGGCCCTGGCTTGATCTTCTTGCTTTGCTGTCCAGGTGCTAAATACAAATTAATGTCTGTTCTTAGAGGTACTTCTGTAGTTGTGTACTGTATGTCGCTGCTCAAGAAGACCATGCAAACGGCTGTAGTATTTGGCATAGGAATAGGCATTCTGACCAGGAAATATTTTCATGTAATTTTGGCATATTTTCAGCACTTTGAGATAGAATTTTACTGAAATTATCATGCTATTACTGTTATTTACTTCCTGTCAAAAGTACCAGAGCTGCTATTGATGTTTGTTAGGATATACTTTTTGTGTGATTAAGAAGACAGTTTCTAGGAGGTAGAAGAATTGGGGGCAAAGAGCAAACAGGCAGCTTAAAGTAGTGATTATGGGACTGTTAGGTCTTTGGAATTTAGTGGCCAAGCATATCCTAGCATTACTTATGCCCCAGAAATTAATCTGGGCACATAACTATTAAGTCTGCGGGGCTCAAGCAACATTACTATGGTTTTTTGTGATATGGTATTAAGGCATATGCAAATGCTCTTAGTCTTTCCCTGTTTCAGTACTGTGAAAAAGCTTACACTTGTGTTTTGAGTGTCTGAGGGATTACCTTCCCGATGGTCAGAGATTGCTGCTGCTGAAAATTCATGTCTTGTCCAAAGCTGTGGGGCAGAAAGGGGCATTCTGCCTTCACAACACACTTATATAACGGATGGCTAAAAGACCATAAAATGATCTCTATTTGCATCTCCCAGCCCTCCCAATAGGAGAGACTTTTCTCAGGTCAGGTGGTTGGTGGACCAAAGCTCTTGTCATAGAGCTATTAAATTGATTACTTAAATACAAGTCCTTGAAGCCCTGTTGTTGATTTTGGTAAGCTGCATGATAGTCTGGAAGACAGTAAGATGTTTCCCTGCACTTCCCTGTTTCTGAAGGCTCTACTACACTCAGAGAAGTTACGCTTCATAGTGAGCATACTAAGGGCCTTAGTTCTTTAGCAAAAAAGTGAAATGTGAGTTGTGAGAGAAGAGCTGAACTCTAAAAAAAGCATTGCATTATTCCTAAGCATCTCTTTTCTATCCAGTTAGCTGTTTAAATAGACTAGTGCGAATTTCTGGCAACGGGAGAGCAAGGAAGTCGCAATTGCATCAAAGGATGGAAAGAAAACTAGAGGTGATTACAAAAGGCAATTCTGATCACAAAGAAGTGGATTTACAGATGGCTTGCTGAACACTGTTTAATATTACTTTATAAAATGAGATTGTTTTATGTGCTTGGTCAAGGGTATCAGAAATCTATAGAAATTGTGGGAGGGGAAATAACAGATGCTGAATATGTCTACCAAAGTGCCCAAGCTACTGCTAAGATTATTGTATGAAATTTGTAGGACAGCAGAATATTATCTGTGTGCTAAGATTGATCTTTCAGGAAAAGAAAGTAATTCTGTAAACAAAGATCTTACTGCAAAATGGGATTTATTCAGCATTTTTGCAGGCAGGAGACCATGATTGCACGAAAGGTTGGTATTGGTAAATACCAGGCGAAACAAACAAAAGTAATGAAACACAATAGTGTGTTTTGCATCCCCTGAAGTGGAAAAAGAAAAAAAAAGAGGAAAGTGGGATACAAAGGGAGTTGGAGGAAAAGCTATTCAGGGGTTGGATATGTTGTAGTGTCTTTTGAATCCTAGCAAACTTAATTCAGTTGGCTCCAGTTACTGTTTAGAGGTTCCTGGGGCTGCAAGGGAATATAGTGGCAACTGTGGATGTTGAGCTTTCATAGAATGGTGACAGCCCATCTCCGTCGTGCCAGTTACTGTTAAAAAAAGTAAGACGAAATTGGCCACAACTTTATATAATATTGAAAAAGAATTAAAGAGCCTGAAAACCCCTCAGTGATCTACCTAGAGGTCAGATCTAACTTGGAACATAAAGACAGGCAGGATTTCTCTTTTCACAAAATAAACTGGAAGTTTCTACTGTGTGTGTATATGTGTAGAGGCGTGTTTATGTTTTGTAATATAGCACCAGAATTTATTACCACTGAAAGCAGTATATTCTCATATCATAAATGGAACAAACATATTTTCATTGCAAACTGAAATTACTAGATTTTTATATAACCAAACTATGTTTCTTATGGATGCAGGAATAGTTCAAATCATCGGAATTCCAAAAAATATGAATTGAAACCACCAGTATTGTTTAGGGGAATTCCACTTTCACTTTGTACATACTACACGGAATTAGTGAGAGCACAGCATTACCTGAATAGCATTCTAGTGACAGGCAGGAATGAGGATTTAGAAGCAAATTTGGAAGGGGAGAGTGTGTCTCCCTCCCACCCCTGCCGAGTGTTCAGGCATGAATAGTTCAATCCAGTAGTTCCCAAGAGAAGGCAAGACTGCAGTGGAGGCTAGGATTTTCCTTTCCTGTGGGGAAGGGAAGAATACATGTTGAGTATTGGTATTCACAGTTGCTTTAGCATAAGTTCCTTGAATTATATGACAGCTATTTTAAGTTTCTATTCCTACTGGTTAAAAAAACCTGTGTCTGAAGTCTAGCTGACGTACAAATTCATTCCAATACTAAGGGAATGGTTGATCAGAAACTGAAAAAATTAACGATGTTGCACCTTCCTCCTGTTGCTGGATTTTTAATTTTACAGTGGTATTTTCTGTGTAATTCTCTGTGTCATTGCTATGTAAAAAATACAAAAAAATCAATTGTGGAGGGAGCAGATGCAGAGGAAAAGACTGAATAATACTGGCCATGCATTGGTACGTTTTTAGACGCTCTGATTGAAGGATAAGGAAAAACTCTGCTAATCTTTCAGAATAATCTTCAACAGATTATAATCTTTAAACTGATGGTATCTTTTCACTCTTATTATGTCTCTTATCTCAGTATTTTAAAAAATGTTTATTAGGTTATTGGCTTTTCAGTGATGAATGATAAATGGTAGATGTTTGGATTCATACAGCTTCAGAAGGTGTGTGGAAGGGCACTTTGTAGAAGTGGGCTACCTCTTGTACTTATTCTGCGAAAAGTTTGAATTCACATTTAACATTAAGAATCTGAGTACCGCCATCAAGTTAACCATTACTGAAAGTGGTTTTTCTGGCCTGGGACATTGCACGTTCTTAAGCCAAAGCTGGCTCATTTATACTGCTTAGAAAAGCCAAATTGACTATCAGAGTAAGCCACTAAAATGCATATCCCACATCACGTATCCATACCGTAGCTGGTCCCAGGTAGTTTGTTCGTCTGTATGACTTGTACTCTGCTGGCATAGCAGAGCCTGCTGCCCTCGCTGGGAGGGAGATTAACTGCAAGGAGAGAACAGATGGTCTTTCTGCTCCTCACTAAGGGCACTGTATCATGAGGGGGCAGAGCGAATCTGTGGCTAGGATGTGCTAGCCAGAGTGGCTGAAGGCATCCTGCTGGACTGCACGACTTGCTTTTCAGTTTGCGCAGACCCCATATGGGCTCTTAGGACAGGAGGGCTGGGGCTGCTTGGTGCCAATATGTTTTCCCCATGGCTGTCTTCCTGGAACTGCAGTCCAGGGCAATGGTTCTGCTGGCAGAAGCTTTCCTAAACTAGGGACAAATCTGGCTTGCAGATTATACATCTGAATTTCCTCCTGAGCAGCACAGTGCTCTGAAGGATAGGAATGGTTAGATTTTCTATGCAGTCGGAAAGATTACTTAAGTGTAAACTGTGTGAAAGAAGCAGATAAGAGTATGTTTTTCCCGTAGTTCCACAGTAGCTATTTAAATTTGACAGGTGGGGTGGTGCATATAATATTATAATTGTATTAAATAATTCGAATGAGATAAAAATCAGAAAGGGTTACTTGTATTCTTGGATGATTTCTGGTCCTGTGTCACCTGCAAGTGAGAAATGTTGCCATAGGCATGTTTCAGCTGCTCTAAAATATCAGTAATATTTTTCTGTTTGAAGTAGTAGGACAAAAGTTACATCTCTACATATTTAGCAATTTATGACTCAGTTTGTGAGAATATAATGAACCCTGTAGTTACTGTAAGGTTTATCTCAATTTAACTGTAACATAATATTTAAGCTTCATAGTTCCCCACTGACTAGTATTTTTTTTTTTTCTATTGGTTACTTAAGAGTCTGAACCATGACTTCCCGCTAGAATAAAATAGGAATGAAGACTGCTTGCTGTAGGTCTAAATTTTATCTGGGGAATTGGAGCAGAACAGCCACTAAGTGAAACTGCTCTAAATCTCAGCCATAGAGGACGTAACCTCTGTTTCTTCCTTAGCTGTCAAATAGAGTGCCCTAGTTCCTTTTTGCTTTGTGTGTGGTTTCCCTCTGATACGGTTTTTGCTAATAGGTACTTTATTACAAAATATTCTGAGCTGACTTCTGTCTTACTAAATGCTTAGGAGCTTTTACAAATGTCTCCATAAAAATATATGGTGTATCTGTAAAATGGATAAATCTGCACTCTGCTGTAATGTTTTAAAACTGGAAGCTGTGTATGCGCACAAAAAATGTGGTTAGATGGAAAATTGTCCTTAAAACAGAATATTTCTACATGGTTTGCGAATCTAATGGCACTATTGAAAAATATTAGACTGCATATTAATCTGTGGGTTTTTAAAGTAATTTAGGAAGGACAGGAGAAAGTACTATGCTAGCTGTGGCAGGAAGACTTTTCATGCCATAGATTCAAAGGTGGTTTACGTCACTGGTAGCTCTCAATACTTTATAGTAATAATTGTTGTATTTTAAGTGATACGTGTTTGTCTGTTCCATTACTAATGAGCAAACATCTAAGAAGCACCACGAAAACAGCTTTCCCAGTTGCCATTCTTGGCGATGCTTTCAGCAGCGCTGGTGGCTGTTGAAAGGTTGTGGAGAGGGACATGCTTCCAGTTTGGTGATGGAGTGGGGGGGGGGGAGTACTGGTGGTGCACATATTCTGCAAACAGAGGGCTTCCATTACTGGTCACAGAATTCTTATTATACTGCACTATCAGGATTTTATGCAAACATAATTATTTCTTTAACACTGTGAGAGAGTATACGTGAGTCATTTGGTAATTATGTGCCAAATTATGACTGTTCTTAAATTCATCTAATAATGAATATAAAGCATTTACAATAACAGTATAGTTCTTAAAAGATTATCATCACTGTATTGAATTTTGTGTACACATGTGTGAGTTTTATGGCTGGTAATAATAGATGCAAGAGATGCTTTAGAATAATAGTGATTAGTAGTGTGACATGGAATTTATTTATGGTAGTACCTCACCGAAGAGGTACTTAGTTGAGTTTTTAGGTATTCTAGATAATTGTTTCTAACTGTTTCTTTCCTCTTTCTCTGGATCTAAAATGAAGTCTTTTACAAGACACATTGAGACTGGGGGGGGGGAAGGGGGGGGGAGGGGCAAGCTCATTTTACATGTCAGTGATTATATTATAAAATGCAGCTATGGAACAGACCTAATCGCTACGCGACTGTTGCCTGTATCTGGCTGTGAGCATAATTATGAGAAGGCTGTAGAAACTGTGGTTGATACAGGTATCATTAGAAAGGAAATCCCACCTACTGAGGAAATCCCACCATCTTTTAATGTGCCAAACGAATATGCAACCTGCACATGGTAGCAAACTGAAGTCTCAGTAAAGCTAGTGTAGTATAAATTGAAACAGGGAATATGTATTAATGCATTTTGTGTCTACTGTGCTCATCTAGTAATTAGATTATTTTGCTAAATGTAATCAGAATTGTACAAAAGAATAATTATATAATAAAGCTAACTTCACCAGAAATTTGAAAAGAAATGAAATTGCTGAAATGAAGTGAAGCAAATTATAGATTATTTATTATCACTGTCAATTGTCCTTGTAAAATAAAAGAGTAATTTTTAGGTATGCTTCTTTCCAAACTGAATTGAAAAAAAAAAGTTAATAGGAGAGGAGGGAATCAGGAAATCAATATAATCAGAAATACGAGCAATATACATGTTAGTCATCTATCCAAGTAAAAAACCATAATGTGTTTCTGGTTATAAAACCTGAAATTAAGGAAAATTTCCATATCCATAATATATGACAAAAAGGTGAATTATTATTGTTGAGGCAAATGGATATTGAATGCAACCCATCCCCAAACAAACTAATGCAAAATCATTCTCAGGGTTGAATTCTATGAAATAGGCATTTTCTTAGTTTGTAAATCCTTTCTATTTTTTTTCCTCATACTATTGATACTGCTTAAGAGGACAACAGTATTAAAGGTGAATTAATTTTACCAGAGGTTGTTTCAGTAGCCTACTCTACTGAACTGGACCAAACTGTCTCCAGCACGGCCCTGCCTGCATAGATTCCAAGGTGAAGTTAGGGGCCGGATTCAGGAAACCGTATTTGAGTAAAACTTCAGTCCAGGAATGCTACTTTCGGACCTTATTTAATGAGTGAGGTGGTTAATCTGTTTGTTCCTAATAGCTTGGTGTGGATTTATGTTTTCAGTGCTCAGTCCGGTATGTTGGATGAATTTTGTGTAATTGTTGAATCAGCTCAATCTGACTGAATCTCTGTGTTTGATTTACTTTTCGTGAGTAAGGTGGTAAATACTCAAGGGAGGTGCTTCCTATCTGGAGCAGAAAAAGATGACATTGTCCTGTAGAAAATACCAAGAGAGCATCCCCTCTGCATTAATTCAAGGGAAAGAAAAACTTGAAGAACAAACCCACACTGAAGAATTTAGCCCTAAACTGAAATACTCTTGGAAAAATAGATTTTAAAATAGAATCTTAGTCAAGAGTGTTCGGAAGTATGCAGATTGTTTCCCGTGGGTTATAGACCAACTTGATAACAGACTATGTGCTAATCTTAAGAAATATTTTATTAAAGTGACCAGAAGTATTTTTTTTCTGTGACAGGGAGATTTGAACTGGTGTTAATCTGCAGTGGTAGTGTGGAGCTTAAGCACATTTAGTGGTTGCAGAAAATGACTCAGTTCTCATTTTCTTTAGTTGTGTCCTGCTTAGTCTACATGAAACAATAGTGATTAATTTTCTTTCAAAACAAGTTACCACACAAGGTCTTTTGTTCCTTAAGTGTTACCGTTTATAAAAATTGCTTTATCTTACATTTACTGGTGCATTAATTAGTATATTTTACCTGAGTAATGTTCAGATTGAAAGAAAGAAATCTACTCAGACATTTAAAAAACAAACAAAAAAACCCACCCCACTTCAATTGCTAGTTTTAAAAATTTAGCAAAACTTATTATTTTTCCAGTTACTACTGTGAAATAGCAGGATTCTCATCTGGTACAGTATGCAGCACCTTAGTCAAGGAACTATTGTTACAGAGCAGATAAGATTAAAAAAAAGTCATTGGGTTTGATGAAAACCTGCATGAACAGTGGGGAAAAAAGCCAAAGTTACCATAGCAACCATCAGTGCTTTAGTCAGAAACTAAGTAAAGAGAGGAGAAATGTAACAGAAAATATGAGGGCCATTTCATGAATCATTAAAAAATAAAAATGAAATTTTAAGGCAAATATGATTAATACTCAGCTTTTATCACTTAGAAATACCTGATAAGCAGCTGATTGTCTTTAAAATAAAAATATGAGGACCACTATTAATAAAGAAGTTTTAGTGCTGGAGTCCACTAGACCCTGTTAAAGAGATACTTTGTTGAATTTGGTGGAAAAATGGGTGAAAGTTTGATTTTGCTTATTTTCTTCTCTGCAGATGGTTTTCTGAGTAACTGCAGTCTTAACCTGTGTGATAGACTAGGCTCTGGAAATGCCTTTCATGATATAAACGTGACCAAAAGTCTTCCTGATAAAAGTGGTCCCACAGTGGGAATACTGTGGGTTCTTCATGGGATGGTACGTTGGCGTGTAGCACTCCTTTCAGTACAGGAGTGGCAAAGGCAGCTTTAAAACTCTTGGACATCAAAATTTCAAGAGAGTGCAGCGTTGGTAAGTTTAGGGGTGAGAGTTGCCCATATATAACAGGTTTACGTAAAATAACGTGTACAGTCAGTTGCCTGTGCTTTTGTGTCTGAACCTATGTTCTGATATTAGTGATTAAAGGCTGAGCTTTGATTTTTTTTTTTTGTCTTTTTGAATGGAGTCAGCATTCTGCAGTGATTTGGTATTGGGTATGAAGTCTAGTGTTTTGCCTATATATTGCTTCGCAGTTGTACAGAATTAGATTATGTGAGTGAACATCAAATGTACATGGGATAAGATTGCAAGCATTGTTTCTTTTCTACTTCCTATGCAGCTATTAAGTCTTAAATTTGATCTTAGTCCTCATAGAGCAAAATGCCCATGTTGAAACCTTAAGCAAATAAGAAATCTATGAAAATGAAAAATGCACTTTAATGTTTTATCCTAAAAGAGTGCTTTGTATGGGTATTGAAACAGTCTAAAAGTTTGAGAACAAAAAGGGAAACAAAAACCACTTTATCCTTTCTTTAAAATACAGTCTAATTCGCTTCTTGCCTTCTCTTCAAAGGACTGTGTTGGTGTCTGCTTGGTTGCGGCACAGTTATCCTCTGATACTGTTAGAATACGATTCTATCATACAGTAGCCGATGGTACCTAACTGTGCTAGAGAGTACCATAGCCTGGGGCTTTGCATACATGTCAGTGCAGTTGTTACTAGTGTCTGTTTCTTCTGGAAAAAAAGGCATTTTTTCTGAAAAAACAGATTTTGGTTATTTTACAAACCACTGTGAAATGAAAATGTTTTCCTCTCCTCTTTTCTCGTACGGAAGTTTATAGAAAGGTAAAAAGTTTTGCATTATTCCCCAAAGTCTTCCTGTGAATCCAAATAAAACACTTGTGATGAGTTCCTTATTGTAAAGTGGGCATAGTATTTTTTCTCCTCTGATGTTATGAGAGTTACAAATATATGTCTACATTAAAGTGAGAACTGATACTGATTAAGCTTGAAATCATGAAATAATGAATGTTGTAAAGAAGAAAGGCTGTGAGAATTTCTGTAAATGCTTAAGGTCCCTACTCTGGAAAACAAGTAGGAGATCTAGAAACACTTTCTAAAAAACATTCTATAGTGTCTCTATAGCATGATTTATGCTCCAGATTAAATGCAACAGACTTCTTACTACAGTATATAAATTTTTCTTTAGGAAAAACTGCGAGAAAAATGCATTCTAGATCAGTTCACCTATGCCATTCAGGACTTGTATTTAGCTATTTAATGAATTCTTGTCTGTATCGGGTTGGGGTTTGACCTGAGAAAAGGACTCTTCCAGTGTGGCTGGACTTCACATAGTGAAGTTTTGTGTTGGGGCAATGCATTATGAAGCAGCCAACTTAGAAGCACAAACTGGAGTGGAGCAACCAGGAACCTTTATAACAAAAGCAGTGTAGGCGCTCGTCCCTCCTGCAGTTGGACTTCAGCACAGGTGGTTGCTGCTCCCTGATGAGCCCTCTTTCCTGCAGAGCCCTTTGCACCGTGTGCCTGCCTCTGCCAGAGGTTTGATCCAAAAGCCCTATAGGAATCTTCTAAATCTCAGTGTGCAGCCTTGTTATCACGTAACACAATCTATTAAGACTATTGAGGTTATGTATGGTATGCCCTGACAAGGTGCTGTTGGCATGTATTTCAAGTTAGAAACTCATAAAAATTACGTTCTGAAATAGTTTTCTATGACATCTCTGTTAAGTTCCTGCCGAACTTGTTTAACACGAGCACAATAGGAATTGTTTTCTAGCATTTTTTTTGTGCTATGTTTTTATAGATGTGTGGAAGCTTTGAAGTGTAGTGCTGCTAGTGGGTTGTGCAGGCTTGAAATATTAAGCATATTGTGAGAAAATGTGGTCTGTCTCTAATGTCACGAGGTAGGAACACGACTGAACTCTGACTATTTTGGTAGATTAAACTAAACCCCGCTAGGTGGTGCAAGCAAATAAATCACCTTGCCAAATACTTCTCTGCAGATGAATAAATTTGAGGAAAGGGTGTCTTTCACTAAATTAAAATACAGTCTTTGTTTTTTGATTTGTGATTATGTACAATAGTTATTAAAATTTAACATTTTACTCTGTCTTAGACTGCTCTTTCACATACAGGAAAAAAACTGCATTCTGTTTTTTGCTTAGACTTGCTATCTGCTTTTCCTATAGTGTAGGCTGGTGTCACGATACTGTATTCATAGCTGGGGTGGTGGCTCGCAGAGGAAGTAGCAGAGGACTTCCACTGTGTTTCGCTGTGCTATCAGAAGTGGCTGCTGTGAAATAGTATCCTTCCTAGGGGCTTACTGAGGCATTTTCAGAGTTATCTGCTTGGAGAACTCCCTCTCAGGAGCTCTCTTGTTGCGGTTTATCCTCTGCCAGTTTCACTTTGGATTTGCTTACCTATACAGCAGTATTGTATACATACAATTAGAACTATTTATTTATGAGAAAAAAGCATTTCAAACAGTAAGTCACAATAGCATACCGTCAGTCTACTATCCTGATAGAAGTGGAGTGAGTAAGGTTCCAGTAGAAAATAATTTTTTAAATGTAATGTATGTGGTTGGTCTGTAAGGGTTGATGTAGTATGTCTAATAGATCAGTGGTTCTATTATGTTTTGCTTTAAACAAACAAACAAAAAAACCAACCAAACCAGAAAACCACAAAACAAAACCCCAAACCCGGAAATGCTCCTTCATCGTACTCCTGGAGGTGAATATAATATAACATTATCAGTTTGTGTTGCACTGGCTATACCATTGCCTTGAATTCAGATTATATAATCTCTCAGTAGCTCATTTTTTAACTGTTCTTTCTTTTCCTCCTCCTCCTCATTAGAAAGACCTCTTGCATAATGGTGGGTTTACTAAAGAGGCACTGGCCGATAATTGGTCAACATCTTTTTATAGCCATAAGATCAGTAGGAAAAGCATTTGAATAACAAAAAAAATCCACATTCTCGAGATAAGTAGAAATTCCTGGGGCTTTCCACTTACGGAGAGCCATCAGCACTGTCATTTTCTTATAAATCATATTTTACCAGAGTTTGTATGGCTTCCCAGTGGACCCCAGGCTGCCAACTCTTCCGAGGCGGTGATGACATCGTGGTTCTGCCATGATACTAAGGAAACCCCTGCCTGTGCTAAAGGGCGAGTGCTGCAGTGAAAATGTTGTCGGCTGCTTAGCAGTCAGCTGGAGATAACAGGTGGTGTTCATATTGCTGTTTTCCCCACTATATCTGTCTTTGAGGACTTTCTCTCTCAATGAATACAGTGCATCGGTAAACGCTGTATTATCACGTTTCAGTCCAGGACTCTGTAATAAGACAATAACTGCAGTCACTAAGCAGCTCTCTAGTGAAAGTTCAGTACTTTACAGTGCAGTGTATTTACTGAAATGGAAATTTTTCATTTCAAAGTGACTTATATATTCATCGGTGGGGATGGGTGTGTTTGCCGCATTCATCCTAGTCTTGATAAATGCAGCAAAAGCAGGTTTTTGGTTTTTGTTTTGTTTTGGTGGTTTTTTTAGGAAATAAGGCAGAGAGACATTAAAGTATAAAAAGCCTGTGCCCATGAAATCTCAATTGACCAGCAGTCATAAAGAATACATATACTAGCCACAAATAGTCAACACGTACTCTGAGTTTTACAGTAAGAATTTGTTAGAATATATAGCCTCTGTAGGGTAGACATAGAAAAATTGCTGCAGAGATACTAGACTTAAAATGCAGGAAGAAAATATTTTTTTTTTTACTCAGTTTCCTTGGGTAGAGGACTAACATACTTGATTGCCATCGCACACTTTTGGTTATCATTAACTCCAAAACTAGAGTAGAATTATATGATGATGCAAGTGGAAGGGCTTCATAGTATATATATTAAAATACTTTCATATTCCTGCTGAAAAAAAATTGGTGCCTATTGTTTTGGTTAGTTACATTGCAGTAGTGTGTGGAGTCCCACTCATGAATGAGGATCCACTGTAGCTGAGCAATGAACATATACAAGAAAGACACACACCTGCTGCCATGGTGCTTACATTCAAAGTACTCTAACAATTTTGGTGACAGATATGTTGAACATTCATGAAAACATGAGAGAAAACGGATGATTTCAAAATCAAGTTTGTTTTCCACAAAACATCTAAAATACAAAGTTAAAAGGTGCAGGACAGAATGTAAACTCTTTACTAGACTTCATGTATTTGATAATATGTAGCATGCAAAACTTTGTAGAAAGAAACCTTCTTTCGGCTGTTGCATGTCTTTGTGCTTCCCTTTGGATTTTTTTTCTTGAGCATATTACTGTGCAATTGGAGTTGTTCCATTGTTTCTATAACTGTTAGTTATTCCATATGCAGGTGGCGAAAGAGAAATCCGGCCTCATTATCTGTATTAAATGAACCGAGGAACTTTTAATTCTTCCCTTAGTTTCATAGCTGCCTTTTATGTATATGTGTGTATACGCACACACAGACACATGTATATTTATATATAGGATTGTGAAGGACCTTAGCAGCATTGGAGACTGTCTTTTACGTAAGGTGTATTGAGAGCCTGCAGTTCTAGAAGCTGAGTGACAGATTGACATTGTGATGTTTTCTGCTTTACACAGTCTCTTGCTGGTAGTATCTACTGATAATGTATATTTAACATTCAGATTTACTAATACAGTGTTCTATAGATTGTAAACATTTGCAGGAAATGACTTCTAAATAATGGAAGAACCTACCACTGGAATGAGATAAAGACCGAGATTAGGTTAATAAGACTAGGGCTTCAATCTTAGTTAAAATTGCAAATAATTTTTATGTAAACCCTTATATTTGTTTAAAAAAAAAAAACAAACCAAAAAAACATGAACAATCCTCTGACAAGAGTGAAGTGGATATTTTTTTTCCTGTGTTTTGTTTTTGTTTTGGAAAGTAAAACCAGATCAACCCATTTAATGTATACACTCTTTTGCCATAAGACAGTCTTTAGAAAGTCATGGTCAACTGAAGTTTGGGCATGTTCTGACTGAATACTGAGGGTTTAATTTTAAAAGTTGAAGTCCCATTTTTCAAAAATAACTATTTAATATTAGTCTTTGTTAGACATTTTTGTTAGCATAATAATTCTACTAACTCATAAATGATTTTTACTGTGGGCAAGGTCCAACCCATATAGGTGTTCTTGAAAAATGTACTACTTAATTTTTTAGGAACTTAACATTTCATAGAAGTAGCTTTTGCTTTATAACATTATAAAGAAGATCTTTGATGATTGCTTAAACATTGCTTAGCATTTACCATGTTGATGATTAAGATGTTGCAGAATTCATATCAACATAGGTATGGAAATAATACAAAAAGCTTTTTTACAGAAGTTTCAGTTTAAATGGTTTTCTCTCTTTACTCTTGCAGTAAGACAAATAAAACACTACAGAGAATTTAAGGTAACTGAGAAGGAAAGATGGGGCCAGACATGTCTGTAGCCCTCAGAGCTGCTTCTGTTCCTGCTTTAGCCTTGTTCCTTGGAGACTGCAGAGAGAAAGGGAGCTGATAGTTTGTGGCACACTCAGAGCTACTGTATCTGTCCCTTCCCAGCAAGAAGAGGGTGAGGTAATTGGAAATCTGGAGTTGGCAGGTGTCTGAGATGCCAGATTTCAAGTCAGGTATTTGGATTAGAAATCACCTTGGAACATTAGAAATCTGGCTTGTCCAGCCTACTGTTTGGCTTTGCAACCAAGGATAACTTGCAAATCTAGGCATATGTCTTGTACAGGTATAGCTGGCAGATGCTGGAACTACTACAGCATTGAGTGGAAGGAGATAGTGTCCCTCTTTCTGTCCCACATACCTCAGACCTAGTGGCTTGCCTGGATAGACAGGGGAATTCCCAAGATTGTATGCCTGCTGGGAGCTTGGCAAGTGGCGTGCCATGTACTTGACCCAGGAAAAGTATGACTTGCTGCCACTGCTTCTGTTCCTGGGAGCGGACTACTAAAATTGTCCGGGCTTAAGGGCTGTCATGTTTGTAAAGTCACTGAACTTAATGTAGGGCACTCTGGTTAATATGCAGTGGTGGGTGGGAGATGAGTCCTTTCTGGTCCTAATACTATGAAATAAGTGAGGACTGAAAGGCAGGCCATAAAATATGAATATGAAGAAAAATGGTGACTGCTCTACAGGGTCAAACATTAATAGATTCATTGTTCAACATCAGCAGACTCAGTAGCCTGCAGTACCTTGGCCTCAGAGAATATAATACAGCTAAGTGTTTGGTTTTGAACTTGAGGTTTCATCTGCCATTAACAAGAACAAACAAAACCAGAATCCAGACAAAAAAGTGCATGAGTCATCTATAAATAACAGAAAATCACAGTCCAGAAGATAAGACTGATAAAAAGCTTAAGAGCTACATACATTCTGTGCAGCTTTCTGTGAAGAAAAGCCCTCCTAACGTGCTTAGCAATGTAATGTTACATAGGTACATGTGTTGACAGGAGATCTAAAGCATTTGCTGCTAGCTGATTGGAATTCTGCTCAGTTCTGTCTGCCATGGCCACTCTTAGGACTCTTAGAGTTGGCTACAGAGAGGAACAGTAGTGGTAAAAGAAGGAAAAGCAGTTGATTAGGTTTTGTGGTATAGTGTTCTGCAGTCTTTGGTGTATCTTTGTTGTTTGCTTTATGGAAATGTGTTACTGATCATGTTGTATCCAAAAAGATCGAATGCAGCATCTAGTGTTCAGGGGAGACTTGGTTGTACAGTAAACCATTTCTCAAAAGCCCAGAACTGTAATTTTTATGATTAACTTTCTGAGTGCCCACTATATAGCATGTTTCTTTCAAGAAAACTTGGGTCTATTATTAGTACCAATATATGCTTTTTTACACACCTGTAGAAAGAAGTTCAATTGGTGTCTTTTCTTGTTGTTTCATATCAGTAGGGGCTGGAAGCTGACAGGCTGATTAGAAGCCCTGCTGTAAAGCATCTGGAGGCGGTGGTGGACACCAGGTTGAATATGAACCAACGGAGTGCCATCATCATCAATAGGGCAAGCTGCCTACCAAGCTGCATGAGGAGGAATATGATTAGCAGATTGAGCAATATTGTTATTATTTCTCTTTGATGCTGGTGAAGGCCCACCTGAAATACTGTGTCTGGCTTTTGGCCTTTCCCTTCAAGAAAGATGCTGAGACAGTGGAGAGGGGTTGCCAAGATGGTCAGGGCCTAGAGCACACAACCTGTGAAAGGTGATTGAGAGATCTGGGCTTGCTTAGCCTTGAGAAGACGAAAAATGTAATAGCAGGCTGCAACTGTTTGAAATGCAGTTACGGAGATGGTTAAGGTAAACTCTTCTTTTGGTAACAAGGGGCATTGGCTGTAGGTTGTGACTTGAAGTTCAGGTTGTACATTACGAGAAATGTTTTTGCAAAGAGGGTAAAGTAGCACTAAAGCATGTTACACAGAGAAGTTGTGGAGGTTTTGAAGACTCAGCTAGGCAAAGCCATGGCTGACCTGATCTGGTGTTGAGAGGTGAACGGGATGATCTCCAAAAGTCCCTTAGAAACAACATTTCTGTAATTCTGTGTAGTTGTCTACAGTGATGAATTGGAGTAAAGGGGCAAAAAAGTAAAGTAGGAAGCTTGAAAGGGAGGGGGTAAGGTAGAACATCTGAGGATGGTGTTGGGCAGAGAACAGACGTGCCACTGCTACTTTGACAGATTCTTGTAGTCAACTAAGCAGTCTCATGAGAAATTATAGCTGGATGGTACATTACGTGACTCATGAACTGAAAAAATAGAAATATGTTCTGTAGGTGTAGAAATACTGGACTTAAATGTGTATATTACAGGGTTTTTAGAAGTGCTTGTTGAAAAGTGTAACAATATAAACAAATGCAGATACATTATTTAATTTGAACATATGCAGGAAGGAACAGTGGTATTAAACAAAATATGAACTTCACTATAAAGACCAATTGGGGCCACTAAATAATGGAATTGCTATCCTGGCACATTCCCTTGCTAATTCTTTGTTTTAAAAACATCTTCCTGCTGATTTTTCTGACTGTCTGTGCACTGGCAGGTGGTGTTGAATTGGTCTATATAAAGATTAGGCACTGCTGATAAACTTTCAGTTACGAAAAATGAACAAGCTTGCTTTTTCCAGCTGAAAGTATAATTCTAACATGTACTGGTAATAGTATTTAAACTGCATGTGTGATGTGGTGGCAGGGGAGGGTTTGGTCTTTTTTCTTTGAGATTTCTGTGAAATTGAGTCACAGGTTTCCAAACTAGTCATAGAGCGATAATAAAGTGTAGTTTTTAACCACTCTTTTAAACATTCTGCCATGCAATTAGGAAGAACCGGGTCCAAGGGGGAAATTTGCAGCCTCACTTACTAGATACAGCACATACGCACTTCAGACTAGATTGAATGTTTGCTCAGCTGGGTGGGTGATGTTCTTTTCTGACTGGTTTGGACCATCAGTAGAAGGTCCTCTGATATTGCTGGACTTGTCTGCATAAACATACCCTGAGTTTGGGAAATTTGATGGAGATGCTTGTTCTCTTTTTTTTCCTCCCAAAACCCTGCCTGCTGTGAGAATGAATTAACATTGAGCAATGAGTACCTGCTTTTAGCTGTGGACTCAAATGGTGATTTTTCAGTGATAGAGGAGAGACTTAGCTGGTCTTTTTATCTCCAATTTTTGATTAGCATTTTGTGCTTCAGCAGCATCATCATGTTGAAGTTTAAATTAATTCAAAAGAGATTTTCTAATTTACCTAAAATGTGGAATATTTGAGATAACAAAATGAAGCCCTACAGGTCATGTGTTTTCCAGTAGCAGCAAAGTCAGTTCTGCTTACTCAAGCTAATATTCTTTTTAATTCCTTTCCTGTGTCTTGCCTAAGTATAAAAATAGGAGCAGGAAGAACAGAGAGTCCCTTCAGTGACTAAACATATTTTGACAAAAGTCATTGGCTAGAAAAGAGCAGAGAGATGATATCAGTCAACCTGTGTTAAAACACGCTATAGACTTCTATTACCTCTTTTTAGGATCTTGGGTTGGTTAAGAATACGTGGCTTGACAAAGGTTAATCACCTGAAATTCTGTAGATAAGAAATTATGTGTGGACCACAGAAAGACAGGGGAAACATTTGTTACAGTGTAGTTTTATCCAGTTTATTAAGCAATAGATTATAACTAAATGTGTCTGGCAGACTCTGGGAACACCAGCAGACCTGTTTATGATCAGGTCCAACAGAAATCACTGTTCATTCAGAGACGTAAGGTATTTTTTAAACTCCAGGAATAAGTCTGGATGACTGGTTTGGGTCAAAATCTCTCACATTTATTTGAAAAGAAATTAACAGATTACAGAAGATATTTTGCATTTCTAAACCATAAGATGCTTTGCTGCTTTATTCTACAGGAATATCTCTCCATAAAGGCCAGCACTATGAAGTAAAATATTTTTTCTTTTCAATGCAAGTCAGTAGCGTCCTTCTTTGGATAATTATAAATCTGATTGTGTGTAACATTGATTTAGTTTTTCATAGCATCAAAGATCATTTTTTGCCTTCAATTTATTTTTTTCCTTCATCTCTATATTGTATTGTTCATTTTTGTGCAATCTTCTTTTTAAGCCACCTTTGGTAGTATGCCACCTGCTGCATTAGGTTCTGCAAGCATCATGAAGTGGAGGTCAATGTATTTGTGGACCAAAGAATCTTGGTGTGCTTGGCTGTACTTGTGAAATGCCTGCATATTTCCACTGTAGACGTAGCTCCCACCTCTCCTCATCTTTGAATATGCACTAATCGCTTACCCATTCAAAGACATGACTTTCAGTCTCACAGCAATGAACTGCAAAAGATGCACATTAGCATTCTGCTAGACAGTCCTGCAAAGTCGCCCAAGGTAAGCTGCCAGCTGTCAGCTTACCAGAGCTCGGTACTGTGGTAGTGGATGAAATTGTTTGCGTTATTAGGTATATCAGTTTTTTAGAGGGGGACATCCACACTCACCTGAGCAAAGGTTGCGGCAACAAAGTGTACACCGAATGCTTTCTTAAGTAGCCGAAAGACTTGTTTTGACCCTTTAACTGAAGAAACTGATGCCATGAAGGAGACATTGTGAGGAATTTCCCAGGAATGATTATACTCTTGAGTGTTTGCTTCTCTTCTTTGTGACTATCCATGTGGTAAACATGCTTATAGGCAAATCTTCCATTCCCTTAAAAAGTTAAGAAAAGGATTGATTAGCACACTTTTTGGGGAAGAGGAAAGTTAACCATGATCTCATCTTTTCAAGCACTGGCATTTTCCATGTATGTTAGTGCTTCTGTTATTTAAACAAACTCTGTTCTTAAATATGTGTGAAGTTAGGGTTTAGCAGATAGATCAAGTACCTGGTGTTAATCCACGGTCTAATTCTTAATCTTCTGTAGTATGGATACGGTAGATAAATTTCTTAATGGCCAATTTTAAAAACTGTTCACTCAAACCCGACATAACCCATTTCAGTCTCTCTTTAATAGGAAATCTAATAACTTTTTTTGATGTGGTGCATAAAGCTCTGGCATTTTGTTTTCTTTTTATTGCCAGATGCAAGCGTGTTCATGTATTTACAGTCAATAAAGCTATCAGTACTATACACAGGTTTAGATTAATAATGTCAACCTTTCAGTCTGGGGTGTCTGATATAGGCCACTGCTATGTTACTTGCATCCTTTGGTGACATACTGTCTGATCAGTTGCGGTATTTCTGCTTTCGAGCCACTTAGAATGGGACAATCCGTTCCAGTATTTTCATTCATACTATTCAGAAGTTACCTGTAAAACAAACCAGACCACTTTAGGAGCAGTGTGAGTCTTGTACATCTACAGCAAATAAAGAAGGTAGTCCCCAAACCCCTTTTTCCATAATGCATTTTTGTCTTTGATATATTCTCTTCTTTACTCTGTTCATACTCTGACTTTGATTTTGTGCAGTTTCCAAGAGAGGTGGTTATATATTAGGACTTATCATCAAGTAACAATAGTTTCAAAGAGGTGCAATATTACCTATGGATGGGTCATATGCATGAAAGAATGTGTGAGCTGTCCAAACCATCATATCTAGAGACTGTATGGAAAGGAAGAAATATTGGCCTTAGTCCTGTTGCCTCATATAATTAGTGAATGTTTATATTTGCCCAGAGAGCCAGGTTTTATGGCTTGCCCTGTTATCTAGACTTTTCTCTCTTGAAGTGTCTTAGCCCATTTCTGCCATGAGCAAACCAGTTAGTGATCACCTGCTGCTCTTTTTTTTCCCTATATTTTTTTGTAATACTTGCATGAGATAAAATATATTTCTGCCCTAAAGCCACTGTAGCTGTTCTGTGTACCAGACCGTAGGCTGGATTAGGACTTGTGGCAAAATGTGTCACCTCTTGATGCTAGGGATTTGTTTTTCTTTAGCACACGTTGACTCTCAGGATTTTTCCCATAAGACTGAGCATGCAAATAAAAATAACAAATAAGATTTTTCATTAAATATCTTGACACATTTTACTGGATTTAGATTCACTTTCCACTGTTTCACGGTTTCTGTTTCATGCTTACTTTCCTTCATCTAAGAGCAGTCACAGTTGCAGTATAAAAATAACTTTTAAATTGAATTTTTTGAGATCCTCCTCTTCTGCTATGTCTTACTGCTTCCCACTTCTCTTCTGATTTTATGTTTCTTTCTAGTCTTCTCCCTGAAAATCAAGATCTCCTTATGCTTTGCATTACCAGCTGTCAGGCGTGATGCCGTATATGCTGATCTGCCACTGTGTTAGCTTGCTTTGGCGCTGTTGGCAGCACTCCGCTGTCATGCTCAATTGAGACAAAAAGGACCATTTCTTACTGGAAAATTAATTCATGAAAAATGACTTTTGTTTTTGTAATAGAATTGTTTTGAAAGAAATTAAACATACAAGGAAATTTGTATTACAACAAATTAGCCCTTAATTTTATAAACATTTAAGTGTCAAATATAAAAGAACTAAACAGTAAGGCCAACTAATTTTGTGAAACTACAGCCTCAAATTGCAACACGTGATTTGAGCACAAATTCCATCAACTGAGATTTTTTTTTTGTATTTTGTTTTTTTCCCTGACATAGCTGGTTTTGAGCAAAAGTGAATGCCACCCCAAGCATCTGGAAATTATCTCTGGAAGGAGAGTAGTAACCAATTTACTTGTGTCCCTCTGTGAAAGGGAGAGGCAAGGTCAGGATGATTGTAATGGAGATGATCTTTCTCCTGACCTGTTCTCTTTCTCCACCCTGCAAAACAGGAGGAAGTAGAACATCCTCTTCTGTGTTGACCTTTTTCTCCTCTCTAGTCATGGCTTTCCTGTCCCTTATGGTTTTTAGAAGAGGATCGCCTTTTACAGGTAATTCTGCCAGTCTAGGAGGCCCAATGTTAGTGGGCTACTAATCTTAGGGCTAGTGTAAAATGAAGTAGCAGTTTTGCAGCAAGTTTCTTTCTCCTCGGTACTAACTGTCCTGGTTGTGGCTTTTCTTTGATTCACTTGCAAAACTGACCAACCTAACCAATGTAATTTTCTTAATGACAAAATACGAGGCTGCTTCTGTGCTTGTAAATTAGACAGACTGATGTGCTGTCTTGCAGTCATATGTGATGTTTAATTGTTAGCGTGGTCCCTGATACTATTTTGGCTCATGCCAGCTAGTGCTCTCCTGGACAATGTTTGCGTGTGGTTCAGGACATAACACGTGCCTAGAGTAGCCAGTTTTGGATGCAGCCCCCACTTTGCGGGGGAGAATTCAGCCGTGTAGCTGTGAGCTACGTCATGTTGCTTGATCTTACTGGCAGAGATGTCTCTGTTCTTATTTAAGACTATCTAAAATACAGCCTCTGTGCCCACTTGCAGGGGATTTTAGGCTCCAATAGCTGTTTCTGGCCTTTTCTCAGGACAGACAAGTCTTGACTTTACTCCTGTTCTTGGAGCTTTCATGATGGATGCTGTTTCATAGACACCTTTCGTATGCAGTGTTTCATCCTCTGTGCTGCTTACAGGATAGCAGTTTCTTGTTGCATCATCCAGTTTTCACCTTTGTTAGAAAGAATGACTGCACAACAGGTTTTGTTGGTAAGATAAAAGAAGCAAAAAGAAATTTAGAGGAAGTTGCCTTATACCTGTTATACAAACGTTTAGACCAGTAAACCAGAGCTTGCTCTGAGAAATGAAAATGAGCCTTCATAGTAATATAATCCTCTTCAAAGGAGTTTATATTGCTTATATCTGTTAAAATGAATACTGAAAGTGGTATTGCTAACTGACATAGTTATACTGGTAGAACTTTGCATGCTGGACATTTTGAAGCACTTTGAAGCATTTTCCAAACTGACTGTATATAAGTACTTGAAAACTAAGACCTGGAAGGTACCTCTGTCATAAAGTTCAATTTCTGTCACAGGTATCATCACTTGATAGGAAAATTAAAAAGATAAATCAAGCAGAAAATGTGTGTTTTCTCACAAAATTTTTACTTTTATTTGCTTAAAATACAACATAACTTCTAGGGGTATTTCCCTTTTTTAGCTAAAAAGAATGTCACTAGTATTAGATGCTTTTAATTTTCCAATGTGTAAATAGCTATGAACAGTGAATATAGTAACCGTTCAGATGTGACTCTTGGTCAGAACCATGAGTAGAAGTGGATGAGAATAACTCTAGAAAAATATGTGTTGAAATATTCTGATAAGTTGATCAAAGAAGAGAAGAGAGCTGGGAAGCCATATATATGCTTATGAATTTAGGCAAAAAGAAAAATCAGTTATGGTCAGTAAGAACTTGATGTTTTAGGTTGGCTCAGTAATCTGCATATCCTTCTCACAGTTAACTTTTGTTAGACGGATCTGAGCATATGGTACTAGGAGGATGTGATATGTTCTTTCACTTGACAAAATGCCATGCAATGGCTTTAGATTATAGCACTGCAGTATCATAATAATGAAGACTACACTATTATTGTCAAATTTGCAAAGATCATTTACTGTGAGTGATTCTTGCACTTTAGTAGCCTCAAATGCCCAAAGTTTATTGATATACTGCTTTATCATCTGCTAGGTCAAGTTAATGACTTGCTCCAGGTAGAGGTTAGAGTTGGGCAATATTTCATACAGCTTTTTTGTCAAGAGTTTTGAGCTTCCATGCTTTAATTTATGCAGTTTAATATAAAAGATTGAGATACATGCTCATTCAGTTGAGGAGGCTTACCTGCAGGAGAGAAGAATCAAAACTCTCTTTTGTAGACTTGACAGCTAGTACGTCACTGAGTATATATACAAGAAGTTCATGGCATTTAAGTAAAAATTTTGAGATAAGAGTTCTGAACTTTTCTTCCAAAATACCTGTGTGCATGTGTGTATACATATTATAGTGTGGGTACATATAGGTAGACACATGCATGTATATATATTATAACGTGCACCTATCTAATCTATATCTTATAATTTATACATAAAATGTAGTGTAGCTCAATTGATTTCCCCACCCCCAGAAAGCAAATTAGAAAAAACAGACCTTTAGGCTGTTTCAGTAGACCAGCTTCTGTAGTTCAGAGCTTGCTTACTTAATTTTTCTTAAGCACATTAAGCAGTTCTAGACAGTTTTTAGACTATTAGAAAAAATAGTCTTTCTTGATGTTGAAAGGCTCGTATCAGCCTCATTTCAAAATTAAATCTAATTACTTTAAAATGCATGTTTATGCTATTCTCCCCTCCCTGTTTTTTTAGTAAAGCTTCCTAAGGCTCAAAATTATCTTGATAATTTTTCTCTATCTTTTTTAATCCTTTGACATTTGAAGAAAGGTCTTTTTTTCTGCAATTGACAAGGAGGGTGTTTGACTATGCAAGGGAATGCTGACTCTGTCTAGCCAGAAAATGTTGCCAAATGTACAGTCCTTGATAGAACAGACAAGCCTTTTTTTTTTTTTTTTTTCTGCTAACATTCAGTTTATAGTAATTGTAGCTGTTACTTGCAGCTTCAAGTATTTAATTTTGGGATTTGAGATACTGGGGTTTTTTTTTCCAGATTTGCAGTGTCCCTGTAAAGACTGTAGAGATAAGCGTCCAAGATGCTGATGAATATTTTGTTCTGTGTACAGTGGTTTCCTGTCTAGAACTATGGCTAAGAAATGGGTTTAGGTAGCCGGTATCCATAAATCAAGGTGTTATGTCAGCTAACAGGCTCCCAGTAGAACAGAAGTCATCTCAAATTCACACTGACTGTGGGTAGCTAAATAGACAGTGGTACGTTTGCTGGTCAGGACTCCGCAAATGATAGAAAGTAGAAAGGAAATGAGTGGAAAGGTTCCTTCTGCACACCACAGTGGAGTTGCGGAGCCCACTCTAAGCTCTGATGGTTGTGTTGGACTATAACAGCAGTGTACTTCATGTTGTGAGTACAAACTCATCATTGCCATAATAGTCCAAAACCTCTAAAAACCGTGTAAGTAAACGAGCTGTTTCAGTAGACCAGCTTCAGTAGTTCAGGGCTTGCTTACTTAATTTTTCTTAAGCGCATTAAGCAGTTCTAGACAGGCTGTCACTATGATCTTTGAAATATTGCCACGTTTCTTTCGTTCTCTGCTTTTTAATTTCTTTCATACTTCCTCATACTCTGTTCGTTACAGATTTCTGGGTATTCAGGCTCTTATTTGGAGCTTAAAAGCATTCCAGACCACAACATAAATTCAGAAATGGAAAAGGGAAGAGATGTGCATTTATTGTCCTCTCTTTTACCACAGCCTGTTAGACTCTGCAGTGGGAGTCAAGCCTGTAGTTTCTGGCTCTTACCTGGCAGCCAGTTTGCAGGTAAATTAACCCAGCAAGCATGTATCATTTTTGACTAGAATGGGTATAAGGTAGTAATTTGAACCTGGAAAATAATGTCTTGGCCACAGTTTTTATCTGAAAGTAATTTTGCTTTAACTTTATAGAAAGGCCTTGCTTTCGTAGGGATCTTTTTCCCCCTTCATTTCTTGTCATATTACTCAAATGCCTATATTCAGAAGTCTTCAGAAAGATTGAGGAATAACTGATGAAAACCTTGAATCATACTTTTAAAACATAGCACATGCTGTGCAGTTCCAGTAGAAGAAAGCAGTATGGTTGAAGGGTTTAAAACATGCTTTCATATTAATTTACTATCATTTAAATATTCTTTTAAGCGACTGCTTATGGATTCTGAATTTTCAGTTGCAGCTACAGTTTATTTGAAGTTTAAAGGGATATGATGCATTTTCTTTGTGAAGTATTCTACTCTTTTTGTTCACGCTAGTTCTTTGGCTTATTTGAAACCAGTAGTAGACACTACTGTGCTGGCAAATGCACAAATGTTTGTGGTGTTGAACTTCTACCACAGCTGAACACTGATGTGCACTTGCAGCAAAAATGGGAAACGGTCAGTAATCCCTCTTGCCTTTTGAGATGGTCATATTTGAATTACGTTGACAGGATTGACTGAAGAAGCTTGTATTGTTAACAGTGCTGAATCTGTTCTGTAAACGCATAAGACTTTTTTGCTGTGGGGATTTCAATTCAGCTTTCACCAGCACTTTGTTCGTCTAAAACTAAATTTAAAGGTTTTCCTAGGTTTCTGCTGCTAAATTTGTGTTTTATGTGCTTTGGTCAGGGAAAAAAATCCACAATGTTACACACATTTCTGTTTACTATAAATTTATTCTTTCACTCAACTTTTTGTAAGAAATATATGCAATTAAGGTCTTAAAATACACTTTTTCTTCATCTTAAGCAAAATAATCTCCCAGATACCACACATTTAAAAGTAATGTACCTGAAACTCTTAAATTTCAGTAATTTAACTGGGTAAACATTGTACTAACTTTGGTAAATGTTAACTTCATTTCTTCCCAGGCTTCCAAAGGATGAGTTGGCAACAGAACCACAAAAATATGCTGAACAACTTCCTGTAGCTCAGATAATACACCAGGTATGTCCTTCTATTTTAAGGATTTTCTTTCAGAAAAAACATCATCTGTAATAAAATCTGCTTTTCTAGGTCATACAGAATCAATGTCCTCATGCTGGAAGTATGTAAAAACAACATACTCTTGTTCAGATGACAACTATTAAATTATAAAAGTCTTATTCTGAACATGGCAGTGAAAAGATGCTGTATGACACAGTTGACACTTCAGAGGTTGCTGTTAAAATTGTTGTGTTTAAAAAAAAAAAAAAAATCCATTCATTTCTTCGAATTTCCATCTTGACCTAAATCACATTTCCCTTCCTGAAAAAGCAGTCAAAGTATAGAATCATTATTGTGGAATAATTGTCATGATGAGTTGAGTAGGGAAAACTGTCTCCCCTCCTAATCCAGTTCTGAATTAGCACTGTTTCTGTTTCTAACTATAGCAGTGTCGTCATACTTTCTGCTTTGCACAGGGTTTTTTGTTTGCTTTTTGTTTTACACAATTAAAAAACTCAGAGATCAAGATTTTGCCTAGATTGTGCCTTCTAACTGTGTCTTTATTTAAAATCAATACTCATCCATTGATTTAGGTAAACAAATGAGAGATGATGTGGTGTCATGGTTTAACCCCAGCCAGCAACTAAGCACCACACAGCCGCTCGCTTACTCCCCCCCGGTGGGATGGGGGAGAGAATTGGAAGGGTAAAAGTGAGAAAACTCGTGGGTTGAGATAAAGACAGTTTAACAAGTAAAGCAAAAGCCGCACACACAAGCAAAGCAAAACAAGGAATTCATTCACCACTTCCCACCGGCAGGCAGGTGTTCAGCCATCTCCAGGAAAGCAGGGCTCCATCATGCGTAATGGTTACTTGGGAAGACAAATGCCATCACTCCGAACGTTCGCCCCCTTCCTCCTTCTTCCCCCAGCTTTCTATGCTGAGCATGACGTCATATGGTGTGGAATATCCCTTTAGTCAGTTGGGGTCAGCTGTCCCGGCTGTGTCCCCTCCCACCTTCTTGTGCACCCCCAGCCTCCTCGCTGGTGGGGTTGGGTGAGAGGCAGAAAAGGCCTGGACTCTGTGTCAGCACTGCTCAGCAGTGACGAAAACGTCCCTGTGTTATCAACACTGTTTCCAGCACAAATCCAAACACAGCCCCATACCAGCTACTATGAAGAAAATTAACTCTATCCCAGCCAAAACCAGCACATGTGGACATCTGAGCTGGGATTGAATACCAGGCTACAGTTTTTACTACAGCATGTCTTCCCCTCCACTCCAATTTATGGCAAGGAGGAAGAAGTGATCTTTTCTGTACAGAAGATTCTATACTCCCTTCTTGCTCTTTTCTTAAAGTTCAAGGTCTGATTCTCAGTCTGTCCTGCTGGTAGATTAGATGCCCAGCCTGCATTCACATGTCTTCTCTGTGGCTGTTAGTCACAGTGGGCTCTGCCTATTTTGTGGAAACACTCATGGCCAAATAACATAGATAAAACTTGTGATATACTGTAAAATATGAGTGTTGAGACTTAGCATCTCCCTTCTTGGTGATGCTTTAAAGAAAGCGAAAAGATCTACTCTCTTGCAGTCATTTTGAATTTTCTCAAAAAAAAAATTTTTTTTTTAACTTTGTAGATGTCAGTCCTGCTTCAGAGACAAGTAACTATAGTTTTCCTACGTCAGGACTGAATAGGTCAGATTACTGTTTTCCTAGTGGTACCTTGGCAGTATGGAATCTGTCAGGTATACTCTGAAAAATTGACCTGAAGGTTGGGGAGATAATGACAGTTCATCATGGGAGACAAAATGGTACAGTTCATTCACTGCCTTGCGATAAGGAAAACTTCCAACCTGAAGACCGGGACCTGTTGGTCAGGGTAGCAATAGCCAGATAGACAATGTGAGATAAAGCTGTGGTTTCAGACTGAGCTGTTTTCGAACTCTTCAAGATCAACAGGAACAAATAAAAGTCCACTAAATGTCAAAGTTGCTTACAAAAGCCTATCAGTATTAATTATTATTGTAGATCTTTCCGAATACCTTTGTCAATCAGTGTTTTTAAGCAGTTGAGCATCACACGCTGCAGGCAGTGCTGGCTTTACCTTAAAGGAAACATAAGCTGTATTTTAAAATTTTAAAGTGTACAGGTCTTTTCTGCGAGATGTAAACACAAGGGATTTTAAAACTTTTGGCTGAAATCTGCACCTCCGGGAAGAATCTCTGATGTGTTCAGAACATGGAAGATTGGAAATGAGGACCAGTTTGTATGTCAGGAACTCCCTGGTGTTGTCAGAGCTTCAAATGACCCAACAGCCTGCAAATGTCACATTTAAAATTCTGTCTTCATGCCTGACTCTCAGCATAAATGAATTAAACAGCAGAGCAGGCAGCCAGTCAATATGTTCTTAACAGTGTGAGTGAGCAATGAAACAGTTTGGGGGTTGTTTGGAATCAGTAAATAGAAACTGCAAGGAATGGCTCACCTAGAGGAAAATCTCAAATAGGAAACAGAATTAACCTTTAAGATGGTCGACCAGACAAAATGTCATAGTAATATTTTTACAACATTAGGTGGGTAATAACCACAGAGGGTTCATCTGGCTACTGTGTGTTACACTGCAATAGAACATGGCACTGTGGAAAGGCAAAAATCTGGTTTTTATGTGCTCTTACCTGTTTGCTATAACAAATTTACTGGTAGTATAGAGCTGTGGTCCACACAAGGCAGCAAAACAGACCCAACAGAACTGCAAATGCCTCTGGTGTAGAGAAACAGAATAAAATGACCATTGCTTAGCTATCGTGTCAGGGAGTCCGGCATCGTGCCCTGGTTTATATGATTGTGATGCCCTTTTTGAGCCTCCAGGAGCTGTATTCAGCTAAGCATACTCTGCACCAGTGTCCTGGTGAATCAGCACTGCAAAGATTATAACATACAATTTCTGAGAGACCTGTGACAAATGGGACACGTAGTGCAAGGGCCATGTTAAGTTTATATGAATAAATATTTTTTACTTTAAGAAAAAAGAAGTAAATTATAAGAAGTAAAAAACCAACATGGGTATAAACAGTGACTAGTATCTGTGGTGGTGTTATGCTTTATCCAAATGGGTAATCACTGTGTTTAGTATGGGCCTTTGTTGTTTCTATATCACATATAAGATTTCTCTCATGTTAACCCATGTTTTGTTTACCTCTAGGCAGAAATAAAGGCATCAGTAATGTATATTTATAGCATAAATGCACATTAAAACTTCACAATGGTAGACAGGTATCCTAAATTGTTATAATGCCAAAGGACATTTTAATTATAGTTAGTAGCCAACATGGCTGCTTATTCTATCCAAATTTCACTGTAAATTTATTCTCCTGAACACTACTAAAAGTCTATGTTTTTCTTGGGCATTCACATGTGATTTCTAACATTCTCTTCAGTACTTCATCTCTGGTATTTTAAAAAATATTATACCAGTGAGCAGAAATTACCTTTTGATTTCTAATGTGATTATTCCACAAGAAAATTTCAGACTTGGTACATCCTAAACTGTTTAACAAAAGGAGACTCAGAATCTGATTTTGGGATTGATCTTAAACTTTATGGCACTAATAATTATTCATTATTATAGCAGTATTAAAAAAAAAAAAACAACCTTATAAAGTTCACAGTCCCAACTCTCAGAAATGTGTTATATGTAATGCATTAGACCATGGTTAATTAAAAAGACAAATGTGAAAAAAATGAAAAGAATTAACAGAATGAAAACAAATACTAACATTTAAGCCACTAGTTTTTTACACATGAACCAAAATCAGACATTTGTAAATAAAATAGCTTTCTCCATTTTCAAAAACAAAAAGGAAAAACGTGCTTTTAACTGAAATAAAAAACCACTGGTGCTTGCTAAAGGAATGCAGTCATTAATACAAACTTCTAAAATGGCTAAAGTGAAGCTTTCAGAGGAATACCCACATAAGACAGCCTTTTTAATGACGTTCTGTGTGTACAGCCGTGCATACAATGCTGCTACTTAGAATAAGTTTATGAATAGTAAGGCCAAAAAAAAAAGGGGGGGTGGGAGAAAAAGGAGAGAGTACTTTAATTCTGCACTTGTCTTTAGTTGAAACAGGTCTGGTGAAAGAACAGGAGAAACTGCGTTTGAGAAGATTGTTTTCATTTATCATAAGGGATATTCATTGCTGGCCTTCCATTTCAGCAAGCTATTTTAATAAAAGTACCTAACTTCAGTGCCAGTGCTCATGCTCTGAATGTCACTAAGTGTTAATATATTTTGCCTAACTGGGATTTAGGATATTGAAGAGACTTAAACTGTTACAGGTGTCTTACTGATGGAAGGATGTTTTATTGATGAAAGGCACATTTCAGTGGATAAATGCCAGATCTCCTGATGTCGTTATAATTGAAAACAAAATGAAACAGCAAATTCAGATCACGATCAACTTGCATACTTATTTTAGTCCATTGTAAAATATTAAGCAGATAAATTAACATCCTGTTAAAACAGGATGGTATTTCAGGAAACTAACTGCCGGCCCATAGTGGCAATTGCACAATTTACTTAAAATTTGACGTGGCTTACAGTTGCACATTTACTTAAAAATAAAGAGTTCCTAGGTGTTCTCTCATGTAGGGGAATGCATGGGGGAATGTTAGATATAATTTCTAATTAAATTAGATTGAATTTCCTTTTGGAGATATGTGTTAATTTTGTTTTGTAGAGTTTTTAACCAGTGCATTTCTGTAGCCTCTCTGTAGAAGCCTTAGTGGAAAAGACCTTCTGTAATCTCAGGAGATTACTGGGAGATCATGCTAGCCCTCTTGAGTAAATATGTCTATTCCAGATTCCAGTTGAGCAACTCATGTGAGCACCATTACCTTTGCTGAGTTTAGGCTCAGAGGATGTTAGGGAGTTGCCACATCCAGTCTAGTTTGAGGGTATTGACTGCAGTCCACAATAAGGGAAAATAAATTTAAGAAAGAAGATGGGAGAGGGATCTCGAGAGTTGTAGATGGACAGGCTGATGGTCATCAAAGATGACTATAGAGTTGCAGTTCTGTATTAAGTCTTGCAAGGCGGTCTTTGTTTCCATAATTTCTGTGCTTCTGGTAACGAGTTTGCCCCCCCCCCCCCCCCCCCAAATAAAATCCTTTTGCTTTGAAGATTAGTTTTTATTCATTCTCAGGGCCTCATTCTCATGTTGGTTTATTGCATTTGTTGATGTTATTCCTGTTTCACGCTGACTTAATTGAGAGAGGTTTTCTTCAGCAGCATTTGGCAGAAATTGTTGAAACAGTATTAAGAAAATAGAACACACCATGATTTTTTGAAGTATTTTTTGATTATCTGTAACACAACAATTTTAGCTCTCAAACGTAAATGTTTTCACAAACATTAAAGTGGTTTTATGTGGCTTACGATCTTTGTGAAATTCTTGATATGAAAATTAACCCATCACATGCTGATAGAGTCTTGAAAGCATAACTCTAAAATTCAAGGATTACACTGGTGCCTTGCCCCTCGCCTCATAGCTGCCCTATAGCAGTTGTCATGTTTCAAGGGGGGCCTCTCGCACTCAGTCTACGTCTGGCCTGATGGTAGAGTCTTGGTTCCTATTTATGTTTTGTAAAAACCATTAGTGGTGTTCAGAACTTTAGTCAAGTATGCAAGGTGTTTAATAGCACAGTGGTAGCACAGATTTTGATTTTTTTTTTTTTTAATGCAGACAGTAATTTTGGTTTATGGATAATAATTTATTAAAAGTTTTAAAGTACTTTAAGTTTAGATACTTGCATTTTACTATGTCTTTACAGGCTAGGAGGTTCAAAAGCAACTTGTGATACTTAGATGTGTCAGGTTGGATGTGTAAAGTTTTAGACACAGCTATTTATACATTCTCTGAAAATCCATTCCTGTAGCTGCATTTGAAAATGACTTTAAAGCATAGCTTGCTTTTTAAAACTCTGGTCATAGTATTCAGCTAGATGATGTCATAGATAAAATATGACCTTTCACCAAAAGGTCCAAATTTTGCTGCCCCTGTTAGCACAGACACAGGTCTTCTCAGGAGTGTTTTTCTTTGTCAGAACTGAAATTTTTCAGGATGATTGGAAATTGAATTTTTCACATCAAAGATTAGAAAGTGCTCTCACTTTAGAATTTTATTTTAACAAAATACATGGCTACACAACAAAAAGCCTTCTGGCACGTCACCTTGCACTAGGACATCTGCCTGGTCAGGTTTTACTTTTGCAGTTCCGAGCAGCATACTGAAGATAGTGTTGTCCCCTTACTACTGCCATTTCTTGTGGCCGTTTTGGAGTATGTGGAGAACAGCAGCCTGTCTGCTCCAAACTAAAGGTGAGAAAAGCTGTTTCTGATACGTCATGGAACTCTGTCAACATCCTCTTCCTCACCAGCTGGCCTAAAGTCCTTCTTGGGGCTCAAGCATTCTGACTATGTTCATGTGCAGAACTAAACCCGGGTGTGCTGTACATCTTTTGCTGAACCAAAAGGTGTACAGCACACCTTTGTGATGTAAGATGAACCTTTCTTCATCTAGGGCACTTGGGGTGTATAGGAGTTAGAAATTAATGTGTTTTTACTAAGATTTTTTTTTCCAATTCCTTTTCTGTATAAAACATATGTTTGTGAATTGTGTAACCTAAGGGTGGTTTGTCTGCGTTTTATAACTCTAATGGAAGTGGTCTCAAGTGGAATCATGACTGGATGTTACCCAGTAAATAAGAACTTGCTTCTTTCCCTAAATTATATACAGTATGTGGATTTAATTTCTCTCACTGTTGCATAAGTTAGAGATTATTTAAATTCTTTTGGCTTCCTTTAAATTGAATGCTACCTAGTAGAAAACTCTGTGCTCAAAAGGAGCAAAACAAACTTTCTGAGAAAAGCTATTACTGCACGGTTTTGCCAACCACCAAACCAAATATGTCACAGAGCAGCAAAGATACTCCTGCCAACACTGTGCGCTACTTGGTGCATATAGGTGCTTTGAAGTTCATTCCCTGATATTTTTTCTAATATTAAGGTTGATTAAAAAAATTGTGAGTAGCAGAGTCTTGCTGTGTGTATGAGTCATGTAACGTATGCAATGTGTACCTTTAAATCTAGAGAATGAGTGCTTAATTATTTTGATAGTACTGTTTTCTACAAATAATAAATTAAGAATGGAATAGTCGCCTGTGTCTCTGACTCACTCCAAGAAATCACCAAACGCATTCTTGACTTGGTTGTAGCTGGTACAGATCTCTTACTGGCAAAACATTAAACCAGAAACATTTTCAGGCATTTTTTCATCTAGTGAACTACTGCAGAGTCAGTGATGGTATTTAGCACCCTCATATGTAAGCTGGTAGTCCACACAAACAATAAGGTTGCCTCTCTTTTTTTCTTACTCAGAAATTAAGTAGCACGTTAGTCTAATGAAATCCCATAAGCAAAGTCATAACATTCTGAAATAGAGCATATTTCTGAGTGTAGCATAAATTTTTTTTTTTGTAAAAGATTTAAACTAAATTTTTTCGATCTGCTGCTGTTTCTCTCATCAGTGCTTTCTGATCACAGAAGACAATGATGTGAAGTTAGCATAAATTAGTGATGATCTGTTTTTACAGACAAGGCACAGCTGCTTTTGTTTTGTTATGTTTTTCATCTGAGCATGAGGGAAACCCTCTGGAAGCAAAGACTTAGTAAAGCAGTCTCTTTTCTTCTGTCTTCCCATTAAAGGACTGTTGTGGGTGATCACTCTCTGCCTGCCCAGGATCATTATTTTACTGTTTCTCAACCACAGGGAAGGTTCTGCTTCTTTATCTATTTGTTAAGTTGAAAAATTAGATGGAAGCTCTTCTCTTAGTCTTCAAGACATAATAAAGATAAGTATCTTAGAATTACTTTTCTTTCAAATGCTGCCTCCCAAATCTTAAAAATTTAGCAGTAATTATGAGGAACTTCATTTCTGTAAGGACAGACTACTGAAATATTCGTGCATGGGGAACTCTTCTTTTGTCTGCACACAACGCTGCTTGACAGAGCCAGAAAAGAAGCGTGAGTTTTTTCTTGCTGACCGAGCATTACAGGGGAACTGAATGTAGTAGTAAATTCTTCCAATTATCACTGAATACAATAGATTGAATAACTAAATGCGTTGAAAGGTATCTTGCATGAGGAACCTGAATAGTCAGTTGTGGGGTTCTTGTTTTTAACTGTTTCCTACTAGAAATACCACACTGAACATTTTCTGTAAGCCAAGAAGGGGAAACTTTGCCATGGCCTGTTCCAGCTGGACATTGGAGATGGACGATGGTAGCTTTTTCTTGCCAGAAATGTTTCATGCATGGTCCATCCTTTCTTCCCTGTTTATGCATTAAAACATGTGACTTTACTTCCTTCGTTGCATTTTTTTTAAAATGAAACCAAAGTATATTTTAAAAAGAATAAAAGAATTCTCTTTTTTCCTATTACACAGCTCTGTTAAGAACAGTTAGTTGAGCAGTTATCAAAATGTTCTGTTTTGAGGTACGTGTACATTATTAGCTTGGCTGGGTATCAGTAGGATCCAGTCTCTGCTGTCATGTCTTGGAATGTGAATTTATCACTTCTTCACAGAAGTGGCACGCAGCAAGGTAATGGTAACCCCTAGACCATGCTCTCCCTCAAAGATAGTCACTTCTTCAGGGAGATGGAATAGCAGAAATGGATGCAACTGATGCAGTGTTTTCAAAATGACCGTTTTAGGCTGTACAGATCTGGCAGTTTGGACAAAGAAGCATAGCACCAAACTGTTCAGTTTTCTGAGGTCACGTTTTTTTTTTCTCTTTCCCTGACCTAGGAAAACCCTTACCTTTAAAGATTGGCATTGTATCTTCATTCTTCTTTGGCACAGGGTGGGAGATCAGTTTGACAGGCAACTTGGAGTAATTTAACTAGGGGCTGCCCCTCAAGTGGCCACACTCCACTCTCCCCCATTCCTGTTAGAGTCCTGCGCTCATTAAGCACAGCAGTTAGCTGAAAACTACTGCTTTAAAACAAAACAAAACAAAAAAGGCATTTTTCAGCCTGGCTGGGTATGTGAATACAGAAATTCTAAAGCCAGCTAAAATAAGTAGTATCAGCCAAAATTGATAAAGTGTATGTATATTCCCTGCAAATTTTTGTTTATATTTCTCATGAGCAGGTGAGAGAGAGTGAAAATAATTGTTACTCTGGAAAGTTGAAATGGAAATAAACTTAAGGCTTTTGTGCACATCATGGGAGTGCTCGGTTTTGCCCTTGAGAATGCTGGTAATATGAGGCATTATATGTGAATGTAGTGTCATCCATTTCATGGATTATGAGACATCAGTTTCATACCCACCACCATATAGAATTGTCAGACGTACTATTAAAAAATATATTAAAAGGTACCCCGGCTCTATAGTAGCTATAATTGTTAGAGGTGCTACATTGGATTTGCAGCTTCTTTAAGAGGTAATTCCTGTAATCGTTTCTTTTTAATAAGCACTATCTAAGATGTAAAATGAAGGAAGGGGTTCAGGAAGTGACTGTAACATGTCAGGCTTTATAGAGTGCTGTAGATCTTTGTGGTTTGCTCATCTGAACTTCAAATAACTGCATTTGAAGGGTCGGTAGTGGCTGTATAACCATGAACTCTAAAAATTACTGCATTTCTTATATTAAAAAAAA